>NW_024609880.1:66599054-67007165 GCF_016920785.2 Ixodes scapularis
TAATGTCACTTCAGGAATTCAGCGCCAACTGGCGGCTGCGATGGAAGGTTAACCTTTACCGTATTAATGTCGGCGAAGCATTTTTATTGGGCACCGTCACTTTCGACAGTCTACGGCAAACGAGAATATGCGCTTCCTCACCCCTGTGTGTGTGTGTGTGTGTGTGTGTGTATATATATATATATATATATCTTTTTCAATCTCTCTGAATGTCGATGGCGAAAAATATGAAACCGGTGGGAACGAATCACCAATTCCCACATAGACGCCTCGATAAAGTATACTATACATCGAGGGGCTTTGAAGCCGATTGTGTGCTACTAACACGTTGACCGGGCCCGAGCTAGAAATGAGCGCAGTACTTCTTGCATCCAATTCCCGCTGCGCGTCGCGCTAACGTCTCGAATGTATAGGACTCGAATCGTCTGCTTAGGAGCGCCTTCGACTTCTTCCCTCATCAATAGACAGAAGGCCGCCATTAGTATGCACATATTCCATTTTCAGATGATGACGATAGTGATCAAAGTGGCCAGACTGAATTCCGGAAAGGGTCTATTGCAGTACCTGAACCATAACTAAAAACAGACGGTACTTACAACTTCATCGAAGTACATAACCTCTCATTTACTTTGTAGTTTACTTCAAGTACTTTTTAGGTGTACTTTATCCAACACTGATCTCTAATTCAGAGAGTGTCCAACTGCTCGATCTGGATCTGCAATACGAGCTGCGAGGAGGTGCCGAAAACGTTGATCGTCTGCAAACGTCTCCGCCTTTCCGCCTGCTTTCCTCCTCGCCACGCGAACACGAAGCGCATGCGCACTTGCGATCAATCCCCGCAGCAGGCATCCGCCATTAAGACGCAAACGCTCCACACGGTCTGAGATGGACACTCTCTACAGTCTAGGCCCCCTAGAGGACACACCGTCACGCTAGAGCCAACTACGAGGTAGCCCTGGAACAATGTAGGTTTAGAAAGAGTTATATACGTAAAAACAGGGGACGGGACAATACATCTTTCATGGAACAAGGGTGGAGAATAATACATCAAGAGGATTTAAATCGTTATTTAAATCGCGATTTAAATCACACCGGTTTTACCATGATGACTGAAGTCAGACACTTTCCGCATAAATAATCCTTAATATACTCGTTATGTAGTGTTCGTCTATCCTTTGATGCTTTTTTTATGAGCGCTTGTTTTGTATTTAAATCAAAGAATCACCAAGCACAAAGAGTGAAAGCAAGTAGAACACGAACAACTCTTCTGGGCAAATCAGAGCCCTGAGCTTTTCTGCTTTGTTCCACTTCGTTTACCAGTTCAAGCAAATCAAAAAGCTAAAAGAAACTAAAACAAGGAAAGTTATGTCCTATTGCTAGCGAATCAGAAAGCGAAAAAAAAATAATTAAATACAGCTTTTTTTTCGTTAACTAAAAACACAACCTTTTTGTTCCAGTATGGGGGCTTTCCATTCATCAAAAGTTTTTAACAAAACTCTAATTAGAAAGTTTAAATGTACATGACCCTTTCGTCCGTATTGGTTTCAGTGATTGAACGGATTGATCGATCTGTCATGTTTAAAAATACGTGATAAAGCATTACTTTTTTCTAGCTACAGTGATATAAATTAACTAAATCTGATTTATTATATTCTTTTTAAAAAGTCATTACTTTCTTTTACCTTGCATGGACTTGAGCTACAATGAAAGTTTTGCAGTATTTGCGAGATAAATTCTAAGTACTATCATATGGGAAGCGGTCGTGTACCATAGCCCAAAGTTTTACAAGCCTGGGTCAAAAAAAAGAGCGTTTTAGAATAGGGGACCCCAACGCGCGTTGCGCCCCTCAAGCAGCTTGGCGCACAAGTGCTGGGGCCCCCTGTTCTAAAACTACCTAGACAGTTTTAGTGGATTGTACGCTAAAGCTGTGCGTACGCAAATAAATTGCAGGTCGGGAGTGCGCATGCGCAGAACGCAATAGAGTGGCTAGCGTATTGCGTGCGCACGCAACGCTGAGGATTTTGAGTTGCGGGCTTGCGACAAGCTCTCGAGAGATCTCGGCCCCAACGAGAGCGCCAGTTTCAAGATGGCGGTTACTTCGACTGGTGCAGCAAGGGCGACGCGTACAGAGGCTGGAATAGGCGACGTGTGTTCTCGAAGTTGTGTTACGTGAAACTGCGTGGTGTTCAGCTCGGCAATTCTTTCCAGGACCTACAGCGGTTGAATCAGATCGCCATGCAACTGAAGGAGTGCACAGTGAAAATGTTCACCGCTCGCAATCTGCGTTAAGTTCAACGCTGCGATCTGCTCAACGCTAAGCCTATTCGCACAGTCGACTCTTCAAGAAATCGCCGAAGTTCTCGCTATGCACTGGACATCAGTAGGTCATGGATTTCATTTCACGATAGCATTGATGAATGGTGACGTTTCCACGGGACGATTGATGGAGGCTCCGTGATCGAATTTGGCTACGAGCCTCTGTACCCCGCAGAAAAGTGCGCTTGATGAGGCAGCTGCGGCTTCGTTTAACTTGAAATAAAATAATTGGACACGTTTTCGTTTTCAATATTTCTTTTCAGGAGCATGGTGGCGCTATAAGCACGCGGAATTCTACGGCTCTAGCAAATTTAACCAAGATAATGCGAAGTGTTCACTCGGAAACGTAACGCACAACTAAATTCGGTCCGAGCAGGCAGTTTTTAGCGTACGCTATACTATTGCGTACATAAGAGCCAGCAACACTATACCAAAAATGTCTAATCGCTCGCCCCCCCCCCCCCCCCCCCAAAAAAAAAATGTATATATATATATATATATATATATACAAAAAACGGCTCTCGAGAGAGAGCCGTCTTTTGTTCTCAGGTGCTGTTCTATATATATATATATATATATAGAAATATGTTCACAGAAATATTTTCCCTTAAAGGAGTTAGTCGAGGAGGTTGCAAAAAAAAAGTGAGCTTGAAACGTTTCGGGCCTGGTAGGCTCTTCGTCAGTCAAAGTAAGAACACTTCGTTCTCCTTTTCTTTCAATCAAAGAAAAAACGGCCGGAAAAAAGAAGTTAATTCGAAAAATGCTTACCGTTTAGCGGGTATCTACTCAACTAAATTCTCGCTTAAAAGTTTAATATATCCCGATACCAAAGCAGCAAATACTATGGAAATAATTAAAAATAATATTATTACTGCCATTCTTATCATAAAACCAGTTTTTGGGACATGTGGTTGGACATAAGCCAACTATACCTGGTGTCATGTGAAGCCAATGAGAGGCCCAAAGTTAAGCGTTTGCTCGTGTCGCATTAAACAATGAAGAAAGAAAAAAAAAAACAGTGCGGCACCGATTAGAAGATTTCAATTAAATGTCCATAAAAAAAGACGGCAATGATCCTTTCGAACTGTTAAAGCCCTTCGGTTCTAAAGTATTAAATTTTTAAATAAATTCAGATTCGTTATTTTTTCGATCTCTGGTGGTCCGAAAGCCCCCCTGGAGTATAATAAAATTAAAATCAGAAAGTCCGTTATGTCCTGCGGAGTTTAAGTGACGAGAAACTGGTCCGGCAACGTGTATACGTGTATGACTTTTATGTAGATTCATGCGTTTTCTTATGCTTGTTTTAGTTTCTCCTATGTATTGAATTTGGCATTTTTTACATTGAATCAAATAAATAACATTTTCCGAATTACACTCAAAGGTACCATTTATTTTCCAGTTAAAGTTATTTGCTGTGCTACGAATAGAGTTAGCTATAATTATGTCCCCACATAAACTGCATTGGTTATGATTGCACTTGATGCAACCAATAGGGACAAGGCTACGTCCGATGGAGTTTCGGGACTGTTTAATTTATTTTTAGATTTAATTTAATTAATTTAATTTAAATTCAGTTAATGAAATTATTTAAATTTAATTAAAATTTAATTAGTTTAATTTAAAATTGATTAATTTAATTTATTAGATTTCTTTGAACAGTCCCGAAACTCCATCGGAGTTTCGGGACTGTTCGAAGCGATGGTAAACCCATTTTGGTAAACCACGGTGCCTAGGAAGGGAAAAGTACCTAGGTACTGTAATAAACGGCTGGATATAGAACAACAAAAGAATACACTTGTCGTCCCTCTTTTGGAACCGATCTACTTTACTCTATCGCGTAGAATGACGTAGAAAACAATGGCTGGTGAAGAAATAATGTTGAAATATCCTATATTGCAGCTGCGATATCGAGTCACATCAAAAGACGTTGCAGGTAGCTTTTGTTTGACTAAGTGCATGCACAAAGTAGGACATCGTAATATATAGGCCAAAATCTGTATACCGGATTTAGTCAGGCTCCAAGTGGATAATTACTTTTTCTTTTTTTTCATGGATCACAGCTGTTTAAAAAACGCTAAGCTTACATGTTCTGAGAAAGTTTTGTAACTTTAATAGGGTATGAAAAGGTTTAAAAATAGTATTTCTGACGTATTTGTTTCAAACAAAAGAAGGTGCTGACAAGACACCAGTTTTTTGTTTACAAATTCCTAGTCTTAATAAAGCGCGACAAACAGACATAGATTTGCCAGGAGAAGGCGCTTGAAACTTAATAGAAAAAATATTCGCAGAGGACAACGTCAGACACAAAAGATTAATAGTCGGCGTGGAAGTTCAACTGCAATATACCAGAAGATCGGTATCTAGGAGGCACCACACAAAAGTACGCGCTGGTTGACGGCGTCAAACAGTGTGTCACAACCGTAGCATCAAGCTTTGTTCCAATCGGCAGAAGTCCGGTTCAGAGGTTCCTAAGGCGCAGTAAAACTTACAAAATATTTTAATTCCGCGTCATTCTCCTCTGACCCGCGACCACGGCTTTGATCCTGTCTCGTAAGGAATCATAGAGCGCGGCCACGAAGTCTGGCTCAGCCTCGAAGCCACTCCTATTGCTTTCCACAATTTGTAGGAAGTGGCGCGGTTGAGGGGACGCCGTGACATGGCTACCTTGATGCGCCTCCAAACGCGTTAGATGATATTGAGATAGTCTCCTTTTGGGGGCCAAGGTGGCTTCGTCGGGCAGCGCCCCTCGAGAAGATATGAGCGCGACAACTCATTTTCCAGTTCGGCGCTTTCTTGAAATGCGCTGAAATGCACGTTGGCTGTAAACGTGAACATTGGGCTGCACGGCACGCGCATCGTGATGGTGGTTCCATCGGCCAATATTTTCGCAAGCAGACGGCCGGAAAAGCGCAGCGGCGCAGTGAGCGCAACTATCTCGGCCTCAGGGTGCACTGTGTTTACAGGGCGATGCGACAGGCGGCGCAGGTAGTACCGTGCAGAGGCCGGAGCGCTGTTTCAGCTCATATTGTCCGCGATAGTACATACAACACAATTACTTTTAAGTTGCGGGTTTCGATTGTTCTTGGATCAGGCTCTTCCCTGATTTTTGAGATCAGTGAAACACGCTGATAAGGTTAGTATGCCTTTGGTTTATGTTTACAGAAATATTATTTAATTCACTACATTCTACACCATGTGACATGAAAACCTGCGATGATGAGAATGGAGGGTCAATTGGGGAATGGTTTTGATTTTACATTAAACAATAGACACAAAACAAGGTCCAAGACACACTGAGAATGAACTGTGTAAAGTTGGACGATCGCATGGTTACCAAATCTAGGGCAGGGGTGCAAAAAGCAGGTGCTTTAGCTCCTGCTGGAACATGCACAGATTGCCAATGATACATGTGTAGAAATTTAAAAAGAAATACTGCATCACAATACGTGCTTCATTATACAGGACGTTTAATTTTAATTTCTACGAGTCAATACTTTAAAAAAAAAGCGCGGATTACATTGGTGCCGTCTTCACAGCGTACTGCTCACCCTCGATGGGCATTAGATGCAGAAATAACCGTTGGGTACGTTATAATTATCTAAATTCTGTCCTTCTTTAACTACAGTTTTATGGGTCATGTTGCCATTGCAGTATCAACTGAAGTCACAGTTAGAGGCTAAACGCATTTTAACAGCTTGCGAAATTCCAATGGGCTTAGAGATATTCGTCGATCAATTTTCACATGTTTGCAGCCCGATTCTGAACAGGGAAGGAGAAAAAGCGCCGGAACTTCCGTCTACAAAGATGTAGAAAATGCGACGCAGACGTTTCGCGCAGTTCGACATTAGTGAGTTTTAGTACTGCGTATAGCAGCAAACGCAATCACTGCGAGTTTGCGTTGCGCGCTTCATACTGCAAGTGCGCGGAGCCCCAAACTGCACCTGAAGTTCCGGCACCCTTTCCGACCAAAGTTTCAAATTATTTAACAAAAATGCGAACACTGGTTGAAACCTCGAAACCTATTGCATTTTCATAACTGATTCGATTGGTTTTACCGCTAATCTTAGCTGCCATTAAAACTGAAATTGCAACATGACCCATAAAACCAATAATTAAGACAAGGCACGTGGTTGGGCTAGTTGGTGGTATATACTATTTGGTGGGAACAGCGCAAAAAAGACGTAGGACCAGGATGAAGATACACACAGACAGGGCGCTGTCTGTGTGCTTCTTCGTCCTGGTCCTACGTCTTTTTTGTACTGTTCCCACCAAACAATGATTAAGAAGCTGATTGATAATTTTAACTGGTTATCCCACTTGCCGTGATGGTTATTTCCTCATGTAATGTCCGCCAAGCCCGATAATTACATGGTGAATACTCAGTGGCATCTCTAGGGGTCACTATAGTCCGTTGCAATTTAAGAAGGTAGAACGAGGAAAAGGAATGCCGGGGAGGAGAATGCAGGCGGAACGCTAAAGAGAGGAGGAGGTTCCGCCTCTCCTCTCCAGCGTTCCGTCTGCTTCCTCCCTCCCCGGCCTTCCTCTCTCTCGCCCTACCTTCTCCGCACTTGGGGCGGTGGCCCACCCAACAAGGTGTTGGCCCACCGCGAACACCCCCCCCCCCCCCTTCCCTGCCCAGCTGCACCCTCCCGAGCGCTGCACTCAGGGCTGCCCCCCCCCCCCTCCCTCTCTTTTTGACCCCACTGTGAATACTACTACAGTTATACTGCACCTGCATAACCCTCACGATTTTTTTTTGTTTGAATTAAAATTTAGAACGTATACTGTCCTGTTACCAAAAAAATATAGAATGAAAATGACAAGATCCTTTCATATATCGGCAATTGAAAAGAAGAAAGCGACAGGTATGAAAGAAACAATTTACGTTCGTCCACACATTGAACGATACCATTGCAGCCTATTTGTGGAGACTAACTCGGAAAACTTGAAGCCACTGACAAAACCGGTACTTTCACGTCACCTATTTGTGCAATAATGACAAAGCCAATACAAGATCCTCAGTCTCGCATGCAAAAAACCTGTGTAAAGGTGAAAAATCTGAGAGGACTTTGTTCCCTCATCATGCATGTCAGTCAAAAGAGAAAAGGACATTCTTTCCCCCTATTTTCTAACCTATTTGTTTTTAACACTGGCAAATGTTGCATTAAACTTTGACACTGAGTACAGACAGCCTTTCTGTTTGCAAAAGACAATCATGATTTAAAAAAAAAAAAAGATTTGTAGATAAAATTAACCTCAGAAGGTACTCGACAGGAAATACCTTAGGCCAAGTTCGCCACCGTAGCCAAGTGACAGAACAGGTTATTCATACCAACTGACGTCAAAAGCAACATAAGGCTCCTAACCTGAACTTTTCTAAATACCACAAAGACCAGTTACGTCAAGGCACTGTAGCATCTGTACTACTTAACGTGCCCATATGCTATTAGTACGGACTAGGGTGCCTTCATGTGCGCTTCGCACCATAGAGTGATGCCAGCTGCCTGTTTCCCTTTCCCACACCCTCTCCCACCGCCATTTTGTTCCTCTCATTGTTTCTCCGTGCGCCGGAAAGGGGCCTTTGTGTCCATCGGTCCTCCCATCCGAGGGGGAAAATCGTAATCCTCCCTCCGTGGGTTCCTCAACGCTGCTCCGAACTTGTGAGATAAGGTGCTTGTTTCCGGGAGGGCTATAAGCTCCACGTATTATCGCCGAGAACCAAAATGGCTGCTGGCTTGTCGGCGAATGGTATTACAAAGGGCGAAATCACACTAGCAAAGCGCACACGTAAGGCTCCCTAGTACGGACTGGATCTATCAACATGGCTAGATCGAAATTGTCAGAAGGCAAAGCACAGTGAACAAAGTCAGTCCATTGGATACTCGAGGCACTCTGTATGAATCATATGAACAATATTGTTGTCTTTGACAACCAAATGCATAGCAAGTGTAGAATCATTACGATTATACACAGGTCTCCCGATGTAAGCCCGAAGCCTATTCTTCACCTGCAGCCTTGGTGTCTCCATACCCATCATGTCATTTGGATCGAATGATTCACCATGACACATGGCCTGGTGTAAAAGCAAAATATCCCACAGCCTCAACTGTAATTCCGATATCCATACCTTTATTATCATAATCCACTCTTTAACTAGGTCTTTATTTTATTTCACCAGCCAGTGTCTGTGGGAAGCGAATTGAAAGGTTTTAGAGTAATAACTTGTGCTCGCTGGTTATTTGGCTGTGACTATTTGTTTTTATACTCATCTTCTGTACTTCTTCTGCATACTCCCATCATATTTCACGTCTGCGCCGGCTCGCAGGTCCTTACATATGTCGTCTTTACGTATAGTATTCATATTTTCAGTATAGATTCATGTACTTTCCCTTACACATTTCAAGACATTGTCTTTAGTTGTTTTGCCAGACTTTGCAGCCCACCCAATTGGGGCAGATGTCTCATTAAGCTGTCCCACAGTGGCTTTCTTTCTATACCCTGATCAATTATGAAAATTAACTAACTGAATTATTAGCCTACCACACAAAAGTCATAGCCACTCTCTTATCCCACTTTCATCTGTTTTGTCCACTTTCAGGCAATACTTATGGCTTTTCTATTATTTCATAAGTGCTAGTGGCTTGTGCAAACATTCACTGAGGCACAACTTCTTTTATATGTTGCTTCCTTCCCTTGTCGAATTTCTTCAATGCGACAAAGGCAGTCTACAAATAAAAAGCATTCCTCCTTTCTCTTTGCAAGTTTTCTTCCGCTTGAAACCAGTTTAAGGTGGAATACTGAATTCTGAGCTACTGAATAGACCATTTGCTAAATCCCCCAAGCGCCCGGGCCCACACTCGGGGAATCATGGGAACAGTGTTCCTTCAGTTCCCTAATGATCGGTAACTCCAACCAATTACATGGTTGCAGTTTTGAACGTAATTCGGAGTCACCCTGAAAAGTGTCGTTTAGAGCCCAAGGACTTGTCATATTTAAAATTCGTCAATGTCAACGTTTTTGATACTGTGCATACGATCCACCTTTCAACCTGGCTGAGCTGCAAAAATCTTTTACAATATTATCATTCTCGTGATTGTTGTTTTAGCAGGAATTGCTTAAAAAGCCAAAAATTCACAAACAAAACCACGATTTAGCTTGGAGTCAGCGGGGCTGTTTATAGCATTTCTACCTTAACATCAGTGTCTTTGAAGCTGTACGAGAATGATAATGTAAGAAATTTCTGCAGCTCAGCCAGGTTGAAAGGTGGTCAGCATGCGCAGTACCGAAAACGCCGACAATGACGAGAAATTTTAAAAGTGATACGACAGGTCCTTGGGCTCTATACAATGCTTGTTAAGGGTGACTCCGAATTACACTCAAAACTGTGTAACCATGCAATTAGTCAAAGTTGCCGGTAACTAGGAAGCTGAAAGAACACTGTTCCCAGGATTCCTTGAGCGCGGGCCAGGGAGCTTGGGGGATTTAGCAAATGGTCTACTGCAGCATATCAAATAAGCTTTTTACGAGTGAATTGTCCTTGAGTTCCAATTGTTGAACATCCTTTTATTGGGGACAAACTAAGAGCATAGCATGAATTTTTTCCTTGAAAACCCAAACCCCAGGTAAAAAGGAAAGGAGATTGTATCGTTTTCCTGTACTTTCCGAAATTGTACTTGAACCAGACCGCGACTTTGGAAGCAAAAAACTTCACTGCAAAGCGTCTTTTTTTTTTTTTTTCCCCCAATATTGGAATTAACCGACAAGGTGTCTTCTTAACTTCGCATCTCGGCTTTTAAAAGCCTCCGAGATGCGAAAGTCCCCTGCACATGGCTTTTCAAGGGAACAAGCTCCGACTAAGTGAATGAGATCAAGAAAATGTAGTTACACGTTGCATTCAACAGTTCACTTGGCACCAAAGTGTCTACAAAAAAAAAAAAAAAAAAGCCTAAAAATAATTGAGGAGGGAGGCAAATTTGTAGAACACAGGGGTGATTATCTAAGAATCCAATAGCATTTATCGTTGCACAAATGGGCAGGTGTTCGGTTCCCCACTAAATTTAGCGGGGAACCTGAATGGGTGCATAGGACCCATGATGTAAATTTTCCGCTAAATTTAGGGGGAACTTGAATTCGTCTGTAAGTCTTGCGAAGTCAATTTTCCCACATTTAGCAGGGAACCTGAATTGGTGCATAGGTCATGACGTCAATTTTCAAGTCAAATTTAGTGGGGAAACTGAACTGCTGCATAGGTCATGTGACATGAATTTGCCGCTAAATTTTGTGGGAAAACTGAATTGGTGCACAGGCCACCCGACATAAATTTTCGGCTAAATTTAGCCAGGAAACTGAATTGGCGCATAGGTCATGTGACTAAATTTTCCGCTAAATATAGGGGGAAAGCTGAATTTGTGGATAGGTCACCCGACGTAAATTTTTCACTAAATTTAGTGGGGAAAGCATTTGAGGCCAGAATATATATGGATGAAAATTTATTAACTGAAGAAGGCTATCGTCATGGGCGTCCACAGAGGGGTGCAAGGGGGGCAGTTGCCCGCCCCCCCCCCCCCCCCCCCTCCCTTGGAATTTCGAGGGGGGTGCAAGAGGGGGGAGCTGCACCCACACCAGTTAAAGGGTACTCCGGCATTTTTTAGCTACCCAAACTAACTACATTTTCTGAATACTATGGATCTACTGTTCCCAACATGCTATTTAGTATCGGAAATTGAAAATGGCTATTGAGAAAACGACAAGTATAAAAGCCCCCCCCCCCACCCCCGCCCAGAAAAAAAAAAAAGAAAAAGAAAAAAAAAAAAAAAGGAAGGGGGGGGGGGGGGGGGCAAGGAAGTTTTGATTTTGCCGCGAGACCGGCGAAACTTACTTCCGACGCGTTGTGCCTTTTTTCTGCGACACTGCGCTTCTGTAAAAATTTCCATGCGTTCTCAATGGCAAGCTTCATGGCTTACAGATGGTTTTAAAGAACTTCTTCGGCGAATGATGACGAACGAGTAGAAAATGTCTTCAGCACGCTGCCGCCAGCCTCCGCAACGCTCAAAAAACGCGATTTTTCGACATGCAAGATAACCGTACGGTGGCTTCACTCGCGGGAGCGGAAAGTGTGATTTCGCAATTGTCAGAGAGATCAGTGGTTTGTAGCCCCAAACCCAGGGTGCAGCTGTGAGAGCAGGTAGAGAGTAAAGTGGAAATGTGCTGAAAATAGCCAACATCGCCAACATTCCCCCCCCCCCCCCCCTCCCCCCCCGGGAGGGGGCGGGGGTGCTATAAGTGTGCACGCCCCAGGAAAAAGTTCTGCTAACGCCCATAACTATCGCATTAAAAAAAAAAAAAAAAAAAAAATCTGGTGTTGTTTCTTTTGTACCTTACTCTGAACTTGTTGATGTAGGAACATTTCTCCCAGGAACCTACAGGGTTGTCTTTGGGTCGTACTGTATGTATGTATAATACAGTAATCCTACCTTTTTAAATGCAGCGACATATCTCTGAACAGATTCACAGCACCTTCAACCAACCAAACAATTCAGTAGCCACAATGCAAGAATCACAGGATAAGCCTATGATTACTACAAGCTGAACACATGGCTTCCCAAAATATTAAAATAATAATCAAAGCAAATTGCTATAATCTTCTGATGGAGACCGAAGGAGCAGCCAAACTGCACTAATGAAAAACATACTGCAGATGTGTGCCCGTAGACTTTCAATTTGTTCAATTAAATAACACCATCAACCATCCAAGAACCTTCTAATGCCATCTTTTGAAGCCAGCAGCAATGTTCCATGTAAAAACAATACAAAAAACTAAAAAAAAAGGGAGAAAAAAACGAGAAGGTACAGCAAGAACATGAAGTCCGAAACATCTGACCACAGAATGTGGCAATGTTGACCACAATACTAGCTCCTCTCTTTGAATGTGTATTCTGCAGTATCTGCACGAGAAACACTGTAGAAGGCTTGAAACTGTATGACAAGCGAAATTCATTATAAAATACGTTGGTATTTTTTAGACTGGCAACCACCAGTATCAAATCTCAAGGTAGCTAACACCCCAAAATTCACCAGAGACCAAACGAAGCATGTGAATTGTTGTAGCATCACAAGGCACAGATAATACGACCGGGAGAGTGTTGAACCGAACAGCGTTGGAATGCATCAAGCACCACCGACAGACTGTAGAATGAGTCCAATGACAAAGGTGTGGATAACTTCAGGGTGCAGAGACCCCGATCAGGCATGGATGTGTCAAGGCAGCCTTTGCTGTGACGCGCCGGTCCGGCCCAAAGCGAAGCATTTGTCGTAAGAGGTCCAGGGTGAGGGCATCTAGTTGTGGCACCGCGTCCTTCAGGGCTTCATCAGAAATCCTCCCCCTTCCAAAGGAGCTCCGGGAAACAGCTGCCTCAGGAGGCCACTCATCTTCAGATGGCAGACCCAAGAGCTCTAAGATCCGAGCCAACTGCTCCCCTTCCGAGCGACCTCCAAACAGTGGCTTGCGTCGTGCCATCTCGGCCAGGATGCATCCGCAGCTCCAGAGGTCCACCGGAGGACCGTAGCTGGCCTGTAGAAGTACTTCCGGGGGCCGGTACCACAGCGTGACCACAACAGGGGTCAACGACATGTGACGCTCATACAACCGGGCCAGCCCGAAGTCGGCCAGCTTCAGCTGCCACTGCGCCGTCACCAGAACGTTCTGAGGCTTGAGGTCGCGATGCACAATGCGATGCGAATGCAGGAACTCCACTCCTGTAAGCAGCTGCTTGAGAAGCCACAGGAGCAAAGAGGGCTCCAGGCCAGGTTCAGGACATCTATCCAGGAAGCCGGCGAGGTCTTGGTCAATGTGCTCGAAGACCAGGAAGACGACGAGCTCGCGCTCCATCCTACAACCGTGGCAGATATCGAGGAGGCGCACAACGTTTGGGTGCTGAGCGGCATCCAGCTGGCGTAAGAAGCTGATCTCACGAAGCATGGCTGTTGGGATGCCTTCCTCACTGAGGGGTACGCGCACTTTCTTCAAGGCCACCATGCGTCCATCATTGTGACGGTCGCGTGCCTTGTACACTGTGCCGAATGCGCCCGTGCCAATGTGAGCCACTTCTTCGTATGGATTTTCGCTGGACACGTCGCCGAGCAGGAAGGACATGGCTTGGTCTGTTGTCGCCATTGTAATTCGGCAAAGACCAAATTTACTCTGCGTTGTCCCAAGCGAACCCAGTGAGGCAATGCAGCAGCTGCTGGCTGCTTCTGTCCACAAGTGGAGCAGACCTGAAAGTGCCAAGCATGAGCTAATGCTGTCATGCTAAATCAAGCTGCTACCACATCTGCACATACATTATTAAACTAAAAAACCCAACTGCAAATTTAAAAAAAAAAAAAAAAAGAGAGCCAGCACAAAATTGAAGAACATGCAACAAAACGCTTTCTGTGTGCCTGTACCTATATTAGTTTTTCACTGTTGTTCACAATATATTTTCTTATCAAAGTGACTATATTTAATAGCCCAGCAGTTAACAGTGGAAATGTCAGCTGTACAAGTGGGACGGCAACAAATAGTCTACAACTAAAAGGTGCTTAGATAATTAAAATGGGTAAAGCACATCTAAAAGTACTTAAAGCACAAAGTAAATGAGAGGTAATGTACTTAAAGTAAAGTAGTAAGTACACCAGGTGAAATGTACTTGAAGTACTATGTAATTACAAAGTAAAAATATTTTTCAACACACTCTTTCATGATGAAGAGCCTGCCATCAGCCCCGTAGCTTCTGCAAGCAATCTCCTCATGAAGGAGACTCCTCTATATTTTTAATCTGCTCACTTTTGCTGACCAAAGGAAAAGTAGCGAGAGTTTGAAACACTACGGGACAGCTGCCCCCAGTGCAAACGGAGCAGTGCGTCGCCTGCTCGCATCTTGAGTGAAAGTAGAATATCTCTCCCAGTATTTCTTCAGAGTTGACAAAGCACCATTTTGTGATACAAATTTAACAAGACTAAATTTAGGGAATATATACTTTGAAGTCGGGAGTTCTCGGAAAGTACCAGAAAAAGTACTTCAAGTAAAGTTCAATTTCATGCCCAGAGAATGTACTTCAAGTAAAGTACAAGTTTTCTAAACTTACTTGGAGTAGTACTTTAAGTACAATGCACTTAAAGTACTTCCCAACACTGGATAATTGATGGATCTCAGACACTACTGAATTACTTCAGTGGCATCCAATACAGCCAGAAAATTTCCTAAGCAGTTGATACATGTGCCACAGATTCCCCTTCGGTGTTTTCCCTCTATTTCATTTTACAATGGACTGCAGCAGACCACTACAAGCCATCTCTGCCTATCCAGCACTGTTAATGCATCAGGAGGCTATGCACCCTTATGAACAATAAATAGCACGAAAAACAGAGAAGGATATGAACACATCGACGGGACTAGCACTCGTCTGTGATGGCTTGGGAACTTTTAAATAAGCATATAAAAGCGGTAACAGGGAAATGGCCATGGTTGGGCCTCAGAGGCAGGTTGGAAGTGATCTCGCTAGCGATGTGGCTTCTGTTACATCCCCCTTCTTTTGTTTGTTTTGAAGATAAATTCAAACTGGTGCTTTCACTAGCCTTCCCGTTCTTGTGATGGTTCTTGCACCATCCCATTTGTTGATCAAGAGTCCGTCTCACTGCGGCTTGTCCCACTGGCTGGTGGACGGTCGATTTCTTTTTAGCATGTAGGGTGTGGCTGTGTGACAGGGGGTACTCCAGCCTGTCTTCCAAGTTTGCTTTGGTAGGTCTAATGAAAGATGTATTTCTTCTGGGGTTGCTCCCTGGTGCCTTGGCAATAAAAGACTTTGGGTAAGGCATATTTCCCACGGTAGTTCCTGGGATCCATTTTCGGTGACTGTTGAAGACTCCAACTTTGGATCCTTCCTTCGTCTCTGGAGTGGGTGCTGCGCGAGCGTCTGCATACACCTTTTGCTTCCCACGCAGTGCTTCCAGCTTTTCTTTTGCAATGTTAATAATTTCAAACTTCAGGAGCTTTGCACTGACAGGCAGTGTTGTCATGGTTCGATAACTAAAGAGCCTTTGTGTGGGTGAACCGAGCTCTTCGTTTTTGGCACATTGTGCATGTTTAGTAATGCCTTGTGTACATCTGCTCCGTCTCTCTCACATCTCTTTATGATATTCTTGGCCACTTGCACCACCCTTTCGGCTAGCCCATTCGGTTGTGGTATCTTGGACTCAATGTTTGGTGTTCAAATCCCCATTCCTTCTTGAACTCTCGGAATTCCTTTGCTCACAAGCAAAGTTCACCGTCCAACTCGAGTAGCCTTGGAACACCATGTATTGCGGACTAGCACCTCAGTGTTTTGACGACATCTGCTGATGTTCCACTTGTTGCATTTTGAAGTCGATGTAGCCCGAGTAGCTCTCCACTATCACCAGACTAGTCTCTCTCGCATGGTCGAAGAAATCCACTGCGACTATTACAGACGGGAGACTGGGTACTTCATTTTGTAGCACTGGCTCCTTCGGTGCCCTTCTGGCTTGCCTGGCATGTTGTGCAGCATTCAACAAACTCCTTGATCTGCTGTGACATTCCAGGCCTGTAAACTGTTTCTTCAGCTCTCTTGATGCAACTTCGAATTCCAATATTTTCCGCGTGTATCTGTTGGAACAGCCGTTTCTTCCAGGATTTAGGAATGATTATGTAGTTGCCCTTGAAGAGATATACTCGTAGATGGCAAGTTTGTCCCAGAATGGCCAAAAGAACTTCATTGCTTCTGACAGTCCACTTGTTTTTTCTGGTCAGCCCATGAGGGATGCTTCTAAAAATTGTAGTAGTTGTGGATTTTGTTATAGGTGTCTCATTAACTCCTCCAGGGTTGTTGTGGCCATAGGGATAATGGCCAACGCTTCTATGTCTTGCGTTGCTGACTCTGCTGTTTCTTCTGGCTTGCAGTCTTTGCTCAAGAGGTCTCCAATGATCAGATCCTTGCCTTTTCTAAAGACAATCTTTGGTACGTAGTGCTGCACATCAAGCAGCAGCCCTTGGAGGCATGCTGGAGCTTTTCCCAGTGGCTTTTGGCTTATTGTTTCCAGAGGTTTGTGGCCCATTCCTACTATCAGAGGTCGTCCACATATGCACTGATGAAACATTTTAGTCATACCCGATTGCCAATATCTTTTTCTCTATCTGCAGATAGTTTTGTTGCGTAGAAGTCAGTGCTGCCGAGGCATACGCCACTGGTTTTCCATTCTGTATGAGCACCGTATCTAGCGCCGTTGAGCTTGCGTCAACCGAGACTGTCATGTCTCCATCCAAGTCATAGCAAGCCAGTGTTGGAGGCCTTTTTAAAGCTTCTTTGATTTCCTTCAGAGCGGAGCTCTGCCCATAGCCAGTCAACATCTTGTTTAGAAAGTTTTCTTAGTGTTGTAGTTTTTTCGGCCAAGTTTACAACATATTTTTGCAGGTATTGTGGCATTTCTTGGCAATCTCTACAGTTCTGCCTTGTTCTTTGGCTCACCAATTCTTTTAATGGCATTCACCTTTTCGTCGTCAATTCTGTCCTTGAGTGAGCATGTGACCAAGGAACTTCACCGTGGTTTTGCCGAACACACACTTTTCTCTGTTCAGCTTTGCTCCTGCTTCATGGAGTACCTTTAGAGCTGCGTCCCACTAGAGCGACAGACAGCAACAAACGACAGCGAGCGACAGACGACACCGACAGACCCTGTTTGTCGGAGTCCGCCGTCCCACCTGGCGGACACGACGCAGAACACGGGGGCAAGGATACTTGTTTTCTAGTGGGACTGAAGTTGTCAACAAAGCACTTCAAAATACACAGACAAACAGAGTCTGGCGACACAATCTTCGTGTTTTGCTCTTTGTTCATAAAACGCGCCGACAAACACGGTGAAAGTGGAGACGATCACTTTATTTCTTGATTAAAGCTTCCACTTCTCTTCATTTGCCGTTGGCAATTTTCTGTAAACAGTCGTGACAATCAACACCAAACTTTTTCCGGACTAGAAATACCCGAATCGTTCCTTTTTTGGGCCGTTCGAGGCATTCTAGGTGAGCGCCACAGAGTTTCACGCTGATTTTGAGGATGCTTATAACTTCATATTCGAATGATCGAGGGCAAGCGCTCTTTGGTGGACAATACAGCATCCCGATTGTCACAGAACGTGATGAAAAGTCTCTCGTCTGCCGGAATGGCTTGTTGCGGAACGTCGTGTCCTACTTCACGGTGAGCGGTCTTACTTTGGTCAGTCCTCGCACATGGGCGTAGACTTCGGCGTCTTGAAGCACCACCTCACGCACCAAGTTTTCGCGAGCAAAACCAGCCACAGCAAATTCCCTTTCGCAACATGACCGCCTGGCGCCAGCCAGCAAGCCGCTCCCGCGACCCTATACGTGCAATCGAGGGACCAGAACAACGGGGCCCGGAACGAGGAGTGTCCGCCAAGTGCTTCTCGTTCCGGGAGGAAGGGTAGAAGGGTGGGAAGGGAGGAAACAGAAAGCATAAACGGGCAAGGAGGATAAGTTTGTCTCCGAGAGATGTTTCTCAGTGGGACTGTTTGCTGCGCTTCAAGTCTAACGACAGACAAGAACTCGTCCGTTGTCGATCATTTGTCGGCGATTCTCAGTCGTTGCAGTGGGACAGCATCGGCGACACGGAACTTTGTGAAGTCGTCGGACAAAAACCGGTGTTTGTCGCTCTAGTGGGACGAGGCTATTAGAACAGCTTCTCTGTTTTTCTAGCTCTTCGCTGGTCTTGCCGTAAACCAAGATGTCGTCCATGGAGTTCACCACGTTTGGAAGGCCTTCAAGAAGCTGGCTTAAGACCTATTGAAACATTTCTAGTGCTGTAGCCATTCCAAATGGCACACTTGTGAAGCAGCATCTTCCCCAGGAGTGTTAAACGGGAAGTGGCTTTGTCTCTCGTCCGAGACTTTCAGTTGCCATAACCCCTTTTCAAGTCCAGTGGCTTCAAATGAGTTTATCCTTGGATCTAGGTGACTACTTCGACGGTTCTGAGAGGATACTGTCTTCTTAGCAACACCTTGTTGAGTTTGACAGGGTCCAGACAAATTTGGAGTTTTCCATGTTGTTTCACTACCACCATTATTTGACTGCTGAACGGTGTTGCTTCCATGTCTTTCTTTACGATTCCTCTTCTTTTGATGCTATCGAGCTCTTCCTTTACTTCATCCATCAAGCAAATGGTGGCTTGTTTTCCAGCTTTTGTGCTCCACCTTCCTCGATGTCAGCTTCGCAAACAGAGTCTTTGACGCAGCCTATCCCCTGAAATGTGCCGTCGTCAGCTCTCGGTGTTTCAATCAAGCGTACATGCTTCACCAAATTGACTTTCACAAGCCTAGCCTGTGGAGTTTCACTCCACGGGCTAGGTTCTTAGTAGTGCGTGACCACCCGATCTAAAGGGAAGAGCCACATATGATGTATAGTGTCTGATTTGTTACTGGCTGCTGTTTCCGATTCCTGGGGTGTGGGCCGACAGACGCACTAGTGTACGGGCTTCCGCCTTTCTGTTTCACCTCGCACGCCCCCTAGGATAGTACTCAAACTTTGGAGATAAAGATTATGATTATGATTATCAATCCTCACCAACGGTGCCAATGCCTGCCTCAGGGTGTTTGTAAAAGAGGAGCCACATCAGATCAAGTGAGTTCTCTTAATTTCAGCGTGAGCACATGCGAAGGCCACGCGAAGCTAGGAGACTTTCCTAAAAGAGGGAATACAAGGTCAGCTGTGTCGAAGCAAAGCGTGAATGCTTTCCAATCACTGAGCTAACGACGTCACTTCTTCAGATGCTGTAGCAAAAAGCTGCAGGTTTTTTTTTTATGTCAATAGTTATAAGTAGATATAATTTTTGTTTAAATAGGAAGGTACAGCTTGCTTGAGAGTCAGAGGCTAGGAAAATTAAAACTGGGCGGATGAATTCTCTCTGTATCTCTCCAACGTAACTTTGGAGTTACAGTCAATGAACTGTGCTTCACTCCTGCGTGGTGTGAACAAAAAAAGATCGCTATTTCCCTTTGTGGCCCTAAAATTACACCCTATTTGCGGGAGCCAACCGCTACCCGATAGGAACGACCGTCAATATATAGGTTCGTCTTCGTTCTGAAAAAATGATGGGTGCTCGGCGTCCGCGCACCTTGAGCGCCGATCAAAGCTATGCCCGCGCGCTGTATGCTTCCACTGAAATGCCACCGAAAGTTGTTTCCGAGCGAAGGGGCGTCAATCGCGTTCCCCAACTCCAGAAAGAAGACGACGACGAAGAAGAAAATCGTGCCAGCGATTTGTTGCGCGTCGGCACCTCAACGGAAATCTGTTATCATGCGGTGCAAGCATCATCGGCAAGCTCGTCGTGTCGGGGACTACCCGGAAAATTCAACCTAAGATGACGAGAAAAAACCAGTGTGAGTTACCCCTTCTTAATTACAGGGCGCAACCTTGTTTTTTAAGAAGCAACATTGTTCAGAAATAACGGCTCGATGAGCACGCACCGGCAAATGGCCGTGGTACGACGCGTAACCGACAGGGGATGAGCACGGAGATCGCTTGACAAAGAAAAAAAAAATGTGGTGCGGCTAAATCCCAAGTTGATTCGCGACGCTTTTGAACCCTCTAGCAGCCTGGTAAAATGGTAATGACTGTAACAACCTACTCACCCCCGACCTCACGTTTTCATTGTTCGGGATTCGCTCAACCGGACGAAAAGCACGCGACAAGGTTAAAAAACAAACAAAAGTTCAACGCGATGTTGATTGGTGTTCCCGCCTTGTGCGAGTCCTGGGCGCCTTACAGGGGTCCATAGGTCCATATCACATGAGCGAATGACGTTTTAGCGAACAGCGACATTTGAGCGAATCAATGTTTCAGCGAATAACGATTTGCTTGAAATTTTTCTAAACTAACCAACAAACATTGCTAAAATAGTATCCCAAATATTAGGTCAAAATATTGTTTTTTCGCGAAGTTATTGAATTTACAGTTTTCATCTTCACCATGTTTTTCAAACTGAAAGTCTCTACTGGCAACAACAACAAAGTGACGTCAGTGGAAGGCAGGGGTTAACTTTTTGGACTACAGAAGTTGTTCCCAGCGGATTTGAAGCACTTTCTTGGTGTCAAATGAGTGCTTTGGAAGCTCGCTCCCGTATCCGCGCTTCAGCACGGAACAAATGATTGGCATATACTATTTTTAGACTACTTGCTCGACTGGCAAGCCTGCCTGCCAGACGTCACGGCACTGAAAAGTGCGCGAATATTTGAATATTGGTTTTTGCACCATTTTCATTTGCCGATTTCACAATACCTATTATGAATTTCGCGATGATAAATAGCATACCGGAAAGGCTAAAGGCCGGGGAGTCAGAAAATATAGTTAGTTGAGGTAGCTCAAAAAATCGGTGGAGTACCCCTTTAAGCGCGAAACACATGTACGACGAAACCTTCCGATCCGATTCGGAATGACCTTGGGGGGAGAGGGTTTTTGTAGCATCGGAGAGCGTTGAAAACCCTCGCCTCCGACCTCGTCGTACGTGTGTTTCGCGCTTACGCCGCTGCGCGGCGAGTCTGTGGCCGGCGGTGGCTGCTCATTACAAAAATGTGAACCCATTTGGCACACCCGAAAACGTCGCTTCGCGGCGTCCGACTATTCGCTAAAGTGTCATTCGGTGAAACGTGGGCGTTCGCTAAAACGTCATTCGATCAAGTGAGTGACTCCCCTCGCGGGTCGCGGTACACACAAATATCGTGAGGATGTACTACGTCCCCGTTTTACCAGTTTCACTTTCCTGGGAAATTACGACACGGCGAAGGCTTATGCAGTTTGCAGACGTTACTGAGCAAATCACTTTGATTCACTCTCCCTTCAGCTTGTACAAAGCCTTTCTCCTCTGCGCCACTCCTGTCGACTTTCCAAGATAAAAAAATAAATAAATAAATAAATAAAACCAAATACATTCACACTGGCAATTCAAAGGAAAGTGAACTGGAAAAGCACGAGCAAAATAGTGGCAGAGGTGAACGATAACACCATCTCCCTCCAGGACTACGCTGCTTCATGCCTTTGGACCACGACACAATCGCAGTGAGCGCCTTCATTCTCGCAACAGTGTGCATAGTGCTGCACAGATCCCTGCGCAAGATGGTGATCCTGTGCATCATATTTCCTCTCCTGCCCATGCTAACCCTGGTTGCCATCAACAGCATGAGGCCCAGCGTCGAACTACTCACCACTTTATCCGTAATTGCCTTCGTGAGCTTCTTGCGTCGCAAAGTGTTCTACAACTGAAACACCGGCCCAATGGCAAAGGAAAAAAAAATGTTGCCGTTTTATTATGTATTTACACAATGGCGGCAGGCTTTGCTTTGTTGGGAAACCAAGCACGACCAAAAACAATAACTCGCTTGGTACGGGCGAAAATAAAAGTCAATGCCACACAGGAGGCTCTGCCACTTCTCTCGCTGTACAGACGACGAATAACGTAAACAAGGGCTAGTGTCACACGGGTGTCTTCAAATCTGTACAACCAGGGCATTCCCACGCGGGGACAGAATGGGAAGTCGACAAAGGATGAAACGCGACTCTTCCGAGACGTGCCGAGAGAAACAACATATCCGTACAAACACGCCCACCCGGGCCCACTGAAATCAAGGGCAGTGAAGGTAAGTTAAAACTATTGCAACAATGTTGCACCAAAAACTTGACTGTAAACATTCAAAACACATATCTGCCGGCGACAAAGGGAATCGTATCCACAAGGTAACGTGTACAAATGCCCCCATAAAAGCAGCTAGTTTATCTGCATTTGGTCGATGAACATGCACAATAGAGTTGTGGATGTACCGGTCAGTTCGTAACAGTCGATATGTGTGTACTGTACAAAATATACATTAGACACCCCGGGGAGAGAAAATTCAAACGTGACAAGCCCGTACGTCGACAAACTGGCTGTGATCCCGCGTCCCACAACTGGTGCCTCAACAAAATAAATGCCACGTCGGAGAAACATAAATACAATTTAGAGTAACGCTGTTGTCTAACAATTTACATTAAAACAATTCTTGCCCTGTCCCTTGTGTCACCTCTGGGGCCGGTAATGTCCGCACTGACGACCGCCTTCGGCTTCGGCTAGACGATGTTGCTTCATCTCGAGCTGCTGCACTCTGTGCTGGCCTTAAAACTTAAAATGCCCGCCGCCGGTCGATGCTACTAACAGAGATATTGATGGTGAAGGAAACCAAACATGCAGGAAGCTCCCAGCTTCCCAAATGCTCCGAGCAGTTTAGAAACTGCAGCTGACGTTCGTGAACACATCGTAGTCGGGTCAAGCACCGTCCTCGGAAGAACGAACGCGATGGCACCCGTCCTTTCTCGCAGCGCCAACTGCAGTACACAAAGTCCGACTCAGAGATGGTTCCCCTGACGGGAAGATCTGACATGCTGCTTCTGGTTGGCCTTGGTAGTCACTTTAGACCGGTGGCGTGTCGGTATGACGTCGGCGCTACGGCGGCACGTCGGCGCAACGTCGGCAGTGGTATGGTGGTGCGTCGGCGTGGAACCGGCGGTGCATCCAGCGGCGTTTTCAGCAACTGTAGTGAGGGCATCTGGACTGTGGACGCTGGCCGCTCCATCCACAGAGCCAGCCCGCCATCACCTCTTGCCCTGGCTGGGACCGCAACCAGATCGCTCGGGGGGGGACAATGAAGACGGTGCCGCCGTGGCTGCTAACCCGCCGCCGCCACCTCTGTGGTGGCTACCGTCTCTCAGGGGCTTTCCCAGGAACGGACGCTGTAAACAGAAATGCTTCCTTCAGATGGTTCCCCAATGAACATGACAGAAAGTGCATCTGCAGAAACAGGAGAAGTGCCTCGCAAAAGCTTCCCCTCGAGGCATTTCAAACATAGACAACAGACAAAAAAAGTTTCAATGATTGCCACCCAGCCTTAAAATGAGCGGTACATTTGCTGTATGGCATAACTAGGCTCAAACAACTATGTTGTGAACACTTTCAGAGAATGATCCTGTGGCCAAATTAATTGGATTGTGCTTGCCTGCGAAGGGGCTGTACAACACACAAACATGATGTGCCGTGCTATTGGAAAAAAAAAGATCCAACAGCAGCTAAGCTGATAACTAAGTCCACGGGGACAACATAAATCATTTGTCCACATTTCTGATGCAGCGCTTGGCTGACGCAGCTGAACGCTGTGCCAGCATTCGACTGGAGCTCACGTTCGATTTGTGAAGCACCAATAGACCATTCCGGAAATATGCAGTGCCTCCCATCATCTTTTTCATGCGCTACGGCAATCCAAAGTAAGATGCGTGAAGGAGCACCTAGAAACAGGAGAGCTATGTGCTTCCTTAGCATTTTGGGATTTCAGAACACAAAGAAAGCATAACGAAATAGGGCTGCATAAACTTCATGATCTGTTTGCTCTTTTTTTGTGTGTGTGTGTGTTCTGACTTTGTAATGGTAAAAGAGAATTCTCCGTGCAGCGCAGTGCAACGAGGAGTTGACAAGAGGCCCTGTAAGATTTTCCAGAAAGGTCTGTGAACCCAAGTCCCAGTTACACATCGTTACAGCACTTGAGCCCAATCTGTGCCTTGAACCCAATCGAGGAAGATGATGTAAAGAATCCAGTATACAGGTCTTGTGTCGGCTAAATGCCAAACTCTGTGGAAACTAAGCTGGACAAAGTGTCTCCAAATACCGTATGAGCCAATACTGGCAACTCCAGTGGACCGCGGGCGAAGAGTGATCGCAGTGCCCCTGGCAAGCTCGGAGTCTCCGCTAGCAGACAAATTCTCCACAACGTATTGGTTTTGCCTATCTCCGTGCGAGGTGACCAATGAAAAAAAAATGGCACGGGTACTCGCCGCTTTGAATGCTAAAAAATAAGTGCCACTTCATGAGTGAAGGACATTTGCTTCGCGTGGGGAAGATGTTACAGCCTTTAGGGTGCAATTTTGGGGCTCTCCTGAAGAAAACACTCTCTTATGTAAGCCAGGCAAAATACAAATGTACCTTTGCACTGTTCTTTTGAAAAAGGGCAATGTACGAAAATTTCAGAACATAGCTAATTTTCAATTTTACTGTTCTTATCAATCAGTTTGTTTTGTTGTTGCAATTCCCACTTCTCATGAATGTTTTGCTTATAACAGTTTCGTTGAATAGGCGAGCTGGCTAATCCCATTAAGATTGTCTCTGGATGAAGAAGCAGAAGGCAATTTCGAACCATGTATATTACTGTGATGTCAGTATACACTCCGTGCGAAGCAACTGGCGCGCCGCCGCGCGGCCGGTACCGGAGGTAGGCAGTGAGAACCCCAGAGAAAACGAAACCAAAACCACGCCGCGTACATTCGTACGCATTAAAGTCGGAGCGGTGCGGTTGCGCTGGGTTTACAGCATGAAGTGCTGTCTGTGCAGTTGCGCTGGGTTCACAGCATGAAGTGCTTCAATAGTTATGCGTCATATCTCGTGGAGACAAAGTTTCACAGTTTTTCACCACGCCGATGTTTTGTGTGACAGCGACAACGATGGAGCCGTGCCCTACGACGTGAGAAATTTGGTCTCCCGATCATGTCTGCCACTGTGTCGGCACGGCTGACATATTCTACACTGCCGCTTTGCGCTCTGCGTTTGTTTTTGTACCAGTAACGCCTACATGTGTCAGCGCCGATGGGACGAACCCACACTCGCAGGTATGCAGTGCCAATTTCGTTGGAGGAATGTCCTCCAAAGAAGTTTCGTCCCCATCGTAAGTGTCGATGACATTTCCGGACAAGTATGGCACGCAATCTGTACTTCATAAAGAAAGATTCGAAAGGTAAAAAAAGTGGCAAATATAAATCTAAAGAAAACAACAATGAAACTCGGAACCACTGGAGAATCGACGTCTGAGTATTGAAGTTTATGTGGCGTGCTTTCTTTCTTGACCAGCCTCCTTTTGGATGTGGAAACGCTGAGACCACGAGTTCTGTAGACAACATTTTTTTTCTTGGCTTTAGAGCCACCTATCGCAAAGTGGTTCGAACTGGAAGTACTGTCCACTGGTTCCTTCCTACCTGTAAAGTGTGCACCTCCCACGATGAGTGGTATTATCTGACAGCCTTTGACGGTCAAAGCCAGTTCCCATTTAGTTACACCGCCCAAACTAAATTTTTACCTGGTTTCGCTATGCCAACTCTTTTTGTAATAATAAGTGTTGTGCCAAGTGACGGTCATGTCAAAGTACCTGTGCGCCGAAAATCAGCACCTCGCACAACAGGTTATTACACAACAGCTGATCGCAAAAAGCCCTTGGCGGCCAAACCGTGTGTTGGCTGACAACTTTGTTTTCTCGGGTTAGGAACCACCTTTCGTAAAGTTGTTTCAATTGGAAGTACAGTCCACTAGTCCCTTCCTACCTCTAAAGTCTCCACCTCCCCCGGCCAGTGGTACTCTCTTGACAGCCTTTTCATGATCAAAACCGGTTCCCATTGAGTTATGCCGCCCAAACCAAATTTTCACCTGGTTTCCCTATGCCACCTTTTTTTGTATAATAAGTGCTGTGTCATGTTACTGTCAAGTCCACGCACCAGTGTGCCCAAATCTGCACTTTGCACAGCCCGCAATAACACAACATTTTGGGTCCAATATTGGATATCCCGTACAGCTTTATTTCTTTATTCGTTAGAAACATAACTTTCACACCTGGTGTCTTAAAGAAACTTGGCTCTCTTCGTGCACAAACTTAGTGAACCTCTCACTCGCCTCCAAATATCATCGTTCCAGCAGTCCTAGGTTTACAGCGACGAGCGAAATAAATTTCCCACTTAGAGCAATTAAGGTGGCGGCCGTCTTGTTTTTCGGAAAATTACTCCAACTCCTTTTTCGGCCGCAACTAGAGAAATTACCCCTAATCACGACTCAAGTTCAATATATAAGAAGTGGAGAACAGCTATATGCCCTTCTGCCCCAGCACTCATGCAACGTCACCCTCAACTTATCGGCTCAAAAAGCAAAAGTTTCTTCCGTGCGCGCTTCCGCCGCCACAGCTTGGCATGCAAAAAGGCGCCGCAGGCTGCTGAACGCGCCTCACAGTCGAACGCCAGCTCCTCCGCTAGCAGCGCTGCGCGCATTTTTCAAAGCGCCCCCTATAGTTCCCGCACAGAGTGTATACTCTGGAAGAAGTCAAGTGTGTACATGCAAATTTGACGCTATTACTGAAATGAATGAAAACAGAGTTACAAAAAGCAGACTTCTCACGCGTGAAAAAAGAAAAAGAGGCACATCGTAGCGCAAATAAATGGGATTTCAGTCCATTATATACGGTGCGCAAATGGAGCTTTTGTAGAAACATTGGTTCGAGAGTAAATAGTTCCAGTACCCTCTCTCTCTCTTCCTTCTGGCCGAGTAGAGAGGAAAGATGGTTTCTTTGTGTCAACTTCGGGGCAGAAGATAACCCACGATGGGGACAAAGGTGAGTTTGGGAGAGCCGTACCTGGACCACAACGGCTCAATAGGTGAACAGTATGTGGCCGATTTCTTCGGTGTCCAACGGGTGGGAAAGGCCTTGTGCACGCATTGTTTTCTAGCCACTTAGTCTTGAACCCAGTCGCGTGTCTAGGTGGCAGCAAATGTATTCATTAAAAGGTGGATTCCGATTGTTAGCGCCTAACATCTTCTGCGTCTTCTACAATGAAGGCCGGCACCCGTTGGACTGTCTTGCAACCTCTTACATTTTCAGTCTACTTTCTTTTTTTTGTTTGAGGTGACGCTACATTGCTACATTCTTTCTTTTTCTTGCTTTTTTATTTTTATTTTTTGTTTGACACTTGAATAACAGCATATTTTGCTTTGCCTTGTTTGGTTTAGTTTTTGCTCCCTCAGTGATGTGATTGGCCTAAGCCATTTTGGAGCACCTTTTGGAGCAGCCAAAACAGTGTTTTGGAACAGCAAATGTGACCTTTGGAGCAGCCAAGACAGTGTTTTGGAGCAGCAGAAGTGGCTTTTGGAGCAGCCAAAACAGTGTTTCGGAGGAGAAAAAGTGACTTTTGGAGGAGATATTGTTAGAAAAATAAATAGTTGTTTTAAGTGCTGGACAAACGAAGGACACTTTGTGTTGTGTTGTGATGCATGTGATGTGTTGGGGCGGAATTCGCTGCTTGTGTTTTTGCTGCTGTAGACGTTGCCAAGCAACTAAAAAAAAAAAAAAAAAAAAACTTTTTATTTTTTACTGGTTTCCGACGTGGCAGATTTTTATAAAAAGTAGGCAAACGTAAAACAATGAATTGCAAGTGTCCCGGCTGGTGCCTCTCGTGCAATCATGTTCACATGCTTGTGAGGGCAACTTCGGCAGGTTTGCAGTTACACGTGCTTCGTCGCGTGAGCGGAGACAACGGCAGTTCGACCGAAACCGAAACCATGCCACTCCGCTCCGTCGCCAACTGGTTCCCAAAATAGTATACAAAATGTAACTGTCCAGCATACGACAATAAACAGTCCAGCGGCACGTGCTTGCCAGGCCGGCAGGCGAGGTACAGGCTAAACACACAGAAAAAAAGAACCTGAGCGTATCGATGCAAGACACTGCGAATCAGGGTCAAAAAGTTCCTGGAGCGCTTTGTGCAACGACTGAACTCGAGACAAACAAGCGCGGTGTGCGGGTTCAGCGTGCAGACCATTGCCTTCTTTGCTTTTGCTCACTTCTCGTCATCGACTTTCTTTCGCGGCAGATTTTCCACGTACCGGGGTCCCTCTCGAAAGAAAGTCCACCGAGAGAAACCTAGGCAATCAAAACTTCGCCAAGCAGTCATTGAGTTAAAGAGGGTTTTTTATAGCAGCGTATGATTTAAACAAGAGGAGGAATGTCGATGCGTTTCAGTTTAGAAAGCGCCACATCTGCAGCGACGTGGAGACGGCAACACACAACATCGCGCGACCACGGCGACTGCGGTCGCGCGAGCGGTTCAGCTCACGAAGTAACTCTCGCCGCGCAAAAACGTGGTATTGTTTCGCAGCATGACGGCATGTCTGGAACCCGGCACACTAACTAACGTCGGAGCGTTCGCACATGCCCGCGTCTATCGCTAAAAAATAAAAAAAAAAAAAAAAAAAAAGACACGAGACGACGAGAGCGCGAAACGCGAACGGCGGAAAAAATTATGCAAGACCGAATAGACGATTGATGCAGGGTACTTTGTGTCGGGCGGTGTCTTGTGCCACCTAGCTCACGTATGCACGTATGTAAACGGGGCTCGCAAAGCTTGAGGACATCGGGGAGCCTATACTTTTCCATTGCATTGTCAGCTTCTGTAGGCTCCGAGCCCGCTAGAGGCGCCACTGTTGCGTTTGCCGCCCCTCCCATGGGTTTCCAGAGGAGTTTCCAGTATTGGCAAAGCTATATCGTATTTGGCATCTCTATAGACCTTTTTCAGAAGGGCGCCACCATCTTGAATTGTCGTCACTTCCAGTATGGGCGAAAACATTGTTTTCCGCCGCAGCGCCAATAGAAGACCTTTAGAATACAAGTGTAACCGTCACGCGTTCTCGTTTTGCCTCCCATCATCTTTTTTTTACCATTTACAGGTTGAAACATTTTGTTATATTTTCGTCGCCCATACCGGATATGCCTATTAGGTGGCTGGGGACGAGAGTACACAAAAAAGGTCTGTACTCCGACCTTCTTGCCTACAGGCTGTCATAAAATCAGGGTTAGGTTGCATACATCCAAACATAAGGTGCAACAGTGTCAGTTCTCCGACGACTGGGCGACCGGAGCACAATCCGACAAGTGTCGCCATCAACTGTGAATGTCCAGCACAATCTACGATGCTTGCCTGCGAAGGGGTGGCTGGCGACGGACCGGTCCTGTTGTGACTGAGATCCCCGAAAGTCAGTCCAATGGTTCGGCCAGTGCCTTCCATCTGGTCTGTACTGCTCTGTGTCATTGCTCCGAGCGGCAGTGACGTGGGAACCTGCAATGACTGTCGGACAGAGAACCAATTTGGAAGTTTATTAGCCGGGTCCCCCAAACACTAAAATAACCACCTCCAAGTTTCTTTTAATATGAAAGAACCTTACAATTCACTCGGTTTCGAAACGAACACCTCCGATTTACCCCAGAATTGCCGAGAGCAGAGCGTGATTCGTCCCCTACGACAAGTCACGCCTGACCGCAACACATCTTTGCACAAAGATGCATTGTTGGACTGTATTTTATTTCATACTCAGCATACAACGCTGTCAAAAAGTTGCTGGCTGTCTTCATTTAGCGTTCAATCTGCACGCGCTCTTTGTGTAAATGAATGACCCATGCACTCGCTCCCATAGCTTTGACAGCGTTGTACACCAAGTATGAAACCAACTTTAGGTTGGCTCACCCTCCAACACACAGGTCAACACACCGATCTCACGAAGCGTTCGGTGCATGAGTGACGCCGCCATAACTTTAGTTCACAGGAGGCAGACGGGCGTGCTTCCGAGGGCTTGTGCCATCTCGTACTCCACACACGCAGAGCTCCAGCGAGGTTGTTGCACGTGCAGAAAGATTAAAGTTCCCTCGATGCATTGCGGCTGCGCTAGCGTAGACAAACTGGCTGGTGAGATCGGTCTATTTTCAGAAGTTTGGAAGGAAGTAGTCTCGTTCAGTGGCTAGTTTAAAACAGTCAACATCACACACACAACTCGCTTCTCACTTTTGCTTTTTGTTTTGTTTTGTATTATGTCTGGCAACAGATGAACACTTAAAACGGCAAACACGACTTCATAAGTGGCGTCGGGCTGCAGAGCAGCACTTTGCTCCTTGAAGTATCTAAAGCTCAAGCTCCGACCTAAGACAGCGGAAATGAAACACATTGGAAGAACCGATTGGGATCGACTGGCAAACAACATGGCAAAGGGTCACCCACCTGTGAAGCATGCCCCTCTGGAGTCTGGCAGGACCCCAGGGCAAATTGGGACAGCCCCTGTGAAGTGGGCAGCGCCCCGGGGAAGCACACTGTGCCCATGGGACCTCCAGGAAGCTGTGGCCGTGCAAAGAAAGAAACTCACCGATTTGCTCTTTGTGGCCATTTAGATGACTGAGAAGCTAGCCAGTATTTGTGCAGGTGCTAAAGCTGTGTTAAAAGTTTAACTTCTTTGCAAAGTGAGCTACAGTAGAGCCCCATCCCGCAACTTGTTCGGCCTGCATCAATTATTGAAAAAAAAAAAAAAAATATTTGGAGATTGAATAACTCAAAAAAGTTTAATAAAATTTAGCGTGCCTGTGAAACTAGGCTGGCTGCAATGACAACTAAAATTCATAATCAGTCCCCCTAACCCAAAAAAGAAATTTGAGCAGCACAAAAATTGCAAAAAGTTGTGGGGTCGAAAAGAGCATTGGACTTCCAAGGTCGAAATGAGCGTCGGACTCGCTTAAATGATCTCAGGCGCCAAAATGGGTTCAATGGTAGCTACCGACAGAAATCCAAGGCTAAGCACACGCATCTAGAAAGCCTGATCAAACTAAGTTGCTTCCGCCATGAGCTACAACATAATATCCCCATACAAGTCAACCTACTTCCATCCAAAGAGTACGTTCACCACATCAGTGTCACTAACATAGTGAAACCTGATGTCCCAGAGTCACCACCCCAGTGTACTGCCAATAAATCTCCATTCTCATTAGCGGGGCAATTCTATTGCCTCTCTGTCAGTATATCCGACCACAGTGCAAAAACACACTCCGTAGAAGGCAGTATTTTCAACAAGCCACAACAAGCACCGCGCTTGACAAATGGTTACCCAATGGAAGGGTGTCGAACAAAACTGGCACATAAATACACTCGTTCAGGCTAGCTTAAACATTCAAGTTTCAGTGTCTTTGAGTGCATTCCGTTTTCTCATAACCGCTTACAGGAGAGCACGCTAACACCACATATCGGGTAGCCCTGGAGCACTTCTGGCCTGCGTATATAACTTTTTGTGCATTATTCTTTCTTCGTGGGCTTGAAGTGATTCTGGCAATGTTATAAGCGACTTTTTCTCCTAGACCGTTTGTGGGTTTCATCGGGCAAATGCTGCAAAACCTCCAGTCTTGTTATACGCAGATTGGAAGCTTTCTATGGCACTAGCCAATGGATGGTGCAAGTGTGTTCTCTCCTCAAAAGCAGGTAAAAGGGAAACACCAGAGCCATTAAATAAGATACCATACTTGCATGAATATAACGTGACCATGATTATAATGCAAGGTCAAACTTCTAAGCCCTTTAAAAAAACTTTTAGCCTTTCCACTCTGGTGAAGAAGGAAGACCAGCGAAGCTGTGCTATGGTGGGACAACCTCAAGGACGATGCCTAGAGGACGACGCCTAGGACGACTTCTGAGACGACCTCGAGGACGACACTTAGGATGACCTCGGGGATGACGTCTAGGACGACCTCAAGGACAAAGTTTAGGACGACCTCAAGGACAAAGTTTAGGACGACCTTGAGGACGACGTCTAGGACGACCTCGAGGACAACCTCTCAGACGGCCTCAAAGACGACGTCTAGGACAACCTCAAGGACTTCTAGAACGACCTCGAGGACGCCGCCTAGAGGACGTCCTCCTTGAGGACAACTTTTAGGACAACGCCTAAAGAAATTCAGCCTTTCTACTCTGGTTTTCACCAGAGTGGAAAGGTTGCCGCCATCTTTGAGCGACAGAAGCCACCAGAGAACTGCCAAGCCGGTTGTCTGGTTGCCGCTGTCACTCATAGATGGCGGTAGCTGTCCAGAGTTTTGTGTTGACATTTATTTGGCGACGGACATAGAACTGGGGAAACTAGCCCTTAACAGCTCCACCATAAAAAAATATTATTAATATCATAACGTGGACGTAAAGTTACTGCACTCGAAGACACAGCAGAAGTCGAGAGGAGACGAAAATCGGGAGGACAATGTGCACATTTTGACTGCGCTCGTAGCCACCGCTCGGCTCCTTCTCGCAATCGCATTACCTGCGAGCCATTTCTCTCAAATCGCAGCCCGCTGCGTCAAGTTTGTCGCTATACGAAGCGAAGTGCACGAAGCACAAGTGCTAAAACACTTTTGAACAGGAAAAAAAAAAAAAAAAAAATGCATGGGCAGAACAAAGATTGCTGAAAGAGACAGACCGTCGCCCTTGCCACGAACACCTCGCGTTTTATGATTACAAAAACATGGCCAGTGGTTTTGGCTCGTGTCTTGGCTTGGCTTGAACTGGCTGGTGTCCCACAGAGCGCGCCACCACGTTTTTGCGGCTGTGTGCGTTTTGCATGCATGAAAACGACAGAGAAACATTCTCTACTCCTCCCTTTACATGGCGCAATAACGAATTACTTTCCTCCCCATGCCCCGCCCCTTTTCTTTTCACACCTAATCTGCTGCGTTCAGTCAGAGGGAACGATATCTCCCGAATCGCATGCCTCATTGCCGAGCTAGATTCCGAATATAACGCAAAGTGTGTTTTCGAGCAGGTAACTTAAAAAGTCGTATTTTTTTACCACAGTGTGAGAAGAAACGAAAGTGATAGTCGTAGCACGGTTGTACAATGCGGGTGGAATGGTACCGTCCCGTACCCGAGGACGGAGGTGCGACGTGGTTAATTTTAATACCTGTTGTGGTTGGCGTAGCCACTGGATACTGCCAAAGTGGGATTTCGCAGAACATGTGGAATGTTTGAAAAGAACTCATTTGAAGCAGACGACATGAACATTCTCCCTGTGACGCGCAATTATTGGTGGGACGCCCGAGCTGGCTTCTTTGCTTTCCACGGGAGGCACGGCTGACGGGGACGTCCCAAATTCCTTCTCTTCGTGGCAAGAAGGGAGAGAAGGGGTTTTCCCTTCTTTGACCGCGCTGCAACGACGAGAGACGCAGCCAAAATCTCAGCAAAGCGTCGCCTAAACAGCTATTGCTTTAAAAAAAAAAAATATCTTGCATTATATTTGCGCAAATCTGGCACACTCAGCACATTGGCACTCCGTTTTTCATTTTTCTTGTCGGTGCCGCCATCTTGGTGCATAGTGGAGAGGGGGTGCGATCAGCGATCATTACAATTAGAAGATGAGGCTCGCTGAGCTTTAAATGCAGCGTCGGGAAGCTCAGCCGATCTCATTTTTGCTCCGTCACGGACCGCATCGACGCTCCTGGAGGGTGGAAAAAAGCGTCCTCCAGCGAATCGAGATACAAAGCTTCGGATGACCGGCAACAATGCTTTTAAGCGCCAAGATGGCATGAACACTCAACCAATCCCAGTGACAAAAGGCTTGCGACAAGGATGCCCCCTTTCCCCTCTCCTGTTCATGTTATATATGTCTAGATGGGAGACAGAACTGGAGGAGTGTGGGAGAGGCCTCAACCTGTCTTACATGGAAAATGGGCAAATGGTGAGACAACATCTTCCAGGACTATTTTATGCGGATGATCTGGTGCTGACAGCGGGCACCTGTGAAGAGATGCAACAGCTGCTGGACATATGCACAAAACAAGGGGACAGACTGGGCCTAAAGTTCAGCTCCCGTAAGTGCAAAGTGCTGAAGTGGGGGCCTACAGAGAATGTAGAGGGGGCTTTGGACACACCGCTTGTACTGCAGGGGGAGACTGTGCAGTGTGTCACGGACTACAAGTACTTGGGTGTACACCTGTCCATGGGTAGGAACTACATCTAAGCACATGAATCGGCTATCCGAGCAAAGGCCATGAGGGGAAAGGGAGTGCTGGCAGCAACGTCCATGTGGGCTTTCGACCGCTACGAAGTTGCTCGTAGCCTGTGGAAGATGGTGATGGTGCCCGGACTGACTTTTGCGAATCGGGTGCTGTGCACGTCGTCTCAGACTCGGGAGTTCCTAGAGGTTAGACAGCGGGAGGCGGGACGGATGGCACTCGGGGCACACAGGGGGACTCCAAACGAAGGGGTGCAGGGGGACCTCGGATGGTCTGCTTTTGAGTCGAGGGAAGCGGTGGCTAAGCTGTCTTACGAGAGGAGTCTTTGCGGCCTCGGAGAGGAGCGATGGGCCAGGAGGGTGTTTAAGTACCTCGTGTACAGGAGTGTAAACACGCGCCTGACCAAACGAGTGGCCAGGCTCGCGGGGAAGTATGAGGTACCACCGACCCTGCTGGACGGCCGGCCGCTCCGAGAGGGGGTTGCGGACCTCAAGAAGCACGTGCGGCGGGTCGAGACGCGAAGGTGGACGGAGTCGGCCACGCGAAAACCATCAATGACTGTGTATGCGGCCTCGAAGCGGGCGATCGAGCGGGAGCAGCTGTATGATGACTCCAGGGGCAGCGGCTTGCTTTTCGAGGCACGAACGGGGACCCTCAAGACCAGGCTGTGGAGATCGCGATATGACGCTGGGGCCCCAATCGCCTGCGTCGCCTGCGGAGCAGCAGAGGAGACAACCGAACATCTGGTGCTGCAGTGCAAGGCCCTCAGCCCGTGCCCCCAGGTGGACCATCTGCCGGACGCGCTGGGCTTCCGGACGGCGGAGCGGGGGGATGACGGCGAGGAACACGTCGAGACCACCAAGCGCCGACTAGAGCAGTGGTGGGAGATTTCCTGGCGGCTGTGGAAGAGGGAGAGGCGAGCTGGGCCGGACGTGCAAGCGCAAGCCGGACAACCGATGTTTTCCGCCCAGGTCGATTTGCCCCACACCGTGGACCCGACCGAAGCTCCACCACAACAAGAACTCGGCTAGGCTTGGCTAGAAACCAGACTAAGCAAGCCTTTTTTTCTTTTTTGGCAGGCCATCGCCGGAACTTCCGGCGAGCGGCCACCCGTTACAAAGGGGACGCCACTAAATCCAAATCCAAATCCAAATCCAAATCCAGATGGCCGATGTGTCATCACTCTGAAGCGTGGCTTGTTCAGTAACTCTAGAGAATGCGGTGATTGACCAAGTTCAAACTCAAATGTGTGAGCCAGCCTTTATCGCACCAGACTTCCACGAGGTTCTAAAGTGCTCTGCTCGATAGAGATAATGGAGCTCGGCTTTTCGGCAGGCGTGGAAAAACCATGCGTCGCAGAAAGCTGAAACTTTGCAAGAATGTGACGCTAGCGGTGGCGATAAAATGCGGGTGTTTGAGCACAAGACGTTACCTGAATCAAAAGGCGCAAAAGAAAAACAAAATTTGTCTATGAGCCAACGTCCACCTAAATTCATAAAACCAAAACACGAGGTTATGAGACCCTTGAGCTATTATATCAGTGAAAAAGCTTGCCCATTAGAAAGACGGTATTAAATTCTTTCTTGCTGACAAGCTTTTTTTTTTTTTTTTTTATTGACATAATTGTTACTAGCACACAGTCTAAAATGCAGGTTTGATGAATATTAGGCTCGGGTGAACCTCGGCTCACGAGAAATTTTGTTTTTCTTTTGTATATTTTATACAGGTAACGTCACATGCTCAAACTTCCGCATTTTATCGTCACTGCTAGCGTCACATTCTCATAAACATACAGCTTTCTATGAAGAATAGTCTTCTTGTGCTGGCTGCAAACACCAGGACTAATTTCCTCGATCGATCCCCGTAGTGAAGAAAACCGTCCCTTGGGGTTTGACCCTCACCGCAGAAGGGTTGAGTCCGGCCCTCAGGTCGACAGCTGCCGTGGCAGCCGCCTCGGCCGACGAAGACCCCTGCGTGGACAGCGGCCCCGCCGTGCCCGCAGCTGCTGCCAGCGTCCCCAACGGACCCAGCAGGCGCGCGCTCACAGCCAGCAGCTGGTCACGGCGCGCCTGAAGACCGCTGATGCGAGTCTCCAACTCCAGATTCTCCGAGCGCAGCTGGTGCAGGCATGAGAGCAGCGAGGCAACTGCACACACCACGTTCGAGGGTCACATGTTGCGCTTGGGTCGCCTTCACATACAATGGATGATTGCGGACCAAACGTTTAAATGCATCCTAATCCCACGGACGAAGTCAGAAGACAAAGCATGTGCAACATGTTTTTAGCTGCGCTCTGTATTTATTTACAAGTTCCTCTGAGCTCGAGAGCCAGACTAATCTAGCGGAAAGCGTTTGCCGTCTAAATTTACCAGAGAAATTAATTTGGTATATACCGTAAAGTTCCGAAAAAAACGCCCACCCAAAATGAAGAAGTAAACAGTGAAAAACATGGGGATGCCAAAGCAAATCTTTATCAAAAATTAATGATAAAACACCCTGGCACCGGCTACAAACCATGCGACGCAGGAACTGATACTGTAAATCGCGTACACTGCGAATTCGCGTTTCATGATGCGATAAACACGCGGTAATTTGCTACAAACTCCTGTGTTATGGGAAAGGATACCACAAGTTGTGGACGCAGCATATTCGCCTTTCACGGAGCAAAGGACCCGCGGAAATCCGCCGAGAACTCGCATTTCACGTCAACGAATACCGCAAATTGCGGATGCAGCAGATCAAAATTTTATGGTGTGATAAACATGCCGGAACCCGTGAATGTGAATACATGAAATTGTGAATGATGTAATTATCCCCGCAAGACAAATTATTTATCAAGACTGCTTTCTAAAAATTACATGATAAAGAATGACTGAAAACGACACTGCACATCACAGTACCAACACCGTTGACGTAGTAAGCGCATGTAATAACTGCATTCATGCCTGAAACTAATGCAGCAGTGTATTTAAAAGCAAAAACTAGTGGTCTGATGTTCCTTTTGCCCTGGAGCTGCTGTTGTTCGTGCAAGAAATTTATTCAAGAATTTTAATTCATTCTGAAAGGGAGTTCACCTCTTTTTGCAGCTAGAATTACCTGAAATCTTGTCATATATCTTCCAATTCAAGGTTCGGAGATTTATCGTCCAATAAAAGTTTTTGCTTACACCGCAACACTAACAGGATAAAACTGTTGTGTCCTTCGTTCCATGCCTGCAACAAAGTATGAAGATTCCTGATTAGGCAGTAATGTAGTAACGAAAACTGGGTTGTAGATACATAGATATGGCAAATTTATTCCTTTTGTTTGCTTATATACAAGCCACATCACATTAACCTCTTAAGTGCCACCTTTTTAGGGGCGAAGCTCCTTAGGGTCTAGGCTTGTCCGTCCAGACGGCGTCCGTGCTCACATAAAAAAAAAAAATGTTTGCGCAGTCGACAGGATTCGAACCTGTGCGGGGAGACCCAATGGATTTCTAGTCAATCGCCTTAACCACTCGGCCACGACTGCAGGACGAGTAGGGGGCTCTAAGATGTGGTTGTAACTCAAGAGGTGGGGTTTCTGTCATGGACGAAACGTTGCATGTAGCCGCTCAACGTCTATACACAAACTCATCTCTGTTACGTCATGGCGCGGTAGTGGCGCGTCGGTCGCACTTCCGGTCTGAGACTGTGGGCAAAAGTCCCCACGCCAGACATGTATTCCTACGTTGTTTTGAAAGGAACCAGACAAAAATCTGCCTTCTCGTCAAAACGCTGCGACTGGGGCCGTACCAAAAAGTTGGAGGTCAGTTTTCACGTGCTCGGTTTGTCCGAGAATCTGGATATGTGCCGTGAAAAGGGAAAAGCAGACGCCGTCGGACAACGATTGCTTGGGAGAGAAGCACTTTGGGTTGAATTCACAGATACTCATGGTCATCAGATTTATTTGTTTTGTTCCAATATGAACGCCAGAAAACCGTCAAGTTGCGCGGACCACCTGAGGACTACGTTTAGTGCGCCTTCAAGTTCAAACGGCCGCCTGATCGTTCGAACTGTCGTCTGCTCTTTCAAACGTTTCTGCTTGTCGTCTGCTCTCTTAGACGACGCCGGCTCGTAGACCAAATGTTGACCCGGTGCTTGCGATAAGAAGTAAGTGCAGGCCTCAAAAGACTTAAATTTGAAGGTTGGTAAGCAGACTCGATGTAAACAGTAGATACAAGCAGGTGTTGATCATTGTTACCAGTAACCATCACCGACTTCTTAGGCCTAATTCACTTGGTCCGATTCTGCTTGCGATTTTCAGTATCGGCGTCGACTATCTCAGCTACGGTTCACGGTTTTGCAGCCCGAGCGGCGTCGCGACTGAAAATTGCGAGCGAAATCGCATCATGCGAATCAGGCTTTAGCGTACATACTGCGGCGTCCAAGCGGAATGAATCGCCCCATGTCACATTATTCACAGAAAGTTTTGCGGTATAACGAACCTCGGTAATTTCGCTGACGCCGTTCAAGTAGTCAGACATCGCCAGGAAGACGTTGAATCAACAATTCGAACGCGAAAAAAGGCAGGGGGACTCACACCGACGCCGACAACATCGCGTTCCAATGGTTTGTTTATGGGCGATGGCTAACTTCTTGCCCACACCCCCATCGCGCAAGCGCGGCGCCGGTGGCGTCCGTTAGGGGCGCTCCGGTTTGTTTGTAAACATGAGTTGGTGTATACAGGAGAGGACGCTGCGGTCGAATGTGTATATAATCGCATTAAACTTTGCATGCATTGGCTCAACGTTTATAGACGAGAGGGCGCTGCGGTCAAATGCTCAAATGCGTATATAACCACATCCATACCACACATTCTCTTTCTGGCATGGACCGTTGACTTAAAGGGGCACTGACACCCCAAAGGTCGTATTTATTTTTATTGTCTAAAACGATGCAAGTTGCAGTCATAAACACGCAAAAAAAACCGCATCGCAAAAAAAATTTTCTTGCGCGCGCGCGCGCCTTTTTATTTTTGGCGTTTGATTTTCCCGCCTCTCGCCTCCTCACTTCTTTTGATCGGTGACGTCAAAAATCAGGAAATTTAGAAGCTTTGTAGGTGACATCTCTATAACATTTAATTACGGCAATCGTAAAACATGTTTTTTAACGCAATTGCGAACGCACTACGGCCCTTCTTTTTGAAATACCAAAAATCGGGAGTTCGTTGTGGTGCCGTCTCCTGGATTTGTATGCTCCAACGGAAAACAGGCGACACCGCTCAAAACCGGTCCGCCGTAACGGCGCCGCTCACTCCTTTCCTCCTCGCTTTGGGTCGCCATGACAACAGCAGGGAGTGGTGAAAGAAAGTCGACTCTCAGGTCTCCGCGATTTTTGACGTCAAGGCACCGGCGCCGATCGCGCGGGAACTTCGAATTCGGCATTTGAAAATTGTTTTTTTACTTCACAAATACTGAACTCCCAAATTTCAAATTTTGAGGGTAATGTCCCAGCATCGTTTTCAATCGTTTCGGATAATAAAAAAAAATATGATTTTGATGTGTCAGTGCCCCTTTAAGCGGTGGAGATGCATTCCCACGGCTTCTAGTGGATCCAAGCTGGTCCAAGCTGATCTCCTAGAAGAACCACTGGCTCTGCATTTCAACGACCATAAAGCAGTAATAATGAAGTCGAAACGCAATCCGGAACTCAGCACTACCTATGAGGAATAGAAAAATCAGCACCATCAGCACTACCTATGGACAATAAAATCAGTATCATCAGCACCAGCAGAGCTTCGCCCCAATCAACATCATTCACCACGTGGAGATGCGGTCATTTTTTTTTTTTTTTTTTTCAAAAGTAACTTAAAAGTGCCATCTTTTTTTTTTTTTTATTTAGAAGTTTTATTCCTCTAGTAATACAAATAAAATTTGAAATGTTTACTGCGCAAAAATCGGCGCCGGAGCAAAAACAAATGCCCCAACTAAAACGAGTGCTGCCATTTATGATCAGCGTTGCAAACTACTCGGATGAGTCTAGTTCGTCCGTGGAATTGAGGGCTACCAAAAAAACCACTGGACGAGCTGAGCTCGTCCATGGAAGTTTTAGCCAAAAGTGGCCGACGAGCTCAGCTCGTCCGAGGCACTTAAAGGGTTAACTTATCTGTGTCTGGCAGCAATCAGTTTAACGAATACTTTAAACATCTCTCCTGGTACAAAACATACCATCACCAATGACATCTGCTCTTCACCTGCTTTCAAGTAAGTCTGAAAAAGAATGCAACTTCAGAAATAAATTTTCTATGTGAAAGCAAGCAGTTCAGAGAGCTTCTTGTCAAGAGCTACTTGCATTTACACTGAAATGTGCAACATATCCTGGCACGTGCACACTCGCGTGCCCATCCTCACAAATGCCGAGAAGTCATTGTTAATTAATAGGTCCACCCTAAACACTGCAATGAAACATGTTCTTGAACAAAATGTACGTAATAAAACAACACAAGTCAACTTGTAGTGGTGCCAGCCGCCGCCAATGGCTGTAAAGGCCATGGTCTTCCCTATCTGCCATCTTTGCATCCCGACTTGCAAGTGCTGAGGCATCTAGGAGATGTTGACCTCCCTCCTCCCTCCCCTCCCCTCCCCCTCTCTCTCCCAATCCCTCCTCGAGGATTGGGAATGAAAACAAAGTATGGAAGTTACTTTCGCTCCTTGCTGTTTGTGGCAACTTGCAGCGTTGCCCGAGTCTTCATATTTGGTCTTTCGTCACTTTACTCATTTCCACTTTCCTTCGTTTCTTGTTGATGACGCAATTTTGCAATAATGTCAGGGAGGTATTGTTGCGAGCTTGTGAGGATGCTGAAGAAGGCTGATGAAGCTTCCAACGACGATGACATGTCCGGAAGTTCTGACGATTAAGTTTTTGGCATCGCGCTGTGATTTAGCTGAGAGCGCTGTAAATAAAGGTTTGTTTTGTGTCTTTTGCCCCAACTTTCCCCTTTTATTTAAAAAAAAGGTAAACTATTCTAAATATTTTTTTAATCCTAGGCAAGTTTAGTATAATGCTATCAACCTATATTTGTGGTCGACTTAAATTTTAGTAATTACGGTAGTCAAAGGGGGTCCGAGAGACTCACTGTCGAAGTGTTGCGCCTGCTTCATCAGGAAGCTCGATCCCTGATCCCACTGACGCTCCAACAACTGCTCCAGCGTCTGGGGGAATAGCCTGCAACACGCAACGCCACTTTTGTCACACCACTGTCGCCAACGTTTGTGATCACAACACATGTAAAAAGGGCACACTGGGACTTCAAGGGATACTACGACGAAATTTCGGCACTTATTGTTTTATCTACATGTGTTCAAGGAGCAGTATCACATCAGACACACCAATATCTTGTTAAAAAAGACACAAAAAGGAATTTTAAAACAAATTAAACGATTAGCAAAGAGCACCTGGTCGATGTCGCTAGCGCTTTATTTGCAATGCCAGTCTAGGAATCTTGACGGGTAGTGACGGTAACTGTCTCGCCTCCGGCAACCACGAGAGAAGGGAGGAAGGGGGAACTCCCCTCTTTCCGAGAATCTTTTTTGCGAGATCCAGAAGTCGCTACTGCCCCTCTACAAGATTATAGAAGATTAACCCGCCACTCAATATTTGTACAAAAGCAGCTGCTTCGGTGGCTGGGCGACTTGGACATCCGCTTGACGTCAGCCTCGCAGCAGCTTTGCATGGCCCCAGACGAAATACAGTCGAACCCGTTTATAACGAACCCGGTTAGAACGAATTATGGCCTATATCAAACACACAAAATTTTAAGATCAATATTCATGAGAAATATACTTTCTATAACGAACCACACATCGGATATATCGAACTGCGAGCGCATGCTACCGCCCCCGTGGAGACGCGCGGGCGTCCCTGCAATGCACAGAGTGACAGAGAACAAGAGAAAACCAAGAAAAACACGATGGCCCTTGAGAAGATGAGTCACAAAACCGACTGTGAACGCCCGCAACCGACCCCCCAGAAGCGCACTGGCTTCCCTGCCATGCACGGAGCGACAGAGGACAAGAGAAAACCAAGAAAAACATGATGACCCTTGAGAAGATGAGTCACAACACCGACTGCGAACGCCCGCAACCGGCCCCCGCGGAAGCGCGCTGGCCAATGATAGAGCAAGCGTGCAATGACGTTCTGATGACATCATCCTGCAGCCGTGCCAGGCCGGACATGGCTCTCTTGTTCCTAGCCTTTTGCCGAGGAGGCTCGTTGTTCTTTGTGTCCTTCCTGTTCCCGCGAGAGATGGCGACCAAGGTGCGTTCATCGTTACCGTTCTCTACCAAGGTGGAAATAATCCGGCGCGTTGAACGCGGCGAGAAGAAGTCAGAAGTCGCCGCATCCTTCAAGATCGCCAGAAGCACGCTGAGTACGATACTGAAAAACAAGCCAGCGATCCTGCAAAAGGCCCAAGATCGACCGAACGCCGACGGAAAGCGCATTCGGGCGCCTGCCTTTGACAAAAACAGGTAATAAAGACTTCTCTCTGTCGTAAGTGCCACGACTTTTTTTTCCTTCTCAATTTTATGGAATTATTATGTTCATTTATTGTCTGTTACCTAGACATTTCCGGGCTTTCTTAGATGATATGTTTCAATATTGAAATTTATTGATAGAAATATGAATACATATGTTCCATCATAAAAGCTGCCTCGCGATAACACGGCTCTGAGCACCGGCGTGAGGCTCGCTACGCTCGGCAGCCTTCGCCGCTATTCCGCACGGTTTCCTTTCATCTCTCTCGCTTTTGCTGTCCTCACGAAATAGCGATATTTGCTATAAAAAACTACTTGATATATCGAACTAAAATGCGTGTCCGATGGAGTTCGCTATAAACGGGTTCGACTGTACGTCACAATTGCAACAGATGTCACTTGCTCTCTGCGGGCTGCTTTCCGGGCGCTTGCCAGAGTGGGCCGTTTATAACGAAAGATAGAGCCATCAGGCTCAAAATACAAACGTGCGATTGTCATTTAGAGATATTGTGGATCATATTCAGCCTTTTTTTTTTAACACTACGGGTATATTAAAAATTTCGTTGAAGTATCTCCTTAAAGGGGTGGTGCAACGATATACAGTTGGAATGTTTTTCATTTTAGACGGGCTTGCTGGCACTAGCGGGACCCAAGTATACTCGCACACAATGCGACTGACCAAGAAACATTTTTGTTGCGGTGCAATTTCATGAATAAAAGCGAGCATTTTTTTTTTTCGATCTCCCTCGCAAAACTTGATGATGTAGTTAGGAGGTCGCAATGTTGGCATAATCCCCCAGTGATGATATTTGAATGCGGCTTGTATATTAGGCCCGAGCATTGCGCGAACACTCGATTTGGGCTCGCAATAATTAATAGCTCGACAAGCATTCAGGTAGTGGCTCGTGCCCAATCGCTGCAAATGATGACAATAGCCGAACCCTAATAATGTCTGGTACTCAGCGCGTGTCCAGTGCAGGGTGTAAGCTAGGCAGGTGGGGAAACGGCCCATAGAAGCCTACTGCAGCGCCGTGACCGGATTGTGTTCTCGTCTGCTTGCGGGTACCCCCGATTTGCGACAGATGGCGCTGCGGCGAGAGAAAAAAAGTCGGAATCGGATTTGCATGGAACTTTATGGGAAAGTGCGTAAAATAAACCGAGAGCACAACAGTCCATCATGAAAAAATGCGCGAGAGACCATCCCCGTCTGTTTAGCCAGCCGCCACCGGTCGGCCACCCTGAGTGAGGGTTCGCGGTGCTCCACATAGATGGCGCCACAGAAAAAAAGAAAACCGAGGGGTACACAATCCGGTCGCTCATTTGGCTCTCGTTTCCCCACCTGTCTATCTTACACCCTGGTCCAGTGCTTTGCCAACCCCAACGTGTGGCTATGACAAACATTGGCAACATATAATTGGCTCCAAATCATGTAGCAGATTGTTCTGGCTGTAAATATATATAAAAAAAAATATGCTGCTCTTTTTTTTTATTTTTATTGCACAATGAAACATGTGTTTCATAGGTTATAAACATTTAGGATTCATTCTAAGTGATATTTATGCAAAGTACAAAAATCATTGCACTGCCCCTTTAATGCCACAAAACAGTAGCTAAGGCCATGACTGACAACCTCAAAAAATTCATTGGGGAAGAGACCACCCAGGTTTCGAACCGTGCATTTTAGGCTACAACGCTGAAACAAAACCTAAGCACTATGGAGGCGGTCATAACTAGGCCATAGACTTCCCTGTTTTAACCAAAAAATGTCTGTCTCTTTGTGTCTGACGTCTCCTGTTCTCCCCAGATGCTGCCAAGCTGTGCGACGGCATCGTCACGGAAGCGGTGCTCGGCTGCATTCTAGAAAAGGTTTTCTCAGTGGCTGAGAGAATCCTCGAAAGTGCGACGGGACGAAAGTCTACGGTGAACGAAGGCTGCATTCATGGCTGGAGAAGACCAAAACAATCCCTTTTCGCGTGCAAGGGCACAAGAAAACGATTTTGGGGGCCGAAGAAAGAAAAGTTAGCCGAGGCCAATCTGGACCTGGCCCTGTTTGTGAAGCAACAATGCGCTCTACACTTTGCCGTGAACACCGAGCTGCTGCAGGCAAAGGCTATGAACCTGCATCAAACCCTTTTTTTCTTTTGCAGGTCTCAGACTGCACCTAGGTAAACACCAGAAAATCTACGGCCTAGACTCTGTAGTATGCGAGATAAACAGACTAATAAATCAACACCACTGCAATACTGGACTTGGGAGGTTTACCGCTGCTGGAAATGGCTGCACTTACGAGGATTGTTATGAGAAATATCTAGGAACTACCGTAGAGCCCTCGTCTGGTGTTTTGAAACGACATTCCCAAAGAAATGACACCGCGTTTTCAATACCGCTGGCACCTGGGCCCACCCTAATTACAACTATGAACAGAAAACTTGTATCAAAACCTCCACTGTTACACCAGATAGATCACTCAACATCTGTGTAACATGACGACAGTTCTACCTTGACGCCACGTCACAAATGAGGCAACTGCACATTGTTTTCAGAAGTCACGAAGCGCTTCATCGCAGTCAAATGCAAATGTGTGACGCAGCGCTTGTGTGGAGTACTAGCGTAACAGGAGTGAGAGATGGAATATTTCCAGGAGCCATCGATAGGATTGTGCAAATACCGTGCAATCCACTTATACCATGTCCTGCTTATACTGACGAGTTCCTAGACTAGACACGCTCATAGTCCAGATACCACGATAATCGGTTATAACGATTGCATTTTTTGGTTTTCTCATTATCGTTATAAGTGGATTGCACTGTATTCAAATTTTTTAATAGTAGTTTAGAACAATATGTTATTCTATACAGTTGAACCTCGATTTAACGAAGTCACCGGGACCTGCTAATTATTTCGTTAAATCGGGAACTTCGTAAAATTGAGAAAGTCATTCTTCGGGCATAGGCTGCGCCGGGAATGCGATATTTGTTCGTGAAGTTGGGAGATTCGTAAAATCGGGTTTCGTAAAATCGAGGTTCAACTGTACGTCCTAGGAGATGAATATTACGTAGTATTTTCCTAAGTGTCAATTGCGGCGGATCAGCCCCATTAAGCGCGCTTCTTACCGAGCATAGGTGCACTAAGAAACCCCCACAAGATCAATTTCCGCGCGTATTGGATTTCCTTAGTGTGCTGGGGCTCCGAAAGAACCACACTCAAAGGTGCTAAGTTGCCACAATCAACAACTTGAAAAGTTTGAATATCGCAGTCATGCACTTAGGAGAAAAGTGTACTTTTAAAGGGGGATAGTGGAGGAACACGCTTGGTACAGAGAACTTTGTGAATGTTGAAAACTACATTGCAGTAAACAATTTTAAAATTAGACCGTGGCCATTATGCAAGAGTATATGGAAGGCAGAGACGTCCTAACAACCTGCAAAAACATTTGTGATTGTTTTTATCTTTTTCAATTGAAGAAAGGATACTTGCGTATACACGTTTGCAAGTCCGGCCTCAGGGTGCCGCCATCTTGCTCATTGGGGTGCACTTGGACACATCATAATCTGATTACGAAAACTTGCTGAGGCCTCAGAATCGGACTCTGCCCGCGCCCAAGCACACCCCAACTGAGCAAGATGGCGGAGTCCTGAGACCGGGCTTGCAAACGTGTATAGCAAAAAGATTTATAAATCCCCTCCATTAGGTACAACTGGAAAACTCTATAGGTTTAACTTTATGTCAAACTTTTGTTTACTTTCCACCACAATGTAGGCATGGACTTTCCGAGGCCACAGTCTATAAATACAGTTAAATTAAGATTACCTTAGAAGTGGACTAGTGGAAGCTTGGAAACAACATTCACCAGTTCGGCTGGGTTTTCATTTCAGTGTGGTGCAACAGTAGTGAAGGGCTTAGAAAAACTATCCAATATTTGATCCAACAATATTCGGGTGAAACTAATACTCGCTCCGAACTCAAAATCCACCACTATTTGCACACGCCTAGCCTGCGATATAACACATTCCGCGCTAAATGTGTCCGCCACGCTCACCCGGCCATTGACGGCGGCGGGCAGTCGGGAGGGGGCCACGCCGGACTGTCCCTCTGTGGAGGAAGAGACGGGGTCCTCGGGGGACCCACGTGGGCCGACGGGGCCGAGGCCCAGGTCTCAGGGCCCGCGCCCAGGGTCAGCATGGCCGCCGCCCCTGCCAACGAAGCCACGAGCGCTTGAACAGGATGTTGATGCAAGTCGAGAGCCAGCTTCTACCCACCCTTGTCGTCCGCTTCGTCGGGCCTGGGATGCGGACTCGTCTCCAGGGTCGCATCGTCCGCTGCGGGCGAAAAGAACGATCTCGAGGTTGGGAAACGAGAACCGGTACGGAGAAAGCCCATCCGACCGTCTGTTCAAAAGCGCGGAACTATACTTTAGAGGTTCCGCATAGAGCCGCCAGATATACTACGCTAAGAACACCAGCACTCCGTTCTCAGATTTTCTCGCAAGCACCGCCATTTTGGTGCGCAGTGTAGAAGCGTCGAGATGGCTGAAAGTGTTCTTGCTGCGTGGGTTATTCGGTGCCACTACTGCAGGGTGCTCCAAGAAAGGGCATCTGGAATGCCTCGGAGAAGAACCGGGGATTGTTTTTAAGCCGCCCGAGACCTCAAGGGTGCGAGAGAAGACTCGGGGTAAACGGCGCCCTCACCACGACAAGCTCTCGTTTGAATCCCGTGCACTTCAGCCCAGGTTTCGACACGCGTGTTGGAGACGTTGTGGGTCGTCGCTGCAAGGTCGTCACTTTTTGCCAGTCCGTCTAACAATCGTCTGGTGCTGTGGATCACTCGCGCTAGTCCCAAATGGCGGCACCGAGTGATGCAGGCCACTGCCGTCACAGTCACGCTGGCAGGCCAAAACTAGTGACTGCAGGTTAGGAAACCTCGTAACCAAGTGTCAGGAATGGGGCATTCTATTCTATTGGATAGACATTTTCAGCATAACACTTCCGTGTAAATGAGCTGCTTACTGCGAGTAATTATCCTATTTACTCGAATTATAGCCACGCCGTTTATGGACGTAGCCCACACGTACACTTTCCCTCGGATCAAGCGGATAGCGCATCGTTGCGGCATAAAAAATTAACTGAATAACTGAGGCGATTTAGGAAAGGCTTGACCAGGGAAAAAAAGTAATCTGTATTAGGTTCTGTCCTGCGAAATACTATCCCGCACAGTGTCAATGGAGACTGCACTTTTGTGCGAAAATATTATTGCAGACTTTTCATTGGCTAGACTTCCTCCGTAGATTGCCGAATGGCTACCCTCGTGCTACGTAGACATGCCAGTATTATTTGTAAACAATGCACTTATTCAAGTAACTACAGAAAACATGAGCCTTATTCCTGGGCCTACCCCCATAGGAATGGAACTCTCACAGGAATGATGAAAACAATAAATAATATGACTGGAAAGCCCTTTAATAACAAGTCCAGTGACTGGCATAAGAGCGAGCCAAAGCCCTGCCAATTGAATGTTTTCCTTTAATATTTAAAGGGGCCCTGCAAGGACTTTTTAAGTGGTTTTAATTTGTGCGGAACCTGAGCGCACTGAACGTTGTACCTTAGTGAAATTTTTCTTTTCTCGAAATTCGCTTTATTTTAAAAGTTATAGGCAAATTAAAATAACAAAAACAAGCAAAAAATAACCTTTCTCATAACGTCCTTGGTTGCTTGAGAGTGGCCGTGAACTAGAGAAGGCGTAGTGAGCTCATCGAGCGCTCACGGCTGCCGCACTCCATGTCGACGGCGTGAGAGGGCGCCACTAAGCACGTTCTGGATAGGCTGTATGCAGCGGGTGGCCAGAGCGGCTCTCATTGCATTTGCTGCGCGATTAAATACTAATTCGGCATGACACTTCATTGACCACAAACGACAGCAAACCGGGGTAAAGATCAGTTCAGAATGGGAGCTACTTTGCGCTGCCATACCGCGAAACGGCCAAACCGCAAGACAAAGCTTCTCGCCGAAGGCCTTCGGAACGCTCGGAGCCGGTCGGATCCTTTTGTCCATACGACCGCAGCGCCGCCGCGTACATCCGGGACCTTTCCGTGTCGGCGCCTGATCCCACTACTCCTTTCTAGTATGCGCCGCCTTTTCCACCACTTGGTGGGGGGTTTGTCGACGAGCCATTTCTTGTTTCCATACTTTATAAACTGCATTTGTTTCTTTTCTGATCTAAAATACTGAAGAAAAACAACTTTCATAAATAATTGAAAGGGTTCGCGACAGTTATATTTTGCATTTTGACTAAAAAGAAGTTTTTAGCGGCTCTGACCAGTAGTAAGCCCAGGACCAAAGACGTCACATATTGTGCGCTTTCGATACCGTGGGTTGCCCTCGTCGGTGCAGGAGGTTTCCGCGTCGTCCGGTTAAAATATGACGCACCGATATTTAGTTACTCTCTCCGTGCCTGCTGGCTTGCCCGAACCCCAAGAGACGTGGAAACCGCAAAAAAGGTAGACGCTTAAATATGATTGCAGGGCCCCTTTAAGTATAAAACGTACACCCGCCTTACTATTGTGCAGAAGTGATACAACTGACCAAAAAGGGTACACTCTGCAAATTGTAAAGTTGATAAAAAAAAAAAATGACCGTATCTCCACGTGGTGAATGATGTTGATTGGGGCGAAGCTCCGGTGGTGCTGATGATACTGATATTGTTTATAGGTAGTGCGCTGAGGGTGCAGATTTTTTTTTATTTCTCATAAATAGTGCTGAATTCCAAGTTGCGTTTAGACTTGGAACATGGTTATATAAGCGTTTGAGCATTTGACCGCAGCGCCCTCTCGTCTATAAACATTGAGCCAATGCATGCATGCAAAATTTAAGGGGGAACACTGGCTAGAGGTCAAACTTCTTAACTACTCAAGTGATCGGAATGAAATTTCCAGGGGAGATTTGGCTTCTGATGTAGGTGTACTGTGCAAACTTTCAGCTCCCTAGGACAACTTTACATACCTGCATAAGAAGATGTGTCACTTTTCGTTAAGAAATCTATGATATGCAAAGGAAGCTATTAGGCACCATTTTAAGTGCTTGAGTATAAAGTGGGGGATGTGGGACATTGGGCTATCTAGTTTTTATAACTTAAATGTAAATATTTCAGGAAGAGTGATTGCCTCAAAATATGAAATGCATATCTGTCCTATGTCAATTTTTGAAAAGTTAGTTTTTTATCACTGAGGACTTCAACTTAAAACAAAATAAAGTAGATAGCCCGATTCCCCAGTAAATTTCAGTTCAGAAACATGTTGATTGTGGTATCAGAATACTTTCACCTTTAAACAAAAGATTCCTTTGTATAAAATTTGCAACGAAAAGTGGAACTGAGAAAAATGCATCTAAACATTGAACTCCTTTACTTTGTTACTGCTTTACAATGTGTTGAAAATATTTTATATCAACAAAAAATATTTGGCGTATGGTTATCAAATTTGGTGTAAGGGTGTATAATTAGTTTCTTAAACTGAAAACATCAAAATCAAAAAATGAATTTTTTAAAAAAAATTAAAAAATTTAGGCCCATGTCCCCCCTTAACGCGATTGTATGCGCATTTGACCGCAGTGCCCTCTCCCGTATTCGCAACTCCAACACCCTATAGGTGGTGGGGCGGTAGTTCCAAGATGGCGGAAGAGACAAGGATAGATTCTCCAGGATATCCCGCGTGCCTGCTCGCGCTGACGCTGTTCAGCGCGCTAAAAATTATTTATTGGTCTACAAATGTGAAGCAGTTATGAAGGGATCATATTACAGGTGACGTAGATGCTGATGCACGTTAGGAAAACGAGCATGCTGTTATTTAAAAAATGCAGAAATTTCAAATTGCGAAGCTTTGGGGTGAGCGAGCGCGTTTTAGGCACCGGCCAGGTTACTGTTTGTGGCAGAATATTTTTGAGGGCGATGAAGATATGTTTGCGGCTTTGCCTGGCCATTAGTTCTCTAAAAAAAGAGCCGAGAACGCTGACCGTCAAGCTTCGGAAGAGCAGCGTTCACAGTATTGGTGTCTTTGCGTCACAGGGTCACAACTCGCGGCTCGCCGTCTCGGTGTTAGTGTATTGCAACACGTAATCAAACTGCTCTATAGTTATTGATTGAAAGTTTTTTATCGCAGGCTACCGTGCGGTGTAGCATTATAACCGCAGGCTCGCGCTATGCCTTTGAAGTACAATTTTCAGTGCGCGCCAGGAGCGTTGCCATGCTCATCATTGTAAAAAAAAAAAAATGTTGTAGTCCTTACATTTCTTGGCACACATACGACACTCCAAAACTTCAGTTCGGCGTGCAGCCCATCGACGTCAAACTGACGGTCCCAACTTTTATGAGAGGCTTGATGACGGTGCATTATAAGATATTAAACAGCTAAAGTATGCATCAAAGAGTACGGAAAAAAAAACACGAGGTTTTGCAGTAGGGCCAAGAAAACCCCGATTATTATTATTTTTTTACAGTCATTCACATTTACTTGGGCTATTTTAAAAAGTTGCACAACTCGGCTAACAAGTCGCTCGTGAAAGTTGGTAGCACTGGTTGAACGTCAGTGCGCTGTACGTCCAAACGAAGTTTAGGGGTGTCGTACGCTCTGCAAAAACTGCCTATTAAGGGGAGACACTGCCCAGAAAAAAAAAATTCTGCAAAAAAAGCTGATTTTGAAAAATAACATATTTACATCCACCAACAACTAGAGAGTATTCCCAAAAAGTTTAATTAATTTTCACTGCATAGTTAATTTTTTATAAATTATTTTCTGTCCACCAAAGCGAAAGAAAAGGTAGGGTTTGGAGCACTTTGAACACATTTTTCTCCGTTCCACTTTTTGGTATAAATTCCATTTTAGTCAATCTATCGTTTGATAATGGCAAAACAGGGAAGGCTCATTCTTCCTTTTTCCTGACTGAAATTTAATAAGGAGTGCGGCTATGGATCTTTTTTGTCACTTTACGGGTGTCTTTTATAAAAAATGTTGACATTTTGTCGAAGACACAGAAGACCAAAAAGTTGACCAATTTTGCAGAAGAGAAAATTTATAGAAATAAATTACTTTTTAGAAAAAATGTTCCATAGCCACACCCTCTAGACATTCTGCTACATATCTAGCAAATAATAATCTTGAATATTGTGATAGTTTTCTGACGATAGATTTACTAAACAATGTAGGCGTGTTGCTGATAGAAGTTACTCTAATTTCCTTCTCATTTAACCGGCAGACCTGAAATTTTGTTATACACCCTCTAACATGACCACCAGCCTACCCTGTAAATTTCATTAATTTTAATACAAGAGTTCAAAAGTTGACCCCCCTAGGGGGTGTGTCCCCTTAACATAACCGGCGTGTTTAGGGGTCTTATTTATCGATTTATCAAAAATAAATATTTTAATATACCGTACATTTTTTGCACCGCGTTATTTGCAACATTGCGGTCCCTCCGGCCAAAACTGCGCGTTCAAAGCTCTCGTCACAAACGGCTGCCTAACACAGAACCGCTTAAAATGCTTCTAACCTTTCTTTATTTGCTTTGTAATCACCTGAAAGCAAGTACGGGTATTCTGTCTTTTTTAAGTGCTTGGAATAAATGGTCATGTTCCTTGTAACGGCCTTAAAACGCGAACCCATTCCCGCTTTGTATTGCTCGACATACTGTTGCGCGACAAGTTTTCTCCTACTTATGGCAAAGAATAGACATTCCGTAGACCGTACTATAGAGTTCTTCATTATTAGCGGGAGCGTTTTTCGTCACGTTGAGTAGAGATTGAGCTGGCGGCCATGCAGAAGACCAGAAATCCGAAGCGTATGCGATACACGAAAAGTCCCTAATAAAGTTAGACCCTTAGGTCCTTCGTGCAAGGCTGTTGCAAGGCGGAGCACAAGAATTCCTTTTTTAACGCGTTCACTTTTTTCGTTAAAACGGCTTCAGACATGAAGGCCGACAGTCCCTGCCACCGTTTCTGCGCCGCCGCCACCGCCACCGCCACCGCCACCGCCGCTGCCGTCCCCGCTCCTCTGGTTCTCCGTTCGTCCGCGGGAGGGCGAGCGGCGCGCTGGAGTTGCGAATAGACGTTGAGTGGCTAGATGCAACGTTTCATCTATGACATCCCCAGCTCTTGAGTTACTACCACATCTCAGAGCACCCTACTCGTCCCGCAGTCGTGGCTGAGTGGTTAAGGCGATGGACTAGAAATCCATTGGGGTCTCCCCGCACAGGTTCGAATCCTGTCGAATGCGCAAACATTTTTTTCTTTTTTTAAGAAGACAGATGGGATGGCAATTGATGTGAGCACGGACGCCGGACAAGGCCAGACCCTAAGGAGCTTCGCCCCTAAACAAAAAATGGCATTCACAGTTGCAGCGACGTCTGCGTCACACGTCCCCCACATTCTACGCTTAAATCCCCCATGTCCATTGACATACTATCGCAAGTGCAAGCACAAAAACGTAGCGCGAGAGAATGCCTTGTTTCCAAGAAAAATTGTAGAGCCCATCCACTTCACGTGAACCTCGAGTATAATTCCCAAACTACGACGTCTAGGGCGACCTCAAGGACAACTTCTAGGACAATGTATGGGACACCGTACAGGACGACCTCAAGGAAGATACCTAGAGATGATAACAAGGGATCAGGACCTCACCATCTAATAATGCCAAGGAAAGCTGACTAACCCTGGTTTGCCCTTTTCATTTTTATTTATTCATACCTGCCACGACCAATGGGGAGTTTTCTGTTGACATGTGAAGACGCATTTTTCCCAAACTCTAGCCCATTACTGCTTTGCTGTAAAGCGCTCGCAGCTATAACGGCACTTTGTGATACCAGACTCTCGCACCTATGAGACAAGCCCTGCACCTCTCCCTCCCAAAAGTCGTCGCTAGTGAATCCTTGCAGCGCCGCCTAGCTCGCGTCGGCGGCGCCACCCGAGCAACCTGCAGCATCTTGCAACGAGCGCGACGCCAGCACGCAGGGACGGCAAGCCCACACACACGCAGGAATTATCCCGTACACAACTGGTACAACAGAGTAGAAACACCAAACCAAGCCGCGGTGGCAGCGTACCAGATTCAAGGGAGAGGCGAGCCGGCTGCGTCAGCGCGGAGTCGGCCGAACCAGGTCGCGGGCTTCCCTCCTCGCCGCCCAGGCTCAGCTCACTGCGGATATCCCGGGAATGTGAAACGGCATCCTTTGGGTCTCACAATGCGGGTCGTGACAAATAGTGACCATGATAGAGCGCCACGTCGTCCAAGTAAAAAGATGGTGTCGCATGTGCAAACCCCAATATATTCTGTGAAAGGAATGTGTCAAGGGTGACGCAAGGGTACCTCGTGAAGCCAAAGTGCGCCAATGCTCATACTGCATTAGGGGACGAGAAATAAATGAGCAATAGGCCTTTCTTAACAGAACAAGGGGGCACCATTTCCTTAGACGAGTGCAAATAATAGTAACGTTTAAATGTCGAACATTTAAATCAAATTGTAGTTTTGAAATAACTGAGATATCTAAATAATTGCGAAAATTTGTTTCAAAGTTTAATTAGTTGCGAGTGCTTTTCACGTAGTGCAATGTAAAGCTGTAAGGTAACACACATAAGGATGTCACAACTGCCGTTATTTTTTTTTTTTTTTTTTTTCAGAAAGAGAAATTCTGCACAAGTAAAATTCAGATGCAGGTTGTAGTGATTTTTTACTTTTATGATCATCTGCACAATTAAAATAGAGACAGCTGTAGTTATAGCGCTTTTCTACTTTTCTACCAGATTTTTAAGCTTTATAACCCCATCATCAATAATGTGGTTATAAAGCTTAAATTAGTACTTTGAATAGACATGTGCGAGGTTGTGTGTTTCTTTATAACACAACTTTCTTGCCTAGGAACAGCTTTCATAGTATTTTGACTGGCCTTTTTCAAGAAACCAATCACTTTAACTCTATAGCAACATTGCTTATAGACAAAGTAATATTGCAAGAGCCATATTAAGAAATAAAAATGTACACATATCACAACTATAGTTGGAAAAGGAATGGGATATTTTTCTAATATGCACCTGATATTTTGAAAAAAAATGTATTCAATATTTAAAACTTCGCGATTCAATCTCGGAAAACACTTAGTGGTAGTATTTGCACATGTTAAACTGAGGCAAAAAGTGGATCAAATGTCTCATCATAGAATCAAAAACATGGGCTCAGATAAATGTAACTAAAGGCAACAGCTGACTAATCAGGAACTCCCAACTTTGTCACACCGCACTGGTCCTTCAATCTAGAATAAGGACTGAGAGCACTCACCGGTAGTAGGTGTGGTCAACATCGCCACCACCCAACCTAGGAAGGGCAAAAATAAAACAAAAAGAAAACAAGCAAATGGGAAAAAGGAACCAAACAAAGGCAAAACCAACCATTAAAAACAATAAACTGAAGTAGATAACATGCACTAGAACCAAATAATAATAAAAAGCACTCAGCAAACTTTATTCCCTCAGCAATGGGAGCATACACACAAGCCGGGGGCTATGTCTATCACTAAACTCTATTCCGTTACAGAAATGGTTACCGAGTTTCTAATATATTCTTATAGAACACACTAGAAACTCAACAGAAACTCGTGGATCATTTTTGTAAGGGTTGATCAAATTCAGACACTGGGCCAAAGGTCCCGTCATCAAACTCTCATCAGTCTTTTCACACTGCATCGAGATATCTTGAAACCCAGATGTACAAACCGTACTGCAGATAAAACGTCATAATTGCTCAGCGATCCGTCGGTTTTTACTCTGAAGAAGTGCTCCAAGGCAAGGTCATAACAACTTAAAACCAAGGAACCCAAAAGCTCTTTCAGGCAGTTCTAACACCCACAGAATGAATCCAGTGCCGAGCTGTCATTAATTAAAAAAAAAAACAAGTCTTGCACCAAAACACAGAAAAGAAAACGAAAGACTACCAGACATGCCAGAAAGCAGGCAGAATGCAAAGGACAAACAAAGAGGGAACCTTCTGCGCTCGAGGCTAAAAACTGCAAGGACGGGAAAAGGGCAACGCTGGAAGGCGCAAAGCCCAGAAACAGTAGAATGAAACCAGAGGCAGGCAGAAGACAGAACGACTCAAATGAAAACGAGGGAGGTTCGAAGGAAGGGACACTAAGGCCAAGACCAAGAGGGCAGCCAGACACTCACGGAGGCAGTCCATTGGCTGCCCCGGGGGTTGCCGCCGACGGCCGGTCGGAAGGGGAGAGCGTCGGAGGTGCCGCCCTCTTGCGCAGCCTCACGCCGGGCGTGGGAGACGCGCCACTAGAACCTCGCTTGCCACTGCCGTTCTTGGTTGCTTCGCCGGCGGACGAGCCCGCCCTATGCCCCGCCCGGCACCAACAACGCTGTCAGGGACGACGTGCTTGCAACGCCGGAGGTCCGATTTTCGTCAAGGTGAGAGCGAGAGCGTTCTCTTCTGCTAACTGAACATGGCACCACAGCTTGCGCGTAATCAAACGTCGAGATATTTTTGATGCATTTGCGCGTGTCTCAGAAATATATTGAGCAGGAGAGGCCTCGCTGTCTCTGATGTGCTTGCCCTTCATACTCCTTCATTCGCCGGTCAATGTAAGCTTGCGTACGGCAGCACAACTTGAGATTTGCAAAAATAGCGCGAGTTGTCAGTGGCTTCCAACGTGAAGTAGCAGAGGATCGCGATTTCCATGTGCGTCCAATGTTACCTCACCACAGTGCTCAATTCATAGCACATGAGTAACTTTTGTTATGGTCTCTTAGCAGGCGACGTACAGTGTTTTCTTTTAGTTTTATTTCCATCTGCAAACGACGCTTCGTAGCAGACAAACCATTCGCTTGCATTAGCGGACAAACCGTCTACAAACACCACCTTCACTCGCACTATGAGGCAAATTAGATCTCGCTCTCACTTTCGCAGGGACCAAAATCGGACCTCAGGAATGGAAACGCGCTTTGCGTTTTGCACTTGGAGATGTTAAAAGTATGCAGAATGAGAGAGGGTGCTCCATTACCACGGTCCGTGTACCAACACGGTAGAAATGCTGCGGCCAAATCGTGCTGCGCCACATGGTGGTGCAAGCTAAAGCACAATTAGAGCAATTCCAAACTAACCAGAAGTGTACAGTCCAGCTCTACTTGGAAACATATTTAAGTAGCCCATGCCCTTTTTCTGAATCGGAACTTTCCTAAACTTATTAATATAGACACAGGAATGTTTCAAAACTGGAAAAGGTTGGGCCAGGTATCATGGGGACGGTTAATCATGGACGTTACAACTCCTTGCATTCCACTACAATACGTTTCGTGGAGCTCGGTTGCCGTTGCAACCATCTCGTAGTCGGCAGTCATAAGCAATAGCAATGCAGTCAGTTACACTCAAACACAAATGTTTGAACCAGCTTTAACTTTACCATGTCATCACCACATGTTATAAGTAGCAACATTGTAAGGCTGAGCAACTCTTTGAAGAAGCTAAAGAAAATATCTACTCTACGATAATGACTCTACTGGCTACATTATGTTGGCTCCAAGATGTGAGCAAATATTCAAATAGTAGTTTAAAACAATATGCGATTCGATATTCACTTCGAGATGGACCGCAAGATTCATACTTTTCAAAGTGTCCATTGCAACAGGTTAGGCCTGTTGAGGGCGTTTCTCACCGAGCACCTGTGCCCTGCGCAAAAGCAAAACCCGCAGAGCCCGCGAGTTCTGCAGTGACGTAGAAGGGCCTCTTGGCCAGAACACCCACCTCGACGGCGCACCGCTGGCACTGGTGGCAGCTCTCTTGGCTTTTGGCTTCTTGTCCGGCCGCCCAGAACCCACCAGGTTCTCGTAGATGCTGCTGAAGCTCGGCGTAGGGTTGCTGCTGTTGCTGTTGCTGCCGATGCCACCCGAGGTGGGCGGCGGCGACGCCGGCTCCAGCTTGGCTTGGAGCGGCGCCGCGCTGGATTTGGCTTCTCGGTTCTGCTGCTGCGAGGGGCGGCCGCGCTTACGTTGGCGCTCGCACGACCCAAACACGGGACTGCCCGTCTGCACGACCGCCGCCTCTGTGAAGTTTGCCGTTGTAAACTTCCCTGGCAGCTGCAAGCGAAAGTGACGACGACTCAGGACTGGCACTCCAAAATGTCTCCCTTCACCGACGCACGTGCACAGTTCTATTGTTCAGCCAGGGTCTCCGAATCCCGATAAGATCCCATAATTATTGCATCAACCACGCGACTTAACAGCTTTGCATTGCCATGTACCTATGAAGCTTCGCTGTTTTGCGCCAGTGCTGCTATGGTCACCAACGGAATGAAAACACTGGGCCATCCCTTTGGAATGCCTGGCCTCCAGCACGCACTCGTACTCTGCCGTACCTTGTCCGCGAGGGTGCGCTTGAGACTCGCAAGACGTTAAAGCATTACCGAAGTTGGGAAGCACCTGCTGAAGGCGGGACGGCCGAAAGAACCCTCCGTCATCCTCGTTCTGCGCGCCGCTACAGAAGCAACAGTTGATGCAGGCATGCATCTATGTTAGCTCGCTCGGAAATTCTGTCTGCTCTACAAACAATTGCAAGCACAGCATCCCGATTGCAGCCCCGCTTGCAATTGTGCTTAGACTGTTCCAACAAAGAGGTCCTGGCAGGTGAATACTCAATGTATGTGCATGTGGTGCTTGTTTTTCTCGCTTTCTGAAATGACTGAGGGAGTATAGGTTCGACATTCCTTGGTTACGAACGTAGGACAGCCTCTAACCAACGCAAAAACAAACAAAACATTTTTTATATAAAGCGAATAAACTTGAGAGTGTCTACAGCCGGAGGTACATGAAAGATGAATCTAGCTCATCCGGTGGTGCACGCCTTGTCGGCGATTCCAAGAAAGCTGAGAGCGAGAGTGTTTTTGTGTAAGCTTTTTCTCGCATCATGGTGTCACGAGGGCCAAACCATAACGTAAGAGCCTCGTTTTGAGCACAGTCTCAGCAGCACAAACGGAAGGAGTCGCAATCGTTCAGCTTGCAGCAAAATCGCCGTCTCATCCTTCCATTTTCACGCCGTCCTCAGGACCGCGGCGGTGACTCACCGGAAGCGGAGCGGTGGTAGAGGTGGTGGAGGCCGGCGTGTTGTTGCCGGCCCCGGACGAGGGCGAGGAGCCGTCAGAGGCCCCGTTGCGGGGTTCGGTGGCGTCGCTGCTTGCGCCGCCGTCCGAGGAGGCCGCACCGCCGTTGGTGGCCTGGCGCGACAGGGCCCGCTTCTCCTGCGGCGTGGCCCCCTTCATGCGGGCCCGCCCCGTCGTGGCCGCGGGCTTGCGCTCGGGGCTCGCTTCCTGGGAGTCCTCGCAGTCCGCCGGGATCGGCTTGAACGCCGGGATGATCTTGATGTTGCTGTCCCGCTTCTGGAAGAACGGGGCAGCCATTATTGGTTCGCTCCACCGTTGGAGACGTAATCGTACGTGGCGTGGGTTCTAGGCTCCTAGCGACATGGGCGTTCCCCAGACTTCCCCAACCTCCCAAATTTCCTCGACCATCCTTGCCCCTAAGCAAAGTGGGAGTTTGAATTATACTTGATCACTACTTGAGCAGATCTGAGCCACTCACTGATGTATGACTATGTGCCAAACACTCCCCTGTGTGTGCAGCAGTGTTTGCAATGTATTTAGGGTTCTGCGTTGCTTTATTGCATCGATGCGGAGACCGAGAGGGGTTCCTCGACCATCAATCTTAATAAATGGGGCTTTTTCGAGATTGAGAGGTTTGAAATCTGTGGTACGAAGGAAAAGTTATACAAAGACCTGCATGTCTGCTCGAGTAAGGGCCCGTTTCTCCCAGCCAGAAGCCGCAAGCGCATCTACGAGTCTTGACAATGTAAAGGTCACGGCCGTGTCCAAGCATCCATCAGTGTCTGTTCACGAATGCTAATGAAGCGCGAAAAAACCACTTGTAAGAGGAAAACCGTTGTTAACTTTCAAACGGCTTTTATTATTATGACTGCTCGAGTCGCAGGTCAGATTCAAATGAATCCGGACTGCGTCTCAAGCCACTCGTTGACAATGATCATCATGATGAAGAGGATGAATGATGTCCTGATGATGACGCTTGTGTCTACGAACGAAGTAGTTTTCTGTAACATTATACATTTAAGCAAAAAAAAAAAAAAAAAGTTTCAGCTGGTTTGTTTTTGCTGTATTTATTCACAAATTTACGTCGACCAACATGACTGTGCCAGCTTAGCGCCCGTGGGCAATGTGAGCGAGTGTGACGACGCAAAACCAGAATGGTACCAAAAGATATTCAGCTTTGACCACCAGGGGCACTGCTCAAAACCTGTGAGCTGCAGGCTGTACTTCCTCCAAATATTGTGACAAAGTACCCGTTCCGAAAGTCGGCGGTGGTTTACTGGAGAGTTTACAGATTTCGAGAGCCACAATAAAATGTTACAACTGTTTACGAAAATCAGGGAGATGCAATTTGGACTTGGTACATGGGAACGTTAAACAAACATACTTCATTCCAAGTAAAGTAAATTTCTTCCCTCAATTTTTGAAGAGCAAATGTTGGTCGAGCCTCGTCACGAAAATATAATATGATTAAAATATATGCAGCACCTGTGGTGTTAACTTTTTTGTTTTGTTGTTTCAGGTCCTAATAGTGAACTTGTTAGTAATCATTTTAGGTCGAAGCAAGAGAGGCCAAATAAATTCCTCACCAACTTCTGGTAGTGGTATGGGCAGTAACCACAGTATTTCACATTGTCCATGTAGTTTCCAGCCTCCTCACACAGCAGCCCAGCTGCCTGAGCACTGAAAGACATGAAAACAAGGGCCAAGCCATGTATCTTTTATAAATGCCAAAGGTATCCCTCCAAAGGAGTCAAGCAATGATTCCTAGTCTTAAGATCAAACACACCAACTCCTGAACATTTGTGTCCAGTTCACACATACATCTCAGTGCTAAAACAATGCAGCCAGCGCTGTGTCTATGGCGCCGAGTTAGCAGCCGAGCTGTATCTGTGAACAGGCCTGCGAGATGCTTTACTGCAACATCGAGTGGTCACAGTGCCGGCGAAATCCAGGGAATGGTGCATTTTTTAATCTCGACATCAATCAAATGCTAGATGCATTGCCTTGGCTGTTTGTACAGTTCTTTTTTAAAGATTAAGACGGAAAAAAGCTTTGGCCGAACCATGTGGCATCTCACCATGTGACGTGGAAGTACTGCTTGCACCCAGACTTGTTGCATTGCATGCATGCCCCGATGGAAGCCTTGCTCTCGTGACGCTGTTGCTCACAGATGAAGCAGGTCTGCACATGCAATGGGGGCATGTTCGTAAGGTTTGTAAATTAACAATGGTGCCATCTCCTACTGCGCTGAAGTCCACATTTCTATATAATATTAACAGAAAATTTACTATTCAACTTAAGGGGGGACACTACTTTGGAATGCCAACTTTTGAACTACTCACTCAATTGGTGTGATATTTGCAGGTGGTCTTTGTACCCATATAGAAGGAGGGCATGCAGAGTTTCATCCCTATGAACCTATTTTATGAGGTGCTCTACCCCCAGAACGAAGTAAAGCATAGCTTTGCATGGAATCTGCTCAATGAATCTATCACTGAGAAATGGTGTTGATGACCACATATTTTTCTGGTGGAATGCATACAGGAATAACTGTTATGGGTTACTATACATTTTATTTTTTTAAATATGCATTTTCCAAATAAAAATATATTTATGAAAAACCAATTTTTTTTTTTTCACTTGTACCAAGTTTTGCAATTTACAATTTGTTTTATAAAGGAATATGAAAACACGCCGAAGACACAGGGGCACTGACACCCCAAAGGTCGTACTCTTTTTTATTGTCTAAAACGAGGCAAGTTGCAGTCATAGACACGCAAAAAAAAACGCATCGCGAAAAAAAATTTCCCCGCTCGCGCGCGCGCCTTTTTATTTTTGGCGTTTATATTTCCCGCGCTCACCTCCTTGCTTCTTCTGATCGGTGACGTCAAAAATCAGGAAATTTAAAAGCTTTCAAGGCGACATTTCTATAACATTTAATAACGGCAATCGCAAAACATGTTTTTTAACGCAATGACAAACGCACTACGGCCCTTTTTTTTTTTGAAATACCAAAAATCAGATTTTGATGTGATGTCGCTTCCTGGATTTGTGTTCTCCCTCGGAAAACTTGGCGGCGCTCGAGCAGAGGCTTATCGCCGAGTCGGGGAAGAAACCGGTTTTTCCCCGCGCCGGCTCCCTTCTATCCCACCTGCTCACCTCCTCCTCTCTTTGGGTCGCGGTAGCAACGGCGCTTTGCTTCACAGCGTGGTGCGGAGGTCCGAAAGAAAGTCAAGTCGCAGGAGACCGCAAAATTTGACTCACTGCACTGGCGCGGATCGCGCGGGAACTTCAGATCCGGCATTTGGAAATTGTTTTTTTAATTCACAAATACTGAATTCCCAAGTTTCGAATTTTGAGGGTAATGTCCCGGCATCATTTTGAATCGTTTCGGATAATAAAATAAATTATGATTTTGATGTGTCAGTGCCCCTTTAAGACTGCTGATATGTAGGAATGCAAAAACATTATACTCTTGCGGGTGAAATGTTTTGCTCCGGCGGTGACATGACGCTCCCCCACTGAGCAGGTGCGGGGGAAGCGTCATGTTTTGTTCCCCAGAAAAAATTTTTTTTTTCTGGGTAGTGTTTTTTTTTAGAGCTGCTGCCTGATATGCCAAGTGTAATATCTGCAATACTCAATTCTCTTTTATATATTCTATATAGACAGGTTCTGCTTCTTCACAGACACTTGTTGCCCGAAACTAAATATCGGACACTACATGTCCGACATTACATGTCCAGTCCAACACTAGGTTTTTGACACTGGATGTCTGACACTAAACATCCGGCACAAGTTGTTCAACAATACATGACCAACGCTAGTTGTCCGATACCTGCTGTCTGACATACATTGTCTGACACCCGTTGTTTCCAGAGCCTTTTATACTGGGAGAGCTCGGCAGTCTATTGATCCAGCTGCCAGTCTGGCAGCACTGATCGAACAGTCTGCCAACTGTGCGCACCGCATTCAAAATCTCGTCGTCCGCCATGATGTGCCTTGTCTCGACCCGGCAACCGTCTGACTAGGGTGGAGCGGGAGACGACGGTGAAAATGATCGTTCTGCGCTCCGCGAGACGTTAGAAGAAAACGTAATGGGGTGCTGTAGTGCCATTGGGTGCTCGAACAGAGCGAAAAAAGGGTTCAGGATGTGCCCGTTTCCGCAAGGAAAAGAAAACCGTGCAAGGCACAAGATCCGGGAGGCCAAAACAAAAAGGGCTAAGTGGAAGCCGATTTCGAGTTCTCGATAGTGCGAGGTAATATTATAATTAATTTATTTTGTGAGTTAAATAGGTTTTATTTTGACTAAAACTGTGCAACGACTTGACGCGGCAGCGTCAGGTGAGAGTGTCCGTTGATTACGAAGCAGTTTCCTGCTGAGCAAGACCCGATACTTGCGAGCGGCCTAGCTTGCCAAATTTGAACTGTGTTTATTGTATTTCAGTATTAGCGGCGAGGTTTCGGTGGTGCTCTCGTTTGGTTACCTTTCGTGACGTTATTACCTTGTGAACAGCAAGTTCGATGGTGTTTGTAATGGCATGGTGGAAGCCTAAAATCATAACACTCTAAAAGCAACACTGCATACACCATAAAAATTGAAGTTCTTACATTCCTCTTATTTCCGCCGATGAGACATCCTTTGCTGACGTCATAGTCAGCATTCGGCCAATTGTGGTGGGCCGACCACAGCGACGCTTTCGATCGCTTACATCGCCAATAAGTGCAAGCGGAGCCGATCGCTGCAAGCGCGTGCACATCGCGCTGAACGACGCGTGCACTGTACGAGCGCACGTGCTCCGTCATCACGTTCAAAGCATTCATCTCGCTCTTGTAGCTTTCTCTACGCTCGAGTTTTTAGAAGCGGCCTCGTACCTCTGCTTCGCCGTCTCGCAAGCACTTTTGTTTCGCTAGCAATACCTTTACTTTTTTTTTTTTTTTTTTTTTTTAATACGCGTAGTTAATACTTATTTGTCTTGCCTTTTTTTTTTTTTTATTTAGGTGCACTTTGCAGACAGTGGATTCGAAAGCGGTTGTCAATCCCAAAAAGCTCAGGCACAACGCGATGCCGACGCCGCTTCTTCACAGCAAACCAAACAATGTCAGAAAAAAAAAAACCAAAAGACCGGCAGGTGAAGAAGCACGACGGAAAATCACGATCGGTCCGCCGTATTCTACACAATGGTGCACAAACCTTGTGGTGTGGTAGACAGTCGGGAGCAATCCAGACAATCAAACTTACCTCACTAAATATGCAGAAGGCCGCTGAGCTACATCGGACGTCGGGCGATTTTGAGAAATTCACCATTTATAAATGAATGCCGTTCGTAAATGGGCGGTTTGTTAGCTAATTTTTACATCAATAAAGCACCGAATCACAAAATGGTTGTTTTCTGACTTTCTCCTCACGGCAACAAAAGTGTGAACGGCAAAACCTACACGCGCATACATCGCACGTCAATGGGGACCCATTTGCCGGGAGGCATATCATGGCGGGAGCGGAACCCGCTGAATCTGCTAAACCTAGTGGGCCGTGAGCCCCTCCCATTTGCCGAACTCTCCCAGTATACACCGACACGCTGTTTACAAACAAGCCAGCATTTGCCCACACCAGGTGTGGGCACTGCGCATGCGCAGAAACCGAATTTGCGTGAAGTGAAGCGTCTGCGCATGTGCAGTGCCGTCGACAGCGCCACCGCAGCTGCATGACGTCAGGGCCGCGTGTTGGTCTATAAAAGGCTTTGGTTGTTTCACACCTCCTGTCTGACACTTGTTGTTCAACGCAACCACAACTCAACTACTTTCACGCCCAAAAAGAAGTCCGCAGCCCTTACCTTGCTGAAGCGGTCTTGTGGTACCAACTGCAGCACAATCGGCTCCATGGTCGTCACATTGCCAAAGCGTACCTCTGGGATGTACAGAGCGCACACCACGTGCGCCCAGCCTGCGTGCACGCAAGGGCCACCCATAAGTACACAAAGCCTTGCCCAGTAGAAGGGGACGCCTCCCCCTCACCTCCATTGTCGGTCCTCTTGAGTGCACCATCTCTGGAAGGACACAGCTCGCAACGCTGCAGCAGAATACAAGATTTACATAACCTTTGCCATTAAGATCCAAAAGCAGCACAACTAAAAAAACACGCATATACAAAATTAAGTAAGCGTGTTTTTGTTGCATCATGACAAGAAAAATTTCCACTCAATGTTTCCAGCTGTTCTACCATAATAAATTGCCACGAACCTTCCAGTGCTAAGCCTAACTACAAATACCGGGTGAAACAAGGAGACGGTAGGCTGTTTAAATCGACCGGAAAATTTGGTTTCTTAACCTATCGCGCTACGACTTTGCGCAGCGTTGCCCACAGATGGTGCATTTTTTTGGTAAAATTTGCAAAGAGCGAACTTACCCGAGGAAAAAGTAAAGAAAGAAAAAGGCTTAGCTCCTATGGAAATGCAGCGACGCCTCCGGTCTGCAAACAAAACGGCGCCGCTTCGCACGGGAGACAAGAGATGGCGCAAGCGGTCGCGACGCCAACTGCCGCCAACGAACGAGCAGACGACACAGAGAGTCGGCCCTTTTGCAGACAAGGAACTGCAGTTCCTTGCTGTTACCGCGCCTGTCTTTTTTGTTTCTGCGACTGTCGCCGCCTACGGAACGCGCGCCGCTTTTGAGTCAAAAAGGTTGTCTGCTAAAAAGGCCTGCTCTCGGCGCCGTATGCTCGTTCGTTGCGGCGTTCGTTGCGCCATCTCTTGTGTCCAGTGCGAAACGGCACCGTGTTGTTTGAAGACCGGAGGCTTCGCTGCGTTTTCATAGGAGCTAAGCCTTTTTCTTTCTTTACTTTTTCCTCAGGTAAGTTCGCTCTTTGCAAATTTTACGAAAAAAATGCACCATCTGTGGGCAACGGTGCACGAAGTCGTAGCGCGATAGGTTAAGAAACCGAATTTTCCGGTCGATTTAAAGAGCCTACCGTCTCCTTGTTTCACCCGGTATTCGTATTCTCTTTCCTATAACATTTCACTTGGACTAGTTGCATCTATACAATAGCAACTTGTGGAGGCACCAGTCAATAATGTGGAACAGACCGTAAGAAAAAAAAAAAAAAAAAAAAAAAAAGCTTATGCATAAAGGGATCTTTCAGGACTATCATAAAACAAACAGCGCAAAAAAAGGAAGAGAAGAGAGTCCTTTTAAATGCATCATCTGCAATGAATCACATTTCACTTGGTGACTTTCAAAAAACATTTGCGCAAAGGCAGAAAATGATTGCAAATGTTCTTCAACAACTAAAAAGGACGCTCAAGCACAACAACGGCAGACGTGCCATCGTCACAGTCAAGGGTCGACGCGAGACACTCACCACACGTGCACATCGTTCCTGAGACTCGCACTTCCTGCAGAACCAGGGTCCAGTGGGCACTTGCACGATCCCATAGCAGGCTGCAAAGACATAGCAAAACGGTGCTCTAAGGCACTGTCATACAAAATGAGACAATAGACGTTTAAAAATCTCGAAAAGGCCGTGCACGAATTGCGCAAAAAACTGTGGAAGCGTCCTGTACGCGCAATCTTGACCCCGCAGCATCAATCACGTCACACTGAAAATAGAGTAGGGACCAGCACAGTTGTTGGCCTCTATATCCTCTCTCATCTGGTACAGTCAATTCTATACAGGCTGTTCCCGGCATCCTTTTCGTCACTACGTATGGCGCCGCACGTTTTGCGATAGGTCCGTTACCCGCAGACAGATTAATTGTCTTGGGATTTTGTAAATCCGAGACAAACAAATCCTCAGCCTTCCAGAGTCCGCTAAAATTCCCGGACAATACTATGTATTCTCGTTTGGCAAGGAAATACAACATGAAATATGTGGAATGAATGGCAAAGGCGAGGAAATACCGTGTGCTCCCTTGCCTCTAACAAATCATTCCTGGAGACCATTAAGCCCGACGGTAAGTCTGAGTGGTGTTTTGATTTCAGCACTCCTTATCAGTTGGCAGCACTATCAATATTGGCTTCGCTCGACCTGCTTGTGTTTTGTTTGTTTAGAATTTTCACTAGGAGAACCCGTCAGTCTTTCAAGATAAATGAAAGGAAACACAGGCTGTAGGTGAGCAGAAGTTTGGAACGGTCTGAAAGCAGGGGTCCGCTTCATAGGACGATGATACACAAAGACTTTTTTTGAGATTGATTAAAGCTTCCCCCCCCTTTCCGCTTACCCGCCATACCGGCTCTCCGATGATTCAGCCTCGAGTGATAATTGCACAGCCAGCGACAGGAGCGAGACAGAGCAAAAATGTGAACGCGTGCCACGGTTGACATTGTGCGACACAGTTGTCAACTTGGTCACAAAGAAGGGGAACTGTTGAATGGACTGGTCTTCTCTGTGTGTGTGTGTGTGTGTGTCTATTGCAGTAATCTGGTAGGACATTTTCGGCAAGCCTGGTCCAACCAGGAGACCTGCTGTCATGATTCTAAGGTATGACTAGGGTTCGGACTTTTCGGTTTAAACCGATAAAAACCGATAAAAGTACGCCGAATCCATTTTTGGAAATTCGGTTTTAACCGAAAAAGGTCGGTTTTTAGGTTCTGAATTTTCGGTTTAAACCGATAAAAGTACGTCGAATTAATTTCTAAAATTCAGTTTTAACCGGAAAAGGTCAATTTGACCTTCCAGACGTACCGCAGAGCCGTGGCAAAAAAAGTGGAACGACAGTGTCTATCGAAACGTGTCCGAATGTATGGGATACACGGATGCCATCACGACGTTTCGGTTTAATGTGCGCATCATCGATCGGAACAAGAAGTCCGAAATGCGTAATGACTTCGCCATGTACTAGCGTGTTTTCGAACTCATTGTAAGAAAGACTGACTTCGTGGAAGCTCTGAATATCGTGTTGCGCTTCAAAACGTCGCAGCGTGTCTCTTTTGGCGGTCACAATTGGTTGATTGACCGATTTTGGCTCAGGCAGTGCTTCATCTCATCAGTCTGCCAGTGTCCAGTGTTAGCGTTGAGTGGGCATTCTCAAAGCTCAGGGTCATATTAACAGAAAACAAGAGTCCGGATCAACGAGGAGAACCCGGAAAAGCTAAAGTGCACGTGTGTGCACTATAATAAGATCACATAATCCTGATGCACAGAAGGTGAAGTTCCATGTTTGTTTTGACATAGGCTTTGTATCTGACTTGTTTGTACTTCTGAGTTGTTTTTTTTTTTTTTTTTCTTTTTTTCTTGTTTCTTCTACAGTTGCACACATTTGCCAAATAAAGTGTGCATTTATTTTTCAGTGTATCGGTTCCGTTATTCTTTGAGTGATCACAAATATCAGAGCTAGAAGAACCATCTGATCCAGTGTCGGTTGGTGTTCATTTTATATTCACCGAAAAAAGCCGATAACCTTTTGTGGGCATAAATATACGCCGAAAAAAACCGAAAATTCATTTTTAAAATAAACACCGAAAAAAGTACGCCGAATTTTGAAAAAATAAAAACCGAAAACGCGGAACCCTAGGTATGACATAAAAGGAAGTTGAGGGGGCAAGAAGAAAGAAGATGATGCCACGTGAGACAACCATTTTAGGAGGGGAAGAAAAAGAAGAGGACGGCGTGAGCAGGAATAATCGAAGACTGAGACCGGGAGGAAGCGGCGGATGGGGTCCCTGGCTACACTCCAGGACGCGCCCGACCCTTGCTGTGCACAAGCTGTCGCGGCGAGAGTTCCGCACTCCCCTTCAGACGCTTAGGAGACAGGCCTTCGCTTCCTTGGGCAAGTCACTTCGGTTCGTCGACGTAACGAACTTAAACTGTAAGGCCTGCTGCGAACAGCTTCATTTCCTGGAACTGTAGATGTGCTTAACCGGGTGTGTATTATTTCCCCTTTTACTGTGTACATACTCCCATGCTTTCCGTTATATCTTCGTCTTCCTTTTGTAAATATAACGGGTTGTAAATTATTTGTTTTCGGCCCCGCCTCTATCGCATTCGCAACGTCTCCGGCCGAACCGTGACAATGGCGAGCCTGCCAGGATACTTTTATCATCCTGATATTACGAAGTCCGAGATGCGCGAATGTTGATAGAGATATGCCGATACACAGAAGTGTAATTTACAGCGAGTCATTTCTAGGTAAAACATGTCCTGGAAGTGAGTACCCAGTCTCATTATTTCTTGGCCATGGAAGTTCCTTAAACATAACGCTCGAAGTGCAAGCTGATAAGATGGATCTGTGTAAGGTGCAAGAGATTGGAAACGCTGTAGGATTAGAAGGGATCGCACTGAAAGAATGGTTGAACGATTTGCTCGAGGCAGAAAAGGCTGACCTGAGAGAAGAGCAAAAGTGGCAAGAGTTGCTACAAAAGGAAGGCGAGCGGGGACGTTTTGCCTCGGGAAGGAAACAAGAGTGGAGAGAAGAAAGCGCCACAGAAATGGCACGCATAAAGACGGAATGCAACCACCTGGAGGAAATGATAGCGCTGCTGGAAGCTGCAGAGGAGGCACAAAATGGTGCAGAGATGTCGAAGGATGACGTCTCACTGCAGATAGAAGGTCCACAGAGGAGGAAAGCTTCGGAGCTTGCGGAAAATTCTGACGAGGCTTGTCCGCTTGTCGCAAGAAACGACAAAATAAAAAGTAAGAGAAGGTCCTTCGGAGACTCGGATCCACATTTAAGAGCTGATGCGGAAGCTGAGGCTTCAGCCCTTGCGAGTGGAGAAGATGATGAGGTGATGATGCGGCCCATGGTCGTACTGAAGAAGGCCCAGCGAAGCACAGGGAGTGCTAAGGTACGGAGGGCTACTTCTGCTGGTCAGAAAGTAAAGAGGAGAAAACTTCTGGAACAACTGGTTCACCGCAGTGCTCAGTGGAGACGCCAGTTCAGCGCTCAAAAAACGCTGCTAGGGCAGTGCAATGGTAAGCTTAGAAGGCCACAAATTAGCGCACAAGTGAAGGGTCACAGTGTCCGCCACGGAATTAAAATGTCAAACAAGAAGCCAAGCGCGCGCTGTGCTGACGTTGCAATCGCGATCTACCCCATCGCGATTGACCGCACCAAGTTAAGCTGTTACCCTGAGGTGCTATCGAGCGTTTTGGAGGACTGGACGGCCAAAAGGCCAAGACTGGAAGGCTAGCTGAACATTATGATTTGATTCCATTCCTGGCTGAAACGATTAGACTGGGTCTTTTTCTTTTTTTTTGCAAGCGTCAATGCTGCTATTTCTAAGTATATCTGTTTTGTATCTCTAGATTCTGTTTGTCAATTTTGTATAGCCTTCGTCACGAAGAGGGTTGTTTTTGTATTCGTAGCTTGTGTTACAAAAGCGCAGAATGAAACGAGGTTGAGCATTGGAAGGGAATTGCTTTGTGGTATTTTCGGCACTTGGTAGTCTTTGATTTTCGGAAAGGTGCGCATTCGTTTGGTGATTTTTGTTAAGTATGGAATTATTCAGTTCTAAGATGATTGTAGCGTTTAGTGATTGTGCTTACATTTTTTCACGGTGTGTTTCCTGAACTATTGTGATTGGACGCAGTGATTTGTGGGTAGAAAACTCTTCAAGAAACCTGTGTTGTGAAAGTGGAGCTGTGGAGGATAGCCATTGTGCTTGGCGTTCAACAACCGCAAGACAGCACCTTCCGTAGATGAGGATCTCAAGAAAGAACTCCATGTTATGAAATTCTCGTTTGCGGCGGGTAATGTCATGATTCTAAGGTACGACATAAAAGGAAGTTGAAGGGGCAAGAAGAAAGAAGATAATGACACGTGAGACAATGATTTTAGGAGGGGAAGAAAGAAGATAATGACACGTGAGACAATGATTTTAGGAGGGGAAGAAAAAGAAAAAGATGGTGCGAAGCAGGAATAATCGAAGACTGAGACCGGGAGGAAGCGGCGGATGGGGTCCATGGCTACGCTCCAGGACGCGCCCGACCCTTGCTGTGCACAAGCTGTCGCGGCGAGAGTTCCGCACTCCCCTTCAGACGCCTAGGAGACAAAGGCCTTCGCTGCCTTGGGCAAGTCGCTTCGGTTCGTCGACGCAACAAACTCAAACTGTAAGGTCTACTCCGAACAGCTTAATTTCTTGGAACTGTATATATGTTTAAGCGTGTGTGTGTATTATTTCCCCTTTTACTGTGTACATACTCCTTTGCTTTCCGTTATATCTTTGTCTTCCTTTTGTAAATATAATGGGTTGTAAATTATTCTCTTTCGGCCTTGCCTCTATCGCATTCGCAACGCCTCCGGCCGAACCGTGACACCTGCCACTGTGTTGCCTAGCCACGCAACCTCTCGTCCGTAGCCCCCGGTTTTAAAAAGCAAATGACGACAGGCATGCACCTTCGCAGCCACTTACCACCCCAATGCAAATAATCTGCCCCGTCTGAAGGAACAGGGCGAGAAATAAGGTTTATCAACATTTGTTCAATGTTGAGGCACTCGAAAGCTAGCTGCAAAAGAACTTCATAACTCAAATTTGTAATGTCCGATTTTAGAGATTCATAAGTCGCTGGGAGGGAGCCAAGCCCAATAGTGCTGTGCCATGTGTTAATCTCAGTAATCCTGTAGCACACTCTAAAAACTGAATTCTCTTTTAAGGTTCGTGTAACTGAAACATCTTGTAACGAGCGACTCGCTCATCCAAAATACACCGACTAAAGTGTCGAGACAGAGTGGTAAAACCACAACAAGGGCAACTAACCTGCTTGGGTTGTTTAAGATTACTGAAGGAACTTTTCAATCCATTTTTATTCACTTTTTCACGGGACTGAAAATGTGAACTGATACATACTGGAATTTCACTAATAGGAAGGTGTCACAATAACTATAAAATTATTGCCATAAAACATGGCAATCAGTTTTTAAGGCCACTACTGTAGCTTAAAACCTGGCTCTAATAAAAAAAAATAAAGGCAGTCGAGAAGGAATGTGAATTTCATAAATACTTTTTGCACAAATACAAGGGCGTGTAAACAGAACTTAATACCCGTTCCATGCATCATGAACATGAAGAGTTCATTATGAGAACTAGTTAGACGAAGTTAAAAACTTCCCCAAGAGAAAGATGCCTTAGTAGTCTTTTTAACATCATCCTCAGGTTAACCAAAAGAAGAATTAAACAGCATAAGTGTTGAAAACTGGGCTAGTTAACACCAATTAATTATTTTAAAAAAGATAAAAAGGTGCACAGAACACGGGAACTAAAGGAACACAGGAAGAGTGCTTGTCTGTCAGATGTGCCTTTCTTTGGTCCATGCAATCAAGGATTCAACAAGTTTGTAGAATAAACCGAAAACCTGTGCCAACCTAAAAAAATGTATGCCCCATTCAACTTACCAGTATCAACACTAGACTGGCCCCATTCACTTTTGTACTGGTAGTTAGCACAAACATTCTATTAGCTGCAAAGAGCCCATCTGACAGATGAAGCCGTAGTTCGTGCCCATTTTACTGGTTCTGACATCAAACTCAAATTTGAAGACCTAGTTTGATGTAAACATAACTTCTTGACTAGTGAAAATGTCTTTGGACTTTTTAAATGATACACGGCATATGTTGTTAGGACTCTTCGTGTGGTATAACCAATGATCTGCTACATTCAAACACTCTGCATAACTGGCATGTATTATATAAGATAACCGAAACATTGATGCCGACATGATTAACAATGCTTTTTGGGCCAACACTTCACGCCCTAAAGCAGGGATGACTCTTTGTCACTTCTTCCCACCTGAAACCATTTTTTTTTTATCAGAATACCAGAACTAAGGAATGCGTCCGTAAAAAAAAAAAAAAAAAAAAAAAGTAGCTTGCTTCATTATGCAAACAATTTTTGGAGCTTGTCAAAAGATCCCACTTTTCACCGAAACTTAACACCTGCCGCAGAAGCCATTAAACACATTATAAACGTAGTGCTGGCACTGACTAATATCATTTATAGGAATTTTTATTTTTTATTTAACTTTGGTTGTTTGTGGTTGTAACCACTCAGAATTGCCATAGCTCATTCTGTGGCTTGCAGAGTGCAGAAGCTCAGGCCCTTAGCTAAATGTGGGCTACCACTATGAACGCTTCAGCATGAGGTTTCTTTTTGAGCAGTATGTTAAACACGGAAAATGCAAAGCATCCTCTCCAATACAATTATCAGCAATGTAGATGAACAAGGCATACACCCTTTTTTTTTAAACTATTAATTGAGGGCCAATGCCACATTATATTTTAACAATAAATATGAAGCATTTGAAAGCAAGGTCTAGGAATGGAATAAAGGTTGCCCCCTATACCATGGGTTCACACACACAGTGAGTAAATCAATTCGGGAACTTTAAAGGGTCCGACACAGTGATTTCCCAGCAGTTGTCAAGACTTCACCAGCAAACTTATATCTCTCTTTTAACTCTCGTCAACTATAGTGTTTTTTTTTTTTTTCTTCTTGTGTTTGGCAATTTTTGAAGACTAGTCCTAAAAAAGAAGTACCTTCCCGAACTACGTCGGGAAAAGTGATATCATTAAACGTGGCGAGAAGCTCAAAGAACATTGGAAAACTAAACGTAAACGCGACTACGACACGAGTGCAAAGTTAGGGGTCTGAACGTTTTGCCGGTACCACAAGAAACACACTCAGCACCGCGTTGTTACCCAGAATGACGTACGCCTTGGTTCGACAGAAATGGCAACACCTGCTTACCTCCTATTCCCTCAACACCTTCGATAGCATAGGTTTGGAGTCGTTTGAAGCATGGAAAAAGAACCGCGAGCGAGACTCACGGTCCTGACGGGACTACACAAGCCGACTTGTTGCACTAGTCAAAGCACTATGCTACACGACCACCAGCGCCGAACGGAAAAAGTTGCCGCCAAAAACAAAAACAAAAAAAATGACTCGATCAAGTTCAGGCAGCGAGACGCGCCGAAAAACACACCTCAACAATTATGTTTGATAGAGGAAGCAGAAAGGCTTCTTGTTGCCTGCGCGTCAAAACAATCGTGTATTACACTAAAGCGCGCGAAAAAAAAAAAAAAAAAAGGAAACTAAAAAGAAAAAAGAACATAAAAAGCGCACAGGTCTGGGCGCCAGACATGCTGTTACTACGAGCAGGTGGCAAAAACTCGGGTTCAAACAGTAGTTCACTGACCTAGATATTCGCATTCGCGGCGCGGGTTATTGCAGTAATTATAACAGCGATAATAATAAACCCTGCAATCGCATTATCGATACGAAGGGAACCGTGTGGTGTGACAGGAATCGTAACTCGAAAGCGCTCCTCTGGACAGCGAGCGCTACTCGGGAGCTCGCAAACCGAGCACAAAAGCGATCCAGCGCGAAATCAAGCTATCAAACATCGAAAGCGAAACACTGCGGTCCTGAATCTTTCGACAACTGAGAATTAAGCCGAGTACGAGCGACGCTGAATGCCCGATCGCGTTCGGTTCGACGAGGATCCGCCATACTTGGCGAGCCTACGGAGCGCCCGAAGACGCACACCCCGACGTCCCCGAGGACTCGATCTTTCAGGGCATCCAGCGAGCTCGATCTCGTTCCTCCGAACGCGAGAGAAAACATCGGTCGTTTTTTGCGCACCACTTTTAGCACTAGGCCTAAAAGCCGTCGCTCCGGCGGCGGCAGGACTGCAGCGCGCAGTACGGACGGCACACACTACCTTGGTGGACGGCAACATTGCAGCCCTGTCCATCGCAGTAGACGAGGGGGTTTTCCGCCCAGCCGCGTTCGTCGGAGCACACGCAGCAGCCGCCCACCATTTCCTTCATGGTGCTCGCTGGGAGAGCGCTTAGGGCGGCCGATCAGTCTTCCTCGCCGTCATCGCACCGAAGCCATTCATCGCGGCCCTTCGGAGCGGCCACCCCGTCCGTCCGTCCGCCCGTCGGAGGGACCTCGGTGGCTCGTCGTGCTGTAGCAGCGTGCGACCGTGCGTTCCTCCTCCGCTTCAAGCTGGGACGAATATGCTTGTTTTGCTTTTGTTTACCTGCTTTGCCGTAGGGTTTTTTTTTTTCGACGTGGTTTTCGGTGTTGCCAGGAGCAACGTTCCGCCGACCCGAATTTCGTGGCGCGCTGTGACCGCGTTCGGGCAAATATTATGAGTGACGTCATAAAGTTGACACTGCGCCATAGAGAGTGAGGGTCAGCGTATGATCTCTATGTCAGCGAGTGCTCGCGTGGTTTGAGAATTATCACGTGACGAGGGTGCGCCGAATTTGCCGAATCGAGCGGTTTCTTCAGTGTTGCTTGAATCTAAATTGTTTAATGCCGCTACGGTCTAATATGGCGAATAAATTATGTTTCGGCAAGCGATACAATTTATAGTAAAAATAGCATATAAGCCTCGCAGTTCACTTATGATAACGTGAGAAATTGTAGCCGCTCTTAATGTTTACACATATGTAACGAAAGTGTGAGATGCTGTGCACGTCCTGATCAAAAAAACTGCTCGGAGCAGTTTTTTTGATCATTATGATTCCCGGCTATTGCAATATTTTTGCGTGCATGTCCCGGTTTCGAAATCGCGACCATGTGCGCACAAATGGTACGAGATCAATCCTCCCCGTCACGAAGACAAATTACTTACCGAACGTTTTTAGGCATCCAAATACAGCTGTTCCAGGAAAAAGGGGGAGAGGTTTACTTAAAATATTACATTATGAAAAAAAAAAAAATTTCCATAACGGTAAGAGAGGTTCTTGCTTGTAGCAAGAAAATATACTTAAAATAATCGACATCTTGTAAACCCTGAGATGGGGAACAATAAAAAAACGGACAAACACAACAAAAATTCGTTTTTTTTTTCTCATTCCCCACCTCAGGGTTTACAAGATGTTGATTAATTACCAGCTCGCCTGCACTCTCTCACTGCTTAAAATAATATATTTCTTAAGGAAATTTTTGCAAGAACAGATATGCTCACTCAGCCCAATAATATTGCCCATCGATCACACAAAAAAGCAAACCAGAGAGCGAAAATAAGAAATTCGCAGTTTCGCAAAAAATAAATCTGACGATCAAGACCGAGTTCCATGGCATGTTATGGGCTTTTGTTAGCAAATGAACAGCATGCAGTTGAAGAAAAACCACATTCATGTTGCCAATATATTTATTTATATAGCAATATACATATGTATCATACAAGTGAGACAACACGATTAGTTCTTAGTGAAAAAAATAATGTATACAGGAGAAGAAAGGTTTTACAGCGGCAATCGTCACTTTATTCTGTGGAAGAACTTCGCATTTATGACACCCCCAACACTTGGCTCAGCTTCGCTTTTGCTTAGAGATGCGACGGCTTTCCTTTTTCGACTCGCGTACCTCCAAACGTAACGGGAGAAAGAAACAAGAAATGCATGTAAAACAGCCAGGAGCAAAGGTTTACTATATGTATAATATATTTATACGATGCATTTCATGCGTGTATATGTATAATATATATATATATTATAGACAAGTATACTAACTATACGCTTACGAAAATAAAGTCATTTGTTCTGTTAATAACGCATAGATATGTAAGAACATTTTTCATTTCTTTAACCTGCAAAATGAGAGACAAAGACGACAACAACAAGACATGGATTGGTCACACGCATGTAGCGGTACTCGCACACATTTTTGCAGGAACAAATGGCTTTTTTTTTTCCCTTAACGGAGGAGTTTTCCCTACCGCGGAAGTAGGAATTAGGGAAACAGCAAACACTTATTCCACCCGTTAAGCTCAGTGATAACAAGGGAGGCAGCGAAGGGATGACAGGTGCCGTGCCGCCTGGAGACCCTCGGCACAACACCTCCTTCGTGCTAGATTTTTTTTTTTTTTTTTTGCCTTTGTTCATGAGTGTCACTTGCTCTCAACTCCAGAGTTTACGAAAGTAAACTGCAGTACACAAACAACTCAAAAGTGCAGCTCAACAAAACGCAAACAATCACTGGTCTGTTTCTTCTGTCATACTCAAGCCCCGCCCCAAAGACCCACTGAACAAAAGCAAAACACCTTTCAAAAAAAAAAAAAAAAAGCCACACATTGCAGCTGACCCGTTTGGCAGAGCGCGGAACGCCTTAGATTGATTGTTCGATTGACCGGCTTTTCTTCTTTCTTTCTAGCGTCCCAACCAAGCCAACAGATTCAAAATGTGGAAAGCCGGAGCAGTCCAGAATGCCTATTGCACCACACACCACCCTAAAGATTGCAGGCACTCTCTGGATTGTTTTCCTCCATAAAGACTCTCGCGGCACGGGTACGTCGTGGGGCACGTTCCTAGCACCAGCCTTGCGCCAGCTCCGCGCCAAAAGAAAGATTCCTGCGCCGAGATTGCGCACGTCACTCAGCAAAACGCTCAAAGATGCGCATCTGGCCGAACGAGACGCGCAACTCTGCAATTGCGCATCTCACTCGGTTCACGGTTTGCCCGTTGTGCTACCTCGGAGCAAAGGACTACGCCATAGTCTCCGTATATGTACACACGACATATAAATGCAAGGGCTTTCTGCTTCTTTACAAACCTCCAGCCATTCCTTCCACAAAAATAATGCTTCGGTGCTGAAACGCTCCGTTTGGAAAGTGAGGTGCATTATCTACCCTGCTGGCTGTTTCCATCGCTTTCGGGCTGCTTCGCTAAAACACCGAGGTTATGAAGGTTTAGATTTGTAATAAGCAAAAGCAGAGTGCTCCCATCAAAGGCAGCTCCTCCTCGAGGCCTCTCCCTACGTCGCACGCGGAACGACAAAACTTTAAGCGTCTAAAATATAATTATAAAGTTGCGCAGCTACGTGGTCAGGTTGATAAAAGTGGTCCTTGTAGATTTGTCTGTTGTCAGGCCGTGTTTCACACAATCTTTACTCCAACGCCATTACAAGAGACTAAAAAATATGTGTAAATAGGTTGCAGCCAGTTCAAGAATCTAGCTTTGCATCCAAACTAATGGAGGCTCAAGAGAAAGCATTGCACAGCTGCTTACTTTATTTGGTAGCTTTACAAATATCAGTATCTTGCACCATGCTGGTCAAGTCTATGATCCCAAACCGTGTGACCAGAAATTAATGCAAAAACAATGGGGGCAAAAAAAAAAAAAAAAAAAGGTACAAAGGTATTTTGAGTCTAAAACCAAATATTGCAAGAGCGAGTGCAACAAGAGGCGAAAATAAAGCTGTGGAAATTCAACTAAGCCCGACCATTAAAAATGGAAAATAAGCAAATGGAAGACGATTGTTACCAACACACACAGCCAGACAAATATATCGATACCCAAAGCATGTGGCTAATGGACAAACTAATATAATAGAGAGTTCACAATTGCTTACACAAAAACATAAGTACACTCACATTGAGAATTTTATAAAAAAAAATAAAATATGCTCATCTCACGCTGGTACTTTGCAACATTTTCGACAGGGGCACAAGCAAGTTGATGCAGTTGTTTACGATGAGTTAATAAATCTCAAGACAGGGGAGGAAATATTCTAAATTGTGAATCGAGAACTTGCCACTCAAATTTAGAATCTGTTTGCACATGCACTTGGGCAGCAGAAGCAGACTTTAGAATCCCAAATTAGTATTCTTTGAAAGTTTTACGCATGGTACCTGCACCCTCATACCACCTTTTGTACAAAGTTATTCACACTGACTATTTTGTAACAAGTAATCGTAAAGAAATTGAGGCTGGCCGATTCGTTTGGACTTCTAGAACACTCTTTGAGCAGACAAACAAAAATTGGTAAGCATAACAACTTTCGAGCAACGCCGCCTTTTCAATGAAAAAGTTTTCATACAAACAAGAGTTTTAGGCACTGCCCAGGAAAGTATGTGGGCGCATGTGCCGTACCTCAACTGAAGCACTTTCGACGAAGTTCAGACACATTTGCACACACTTTGCAGTACACTTGTACAGTATCAAATGATAATCGAGTCCGGTTCAAGCATGGCAACAAGTGTTCTCACCACTAAAGGGTACAAAATGATATACACTACCTCCAGACTCCTAAACAGAGACATTCTTACTTCTTCCCAAATCCAGTCTGCATTCACCAAAACTTGACTATCCCAATTGAAATGCATAGCAAAGCACTCAATATCTCACAAAATATACAATCAACCACAAAAAAAAATAAACAGAAAATGGTAGTGCTTGATTTGTGTACTATTTTTTGGCCAGGTTGTTCCTCAACACAACACTCCTGCAAATCCTTTAGATCTTTCTCTAGCGCCCCAGCAACGCATGTGTTCTCCGACAAACCTTTCTTACATACGAGCAAAAATGCAAGAAAGCCAGGTCAGCAAGCTAGCTTGTGCTCAGAGCTGTAGTATAGTTGCCAATTCTACATAGACCCCGGTAAATGAGTAAAACTTGGAATGAATAAAAAGAAAAAGTGAGTATTGTAAAGCAGAAAAAAAAAAAAAAAAAAAGCCAGAGAAGTGCAGAAATGAAGAACATTTAAGATTTCTCCAGAGAATGTTGGATGCATTCAGGAGAGAGAGAGAGGGTAAGAGAGTACGAGCGAGTTTTGCACCCGTGAGTGTCCGTTTTCTAATGCATAGCCCACTTTCGCATCTGTACACGGAGCAGAGTTCTGCTAGGCATCTCCAGAACTCGTGTGGCGGACGTCGTACGAATTCGGAAAGTGGCAGCGTCTGCTAGCGATCTCAAACGACGGTGGCTCGCCACGCCCCTCATACGGTTTGTGAGGATGTACAACGTAAAACACCAAAACGATATAGAGATCACAACATAGAGAGCTCGACACATTCACACACTTTACATGCAGATAAAACCATGCAGACAGACGCCACACACACACGTGCAAAAGGGGAAAGAAAAAAAACTCGCATTAAAAGCCCGTGCAGCAGCCGACGCTTCGCACCTTCCGGGGGTGGGTCGGGGAGCAAGTGTGCAGTGCCAACACATTGAGACGCGCGTGGGTCGAACGGGGTCGTTGCGGCCGGGAACGTGAGAAAAGAAGACTGGACGCACCCTTTCGGTGAACGCTAATACATGTGAGAAAGGAAACTTGTTTTTTCTTCAAAAATGCCCCGCAGCAGCAAATGAGAAATGAGAAGTGGTGCAGCTGTATTTTGTCACAGGGCCACCTCGTAGGCCGGACAAAACGAAGACAAAAGAAAACACCGCAAGTGGCCGAGGGTTGCACGGTCCCTACCCGTCGTGCAGCGTGCCGTTCTCGGATATGGTCCTCGGCGGCGTTTGGATTATGAACATTGGTCGTTTAGCTATCTCACGTTTGGCCAACACAGCGCAGAAACAGCACCATTTTGGCGGCCGGTCATCAACGCAAGCTACAGCCCGTCGGTGGCCCCTTTCCCGTCGGCTTCCCGCCCACTCCATGCCGGAGCGGTTTACGACGCCTCTTGAACTAGTCGTCTCTCCTCGCACCCAGCACGAAAAAGACGGCACCCCACAAAAAATATATATATATATATATATTTTCCCCTTCAAATAAATGAAAACGAAAAAGAAGCCAAGGCGGCGCGAGCGATGGCGGCGGCGGAAGCAGGCAGTTTCTGGCACCAACAAACAACAATAACGTCCGCAATAACAAGTGCTCCCACGACGCAATGACGAGACGACCGCGTCTTTCGTCATTGATTCCGGGCGACCACTTCCTGGAGCAACACTGCGGCCAGCACAGCCAGCAGTGTGAAGCCGCCGACGAGAATCCCAGCCCACTGTTGGTCGCCCAGGGAAGGAAGAAGCCCCGACCGGGACCCTTGGAGGCTCCAGCCAGAAGTGGCGGAGGCAGACGCACCGACCTGGGAAGACCCGCCGTTGCCGGCTGCTGGTTCGGCGAACAACTGGAACGAGGTTGCCGGGCCGTACGGCCCGCACAGGGGCTCGGGACTCTGGGGGCAGTGGCGGACCGCCGCCACCCGCGCGCAGTGGAACGTGTGGGGCGACAGGTTACTCAGGGAACATCTCGTGTCGTAGTCACGGTAGACCTGCGTAAGGTCAGGGAGAGAAGCACGGGGGGGGGATCACCTATGGTGCGTGTCCGGTCTATTACAATACGCTGGACTTTTCTGTTATATCGGACTTCTATGATATACAGACTTCCATGATATACCGTAATTACTCTAGTAATAGCCGCACTATTCATGAACAAAGCCCTTGCTTCTGCTTTGCCGCAAAGCAGATATACAACCAAACATACCGTTGCGCATAAATAACATGGCGAATAGCCAAATAGAGAACACGATTCTCCATAAAATGCAATCTTCACAGATGGTATCTTCGCATGAAGACGTTATCTCTGTCCTGTAAACCGCTGGAGTAATGTTGTCAATTACGGTGATTAGCAATCCACGTCCCCACGGAGAAGCGAATTCTCAAGTTTTCTTCATAAACAGTGCGGCTATTATTCGCGTAAATACGGTTACCTGACTTCCATAATATACGGACTTTTTGTGATATGATATGCCAGACTTTTACGATATACCCAACTTTTACGATATACCCGACTTTTACGATATACCCGACTTTTACGACATACCCGACTTTTACGACATACCCGACTTTTACGACATACCCGACTTTTACGACATACCCGACTTTTACGACATACCCGACTTTTACGACATACCCGACTTTTACGACATACCCGACTTTTACGACATACCCGAATTTTACGACATACCCGAATTTTACGACATACCCGACTTTTACGATATACCCGACTTTTACGATATACCCGACTTTTACGATATACCCAACTTTTATGATATACTCAACTTTTACGATATACCCAACTTTTACGATATACCTGACTTTTACGATATACCCGACTTTTACCATATACCCGACTTTTACCATATACCCGACTTTTATGATACACCAAATTTTATGATATACTAGACTTTTATGATACCAGTGATGTGACTGGCCTAAGCCATTTTGGAGCACCTTTTGGAGCAGCCAAAATAGTGTTTTGGAGCAACTAATGTGGCCTTTGGAGCAACCAAAAAAGTGTTTTGGAGCAGCAAAAGTGGCTTTCGGAGCAGCCAAGACAATGTTTCGGAGCAGCAAAAGCGGCTTTCGGAGCATATTTTTTTTAGAAAAATAAATATAATCGTGCTGTACAAAAGAAGAACACTTTCTGTTGTGTTCTGACGTGATGTGTTGTGACAGAACTCGCTGCCTGTGTTTTTGCTGCTGAGACATCCCACAAGTATGCAGTGCTGTAGGCGTTGCCGAGCAATTCCGAAAAACCGCTTGCCGCCGTTCTACTGGTTCCCGACATGCCAGATTTTCATCAAAAGTAAGCACACGTAAAACAATGAAATGCAAGCGTCCTGGCTGGTGCTCTGTCGTGCAATCATGTTCGCATGCACGTGAGGGAAACTTCGGCAGGCTTGTAGTTGCGCGTGCTTAGTCGCGCGAGCGAAGACAACCGCTGTTCGAACGACATCGAAACCATGCTACTCCGATCCATCGCTAACTGATTCCCAAAATTGTATGCAAAATGTGACTGTCGAGCATACAACAAAGAATTAACGGAGCAGCGGCGCGTGCCTGTCACGCCGGCAAACAAGGTACCGCGTGCTTGTTATTGTTAGGCCGACGAACAAAATACAAACTAAACACACACACACCAAAAAAGAAACTGAGTGAATGAATGCAAGACATGGCGCGCCAGGGTCAAAACTTTTTTTGAGCACTTTATGCAACCACTGACCAAACAAGTGCGCTGTGCGGGTTCAGCGTGCGAACATTGCCTTCTTTGCTTTAGCTCGCTTTTCTTCACCAACTTTCTTTTGCAGCAGCTTTTCACGTACCAGGGTCCCTCCCGAAAGAAAGTTCACCGAGAGAAATTTAAGTAATCAATAATTCGACACAGCAGTCTTCGAGTTAAAAAGATGGTAGTAACATATGATTTAAACAAGAACAGGAATGTTGACGAACATGCGGCGGTACTTAGTTTCATTTCAGAAAGCGCCATATCTGCAGCGATGTGGGGACGGCAAGACACGACATCACGCAACGACAGTGACTGGAAAGCAGGGACCAATATAGTTATCCCACGGCCATTGCTTTGAGCAAGAGTTTCAGATCAGAAAATAACTCCCGCCGTGCAAAAACATGGTTTCATTTCACAGCATGGCTGCTACCTGGCACGCTAGCGTCGGAGCATCCGCACGCACCCACGTCTATCGTAAAAAATATATGAAAAAAAAAAAAAAAAAAGCCGCAAGACGAGATTTACGACACGACGAGAGCGCGAAACGCGAGACAGCGGGAAAACTATGTAAGACCGGACAGACGATTCATGCAGGGTATTTCGTGCCGGGCGGCCGCTTGCGCCACATAACACACGCATGCTTGGTACTTAAATTAAAGTTTCGGTTTTGAAAGGCGACCAAAATTGGTATTTTGGCGCAGGCTTGGCGCAGATTACCCATATTTTGGCAAAATGTAGCAGGATGTAGCAGGGTTAGCCACTTGGCGCAGTTTGGCACAGCAATCACATCACTGCGATACACCAGACTTTTATGATACACCAGACTTCTATGGTATACCAGACTTCTATGGTATACCAGACTTCTATGGTATACCAGACTTCTATGGTATACCAGACTTCTATGATATACAAGACTTGTATAATATACCAAACTTCTAAGATCTACCAGACTTCTATGATATACCAAACTTCTATGATAAACCAAACTTCTATAGTAAACCAAACTTTTATGATATACCAAACTTCTATGGTATACCAAACTTCTATGCTTTACCAGACTTCCACGGTATAATGGACATTAATCCATGCCAGACTTCAGTGACATACCATACCAGACTATAGCGACATACCGAAGTCCGAAGGTCGCAAAGGTGCTTAAGACATGAAAAGTGCTGTTACGGTTATTTTGGTACAGGAAAAGTATGGTGCCCAGAACATGTCTCCGACCAGTGTGTTTACCGCATCCTAAAAAATGGTCTCTCAATTACCACCTGATGATGTCACAAAAGTGTCACGCTGTCGCCAGCCATGATCCTGGCGAACTCGTAGCGAGCTGGATGTGCCAGACGCCTGTTCTGCTGCAGGTCGCACTCAGGTGTGACAGTCCGCGGAACCTTTGGCAGCCAAGAGTTGGGACCCCACGATGACGGCAACACTTGCATTTGCTCACTTATTTTGCCGGGACTTCTAGCACCAATTGTCGGGATCACGACAGCATGACACGCAGGCTCTCGTCACTTCTGATGTATGGGTGAGACGGACGCCAAACACACCGGTCAAAGACTCGCTTTGGGTACCGTTATGGAAGACTCGCGACGTAGGAAAACATAGAGCTATCCTTTCCGGTGCTGGCCGAGGGACTGGGGACTCACCACAGAGAACTCCGAAGACCCAGACTGCTGCAGCTGGACCAGGTAGCTCACGGGATCGTCCGTGAGAAGACGCACGGCTTGCCACTCCAACAGGCACGACGTGTCTCCCTGGGGGGTCACGCGAGGAGCTGCGCCGGCGAGATAAGCGCTTGGCGTCATCCGGGGGTCGTCGTGACGTCCGCTTTTCTCGAGGCTCGTTCGCACACTCGCGATCGCATACAGCCGAATGCGTTATGACCTCTCCTGATCTCTCAAGAGGACGCACTGACGCCATTTATCAGGTAGTCGTGGAACACTGGTGATTTCCACATACTTTCCATTTTTTTCACGCATCTTTGTTTTACTATTAGCTCAAACAATTTTTGACATTGTTACAAACGACCATTTCCCGTAAAAAGCGCATATACATATGATCTCGCAAATACTGCAAAACCTCACTAGTGACATGCAATTCCAGGGCCACCTCACAGATGGCGGTAGCATGTTCTCTAGGTGAGACAAAAAAGGGATGTAATGCACTCAGTTGTAAACAGTCGCGAGAGTGCAGACCAGCCTTCAGTGTGTCTTGGAACATGTGTCTACGCTGAGAATAAAACACTGCATGTGCAACCATGATGGTGACACCGGCCTGTGCGTTTATCGCATCTTTAAGGCTGGTACACACATTTTGTGTTTGGGTGTGCAGTGTCGGAGCTAAGCTTCACCGCTTCGCTCCAATGCACGTGCAAAGCTTCACTGCTCTGCACCGGTGCTCTCGCTTCAAGCTCTGCCGCTTCACTCCGGTGTGCCCATTTTAAGCTTTACCGCATCACAGAAGCTCTCTTGTTTTAAGCTTCACCGCTTTACTCCAACATGTGCATGTGAAGCTTCGCCGCTTTGTACCAAAACTTGCTTCATGCTTCACTCTGGTGCACACGTGCGAAGCTTCATTGTTTTGCACTGGCACGCCTGAGGAATGGCCGACGTGGTAGGACGTCGCAGTCGACTCAATAACTTTGCTCGCCTTGTCACGTGAACAAAATCGGTTGTATTACATTCCAACTCTCAAGGTACAGATCTCCCGCGAAAGAGTCCGTTTGCTCACCCTTGGGTGCCGGCGGCAAGGCCCTGGTCGTGGAGAAGGTGGCTGGCTCCGAGTGCGGCCCTTCACCGGCATCGCTGGTCGCCTGGATCCGGAACCGGTACGGGTGGTTCTCCTGAAGGCGCGACGCCTTGTACGAATGGCTCGGGCCCTGGTACAGCACCGCAAACCTGCGCCCGAGGAGGCAACTCAGAAAACAATTGCTGCCGATATGGCACCGCAGATCATTGAATTCTGGGAGTATTTTTCGTCGCCATCCAGCGAGTGCCATTACACTCTAAACCAATTCACACAATTTTCTGATCTAACAGTCTACTTCCCGCAGAGAGGCCTCCTGCGACCAACCAACAACCTTTGTAGCAGCGTTGCAGCAATAGACCGATCTCCCCAAGCGTTCGGCGTTTGCGCGACACTGGCACAACTTTAATACGCAGGAGCAGGCGGAAATGTACGAGACGGCTCCCGCCTCATGTGCAAACCTCCAGCGAGGCTCTTGCATGTGCATAAAAACTACCGTATTTACTCTATTCTAGGCCGACCCCGAGAAAACGGCAGGGCTGAAAAATAAAAAAAATATTCTTGATTCTAAGCCGACCAAAAAGTATAGGAAAACACCATAAATTAAACGGAGAACGGAATTTATCTGCAATGTACAGCACTATTTCGGTCCCTAATCCGACGGTATGCTCACGGTTAATGTCCGCATTTTTCCTGATCATTCGCCGTCCTCACTGGTATCTTTGTCACTGTCCACTTCCTACAACGCGTGGTCACCCGTACCGTCCAGGGCATCCGAGATGCAACACTTTCGGAACGACTTTACTACCAGTTCCACCGGGATGCCGTCCCATGCGGCCGCGATCCAGCTCGTGGTGCCTTCCCTTCCGCGGTCCTGAGAACGCCATTCTTGTTGCCGCACATGCAAAGAGCTGACCACGCTGCTTTCTCCAGCGACGCACATTTTTTTCGTCCACGCCGAAGTCACGCTGGGCTTGCAGGTTGGATGAGTGTTCAGCAGCCAAGACAACTTTCCTCTGAAAAGCCACGGAGCAGTCGCATCGACTGGTCGATGCCATAGCGTCGGGTAGAGAGTCTACTAGAGACGAACGTTCCGTGCGTTCCGTGGTACGCAGCGTATTTTTCCGAAGCGACGTAGACAAGATAGTGTCCCGCGGTCATGGCGGAGCCGGATCCTCGTATCTAGGCCGACCCCCGAGTTTCGGATTTAATTTTTTTGGAAAAACTATCGGCCTAGATTCGAGTAAATACGGTAATATTCCCTGGATAGTGCGGGAGAGGTGGCGTAGCCAACCTGTCACGTGGAATCGGTCCCATTTAAATGTTTATCTCTTCTTATGAGATTTAAACTTACATTTGTATCCCATGGTATTTGCTACTCATAAGCTAAGATATTATATCAGCTGCATATCTTACAAACTGTATAAACCAATCGCTGTTCAGAAGCTAATGTATCAAAATTTGTTGGGCGCATTACTCCCCGTATGCATAACTGAAGTAGGTATATAACAGATATGAACCGTCTGCTTCGTTGGTTGCAAACAAATGTGCAGACACAAGGGTGCATAAGGTTTACAGTTGCATATAAAAAGTTGTCCCATGCGTCCTCTGCAGAGCGTTTATTTGTGCGTCCATGTGTTGCGTGACACAAGGATGAAAACCGTTTATTCTCGTAACGCCAAACAGGATTTTGGTGACAATGCAAAGATTTGAATGTGCACTGCAGTCTACAGCCCTAAACGGGTTCTATTTCCGCTTTTCCGTTTCCCCCGTGTTTGTGTGGGACATTGCAACTGAAGGTAAAGAGAAACCAAGCAATTACTGGCTCGTCACAGGAATCTCATCACCATTTGTGACAGTGCCATTTCTCAACACAACGTGGCCCAAGTGCTGTTCCAAGAAGACACCCTGCACCAGAACGTGCGTCAAGCTTCACCCCTTTGCACTGAAGCATGCATCAAGCTTCCCCACTTCACACAGATGCCCGGAAGAAGCTTTGCCGGTTTGCACCGCCGCGCTGGGGGCAACATCTGATGCGAGGCAGCAGCATTTGGGATAGCTCAATGGGCTCCGAAATTTTTCCCCTCCTCTAGGTCGACATTTTTTGGCCGAGATTATAGGTTAACCCGCAGTGTTATACAAGTTATGAAACAGTAAACCTGTATTTTAAAAAAATATGCTAGTTTTCTACAGCTACCGAAACCCACGCGAAATAAATTGCAGTGCTAACCGCTTCCCGTTTCGTGTTTGGGCCCCTAAAGTAATATAAACTGTAATGCTTTTCTCAAATCTGAATTCTTAATTGAGTTCTCCAAAAAAATTTTAAAAAAAAAGTATGAACGAGGTTTTTATGCAGCCCAACCTTCTCATTGAGCTACCAGCACGCAAGTGAAGCTCTCACTGCTACGCCGCTCCGTACGCAAACCAATGGGGCTTTTTTGAGTTAACAGACTCCCCGACCCCACTCACAGTCCTGGCTTGACCTCCATCTCGAGGGTGTACTGGACAAAGTCCCTGAGAGACTTCTCGGCCTGGTCCCCCCAGCGCAACCTCAGGCTGCTGTGGGTGGCCCCCAGGCACTCCAGGGAGGGGGCAGGAGGGGGTAGCGCCCGAGTGCTCGTCCGCAGGGCCGGACTGCTCAGGGGGCCGGAACCGACCCCGTTCACGGCCTGCACACGCACCCTGCGCACACGCAGAGCCACACAAAGAGACACATGTGACAATCCTATATATTCCCAATAAAAAAAGCTTTAAACTCGCAACAAAAAATGTTTCTGAAGTGCCTTAATAGGACTTAGGATTAAACAAAATGAGCAAAACATGAAATAAATTTGTGCGGACAATCATGCAACGTGGTACGAACGTGGTGCGAATGGACGGCCTCATTCCCTGACACCAGATATTCACAGGGACATTATCCAACACTTCCTGGAAAGCAAAGTCGTAGCACTATATTTTCGGCGTACCCTAAAGCTGCCCAACGTGGTGCACAGATTTAACACGGGCGAATCGTCAGCATTTGGTTGAAACCCGTGTTAAATCAGCCAGAATGCAAATCTCAGTCAAACGTCGACGCAGCACTTGTGCCTAATCCGTGCCCCATGCTGGCCTTCGTTAAAAGACATCTAAATTTTAGCACTATGGCTTTGTTACCTAGTCAGTTTCTGGTCACCATTATCACACTAAAAACTGGTGACACGAATATAATGCAATTCTCACGACTATGTCCCTTTCGCAATATCCTGGCTCGATCTATATTGATGTTCTACAACAAACCAGGCAAAACCATGTCAATAACCTTCCAAACAAGCCCCATCTTCCTTGCAGCGGAAACGAATCGGCAAGCAACTCACTTGTACGCCGTCTCAGGCCTGAGTGACGACACTGATAGCCGAGTGGTTTCCGCGACGTGCGTCGACGCTGGTGAAAACGACGTTGCCGTCGCTGCCGGCGAAACTGCAGACGCGGAGGAAGATGACAACGGTCCCATCTCTGTCACCTCCACGATGTAGTGCGTGATGTCGGATCCGTGACACGGAGGCTGGGCCCACGTCAGTTCCAGGCTGGTGTGACCCCTGACGCACTCTAGGCTCCCGACGGGACCCGGCACACCGGGGGGTGTTACAAACTCCACCGCGTCCGAGAAGGGACTTGGGCCGGCACTGCTCACTGCCTGCGTGTGCACAAACGACCGAAATGTGAACAAAAATCGCCCCTTGGCAATACTTACTAGCATGAAAAAAGGCAGGGGTTACACGGAATGTCATGTGTTATTGTGGAGAAACTGCGCACACATGCTGAGAGTGGATGACGCGAAGTGGCCCTGCATCGTGCACAGTAAGAAGACAATCGTTCCGTGGATGTCCGATTTGTGGGTGCCGTTTTCCGCGGCAGCGGCGTAAATGAGACTTTCTCAAACGCTCGAACTACCTCGACCCGTTGCGGCAAAGTGAGCTTCTCTAATGTAATGTCTACTACTTTTTAGAGCGCAGCTCTTAGTACTTGGGCATCCGCGCTTATGCTGCACTTACGCATCAGCGTAAGCGCGCGCATTGCATTGGGGGACATTACAGACCTTAAGGGGGTATTCAGTGGACGTCATATTTGAGGGTGCTAATTAGAGCGGAGGCTCAGAACAAGCTCACGTTATTAGGCTGCCAAGACCTTCGATCTTGATGGTGTGGAATGCACGCTTGCCATTAGCACGCGCTTAGCAGTTGCGCACACAGCTATGGTTGCCGGTGAATTTCATTTACCACATCAATTCAATTCCCCGCTAAATTTAGCGGAGAAACTGAATTGGTGTGTAGGTCTGCGACGTTTCATAATGCAACACTGCGCATTCAATTTCCCCGCTAAATTTAGCAGAGAAACTGATGTCAAATAACCTCAACACCAATTAAGTTTCCCCACTAAGTGGGGAATTGAATAAGTGTATATTGCCGTTGGCGTAACCGTGCGCATTGTATTATGGAACTTCACAGACCTATACACCAATTCAATCACCTGCTAAATTTAGCGTGAAAACTGAATTGCTGAAGTCATGTGACATCAGTTTGCCTGCTAAATTTCGCAGGGAAAACTAATTTGTGTATCGGTCCCGTGACCCGAAGTAATGTAAAATCACTTTTCCTGCTAAATTTAGCGGGGAAACTGAATTGGTGTTGAGGTCACGTGATGTCAAATTTACCGATAAATCTAGCAGGAAAATTAATTTGTGTATACAGTCACTGACCAATTTTTCAGACTCCGATATTTCTGACATTTTCGCACAACCGTCACTCACCCCATAGAGTTAATGTGTAACATTGACCATTGGCTGCAGAGGTGTGTCCGCTCTGCAGCCAATGGGAATTTATGTGCCATTTTGCTCAGCCAATGGGAATTGAGGTGACATTTTTCGCTGCTACAGATGGAATTTAGGAGCCGTTTTTCACTGCTACAGAAACGCTGGCTTTGCTCCATGGGACAGTTGATGCTTTTGCATTAAAAGTGTTTCCCTTATACGACAGTTCCATGCTATCACATTTGACAATGTTTACTGCTGCGAATGATCCGTTTCTAATGCAAACTATACTAAATCGTCACGCGAAATCACAATACAATGCTTTTTGTTTGTTTTATAAATAGCGCCACTTTTCCTATACATGGATTTTGCGTACGCCTACTGCCATAATTTCTTCGCTTTGGCCACGGGCCAAGACAGCTCTGCCATCGACGAAATTTCATTTACCTCATCAATGAACCGCACCGGATGCTACGAGCCATCCCAGTTAATCCAGCCAGTTGACATGTGAATGTATCGCGCAACTACGCGTTCTGCGCGTCACTACGCCACTTCCAAGAGTTGTGCAAAACTTACACAGTATTATAATGGCTCCGATAGCTTGTAATGTCCGTCGCAGTCTATTGCAAGGTAAAACGAAGCTTAGATGCCGGCAGAGATCGTAGGTTTAAGAAATTGAGCAACATGAGCCACAAAGAGCATTTGCAATTTAACGGAGGACGCCTCCAGCAGATTGGTCGCAAGTGCACAAGCTTCGAGTTGTCGCGGGACAAAAATGAAAAGGAGAGGGAAGGGGGAAGACGCTTGCAGACGTCCGACACTTTCGTCCCCTCCTCACAGCTTGTAATACAAATGTGGCCTGTGAACCAAGCGATCTCGATCAAACCGGCAAAAACACTAACTTCGCCACACTGGACGTCAGCCTCACCTGCACCCTGAAGCAGTAGCAGGAGGCCGGCTCGAGCCCTTTGGCCTCGAAGTGGGCAGTCCTTCCGGAGTACAGCTGCGCAAAGGTGGTGGCGCCGCTTGCCGCAGTCTCCGGCTGCCGGCACTCCAGCAGGTACTCAGACACTGGTGCACCATGGCACGTGGCCTCTTCCCACGAGACGAGGGCGCAGCTGGCACTGCGCACCTGCACCGACAGGCCGCGGGGGGCGTCGGGGGGCCCCGAACCGCTCAGGGCATGCAGGGGCTCCGACCAGGGTCCGGCCTGCACGCGGAATGTCACGAAAATGAGGATGCGGCAGTTAGACCGGAGGTGCGCAAAATGGAGGTTGCAGCCCCCTCTGTACAATCCGACGTCTTGAGCAAAAGACAGACTGAACTCCCCCAAATCTTTTAACACGAAACATTCTTTGGCTAGGTGTCCGGCATTTCGTGAAGCTCAAAAGTTAAGCCCAGATAAAAGCGTCGCCATGAAGCTAAACACTGATTGGTTGACGGGTGGGAGAGGAGGAGCGAGGTGCTCAGTGCATATGCGTATTGGTGAATGGGCAGGACACGCGACCAGAGAGGTAGGCATGGAGGAGCGAGGTAGGCGGGGAGGAGCTCAACGACATGTGCGCACTGAGCTAAAGGAGCTCAAGAGTATTGAAGGCTCTGAAAGATCGCAGGGTTTATCAGCCCGATTGGAGGTAGTATCGCCTCATCCTAAGAACACCTATCGAGTGTACACATGGTACGCGTCAAAACTATCTGATGAAGAGTGCCGTGAATGTTTTGCGCATGCAACACAATTGCCTAGCATTTGTGTTTGAATTTGTGTTACGGGACTCGCGTCCTCACTGACTGAATGCAACACCTCGCCGAACGCTCGTGCAGTGCTCGTCTCCAACCTGTGCCCCCCCCACCCCCCCTTGTTCTCTGGTGGTCGACAGAGAAGACCCAGAGCACTGTAACCCCGTCGTCGACGATGTACGAGCCATTCCCGTCGGCCTCCCTCCCCGTCCGGAGTGACTCACCCCTGCACTGTTGAAGGCACGCACGCTGTACAAGTAGGCCCTCCCCGGCAGCAGCCCGGCCACGGTGCAGTCCCAGTCGGGGCCCCTGTAGGCCACCCGGGGCTCCTTGCGGGTTTCGGACTCCGGGTCGGGGGCCGCAGCCACCTGGAGCTCGAACTCGGTCACGGGGGATCCTCCGTCGTAGGCCGGCGGCGCTGCGACGGAGCGCCGTTCAAATTCTTTTCCAAACCGCTCGCAAAACATGAAAGTTGCAGGCATGAATTGACGCACTTATGGTATAACCTTTTTCAAACATCCTCAGTCTATATATTTCCCTGGCTGTGAAGTTTGCAAATGCCTGTCCCACGAAACAGTCACAGAGATATCCGCATTAATTTTCTGCCCGCTGCATTTGTCCTCCCAATTATTACGTCCAAGAACTAACATCATACAAGGTCGGTATGACGAGCCAATCATTGTGATTTGCGACAAGAGACCTGCGAATGACGAAGCACGGATAATATCTGGGTTCAAAACCGCAATCTGTTCAGATTCTAAAGCGGCTTCTTGCACGACAATTGCAAATGATTCTTCCGTCTCCATTGATTAAGTATGGCTCGTTCAATGGCTTCAGGTAGAAACCATAGTAGAGTCAGCTGGCAACGAATCCACAGCGTGGGTGCTGTTGCTGCCGCCGCCGCCGATCATGATTATAAAAGTTTTAATGCAGCAATGTTAACGAAAACCATATAGCGCCAAGTTAAAGGCGCAGACGACGGGTGGCTGCTAGGCACTCACCCCACTTGATGTGGGCAGAGATTGCTCTCGCCTTCCCGTGCATGCGAGGCGGGTCGCAGGCTCCAGGGCACAGCGGCAAGGTGGCCACACTGGACACTTCCGAGAACTGCATAACCAAAGCGAGAGGCGCTCTCTTTTCGAGTCGCATGCACAAGGACCCGCCACCGATCGTGCTCACCACTGCAGTCTGCTCCACAACCAAAACTTCTACACGAAGAGTAGAGTTTGAGAAAATTCAAACTGCCTGCTAAACAAATGGCAACCCTGAAGACCTACGCAGCTCCCTATCAACTAGGTGTCATACTGGACCTATGGCGTTTCAACTGACTAACTTCATGCCGTATAAGCAAGCTCACGACACAATTATCCACAAGAGACTTCTCCTTCTATACTCCGGCCACCCTTTTTTGCCACTAAAGCCTCACGTGACTCCCCTAGTGACGATGCATATTCAAGCACAATAAAGACTCGCGACACTTCATAGTCACACTGTTGGGGCAGACAATTCATAGCATCAGCTACAACTGAAGGAAGTGGTGAACAGAGTATAAATGAGCCGGTTATATTGATTCTAAAAACTGAAGTCCCATTTCCTACTTGCTTACTTCGGAAACCTAAGTATTAGTTTAATTTCCACCCTAAAGACATTACATCGTCATTTCTGTAAAACCAGCATTACGAATCTGGGACGATTTTCTTCCCTACAGACCTCAGAAGCCAGAGACTACAAGAAGATTCACTCACATCACTGACACCTCCAGCACTTGAGCAGTTCACTCGAAGTCTGTACGTTGCACCGGGTTCCAATCCAGAGCAGACGTGGTCTCGGTCGGGACCAGCATAGACTTCCTCGAAGCCTACAAGAAATACAAAGATTACAAACGCAACGAATCCAAATTCCTCCGCATTCTTAGCACAGTCAAACCCTCACCATTGCCAGAGTCCATCTGGAGGCTGTACCGGGTAATTTCAGATCCTCCGTCATCCTTGGGGGGTTCTGCAATCGGTAATGCATCACATGTAATGTCCCACACGACCTTGCCACACGTCACTGTCACATACAATAGGCTCGCACTAATTGAAACTCAGATATTTCATACTTCTAGTTAATTCAAGTAAATTTAAAAATTTTTGTTCTCCCGCTTTGATTTTAATGTATTTATAGGCCGCTTGATTAGAATGGAGTTTTCATGCAATTTTTATACTCTCCGCCCCGTTAGTGCACTTCTTTTTGGGCACTGGTGCACTGCAGAGAAGCAACACTTGCAGAGCCTGCTTCCGCGGGTGTTGCTTCTCTGCAGTGCACTGGTGCTCGGTAAGAATTGGCTCAACGGGCTTAATGGTTCACCATAGACAACTTTTTTTGCTGGATGAACAAACTAAACTTTGTTCCGAGGTGTCATGTGCTGTCTAAACAGTCCACGATAGACAACATTTCTGAGGGATTAATACTTTTCTTATACAATTCATCTATGTTTCATGTGTGGCCATACGTGGTTAGGATTAATACACCTGTGCAATAGAAATCATTGAATATCTGCTTTGTATGTGTAGCCATCCATATAAAAAATCATAATTTTACCTTGCACCATATTTAAAAGAATTTCTGATAAAAATCAAACGAAATTTGCGGTTTCATGAAGTTTTAATTAATGAGTCTATTGTATGTATATGTGTCGCGGATACATCCACGTCACAAGCGATCTTTAAGGCGCCAAAGAGGGTGGCACTCTACCAACGTGCTCATTGTTTGGTCTGTAACAACTTCCAGAACAGAGTGAATGCCCCTTGTAAAAGTGATCTGGTATGAAATCCTGCTAATTCTTCAGGTTGCCATCTCTCATCGATTTCAATGGCGTCATACGCTGACAACAGGGGATATTAGTCTCATCAATGTTGCACACACAGACACCTTTCGAGGATGCCGCACTTGAATAAACTAGGGAGCTGCAAATATTCTAAACTTTGAGAAAAAAAAACAACTGAACAGTGTTAGCTATTTCAACTTGTTCGCTGTACACCTTTACTGCACAAAGTTTTCGAATTCTCTCTTGTTTTTTTTCCCTTTGTGGACAATGCCACTTTCACAAAACTCTACGGCAACAGATCGGCAACTAAGTGGCAGGCCGGAACTATGACCGCCACAACAATTGACGAGTCACGAGTGCAAGAATGGTGGAAGAACGAGAGGCTACAAACTGCAAGCCGGGACCGAAGAACGTTCCACGTCTCGAAGAATGCTGCATACCCCGAGCTTGAAAAAGCACTCGCAAAGGTCGAGGAGAGAAGAGGCAGCAGTCGCGCCGTATCTCGAGATTCAGCGTTACTGCGACTTTTCCAGACGAGATGGTGTGGATCAGTTTCAAAAAGTGTTGCATCAGCAATCCCCTTGACGGCATGGACGATGAGGCCATCGGCGACAATGAAAGTGCCAGAGTATATAAAATAAACGTATGGTTCCTATCTAGATCCGCACATTACTTTGAATGGCTAGTGCGGGTAACACCCGAAGAATTTTCTTGTTTTTTTTTTTCCCAAGAGTAATAGTTTGAGGGTGCAAGTTATATGCAGGGGAAGGTATATATATACAAAAATATGGTAGCTAAGAAGTTTGTAAATGACGCACGTTGTAAACCATCCACAACTTACGAACATATTGTGCCGGGACTATGGATTTGTTCTTAGGTTTCGTCATGTTTTTTTGTCCTAAGATTGTTTGCCGAATGTGGATTGAGGTCCGGCGACCAATGACAAAACCAAAGGTGACCCATTCTGCCACCCACCCCAGGATGCGGTGAAGTTGTGGCTGCGGACGCGGCCCTTGGCGCTGGGGCGAGCTGGGCGCCCCGGCCGGTCAGGTAGGGTGCGCAGGGAAGTCACCCGACTAGGGCCGCTCGAGCCTTCCTCGTTGTGTGCCACCAACTGGAAAAAAAAACAAGAATAATCATTTAGTTCTTTATTTACGAATGCAGTGATGTGATAGGCCTAAGCCGTTTTGGAGCATTTTTCGGAGCAGCCAAAACAGTGTTTTGGAGCAGCAAAAGTGGCCTTTGGAGCAGCCAAAACAGTGTTTTGGAGTGGCAAAAGTGGCTTTTAAAGCAGATATTCTAATAAAAATAAAAATATTTGTTTTAAATGCTGGACACGCAAAGGGAATCTTGCTCGCCGAAATAAACCAATTATGGTCAAGTTCGGCCACCTGGGAGTCTTTCATGGTGTAACTGAAATGCCAATGACATGACACATTTCTTTTTGCTTTTTGAAACATTCTGCAAGGCTGGAGCAAGCTTTGCTTTAGCTTAGGGTAGTAATGAATGTCCACTTTCAATGTCTCCTAAGAGACATTGCGACATCCTAGGAGTGTACAGTGCTGTAGGCGTCGCCAAGCGATTCCGAAAAACCGCTTGCCACCATTTTACTGATTGCCGACGTGCCAGATTTTCGTCAAAAGTAATTAAATGTAAAACAATTAATTGCAAGCGTCCCGGGTGGTGCCTCTGTCGTGCAATTATGTTCGCATCGTTGGTTCGCAAGCACGTGAGGGCAACTCCAGCAGGCTTGCAGGTGCACGTGCTTCGTCGCGCGAGCGAAACGGCTGTTCGATCGGAACCGAAACCATGCCTCTGTTCCGTCGCCAACTGGTAGCCAGAAGTCTATGCAAAGTGTAACTGCCCAGCATGCGACAAAAAAAAGAGTCCAGCGCCGCGTGCTTGCCAGGCCGGCAGGCGAGGTACGAGCTAAACACAGAAAAAAAGAACCTGAGCGCATCGATGCAAGACGTCGCGAGCCAGGGTCGCTTTGTGCAACGACTGAACTTGAGAAAAACAAGCGCGCTCTGCGGGTTCAGCGTGCAGACATTCCCTTCTTTGCTTTAGATCACTTCAACTTTTCTTCGCGACACATTTTTCACGTACCGGGGTCCCTCTCGAAAGAAAGCCCACCAAGAGAAACCTAGGTAATCAATACTTCGACACAGCAGTTTTTGAGTTAGAGAGGGATTTTTATAGCAGCGTATGTTTTAAACAAGAACATGAATGTTGATGAACATGAGGGCGGTCCTTGTGTTTCAGTTTAGGAAGCTCCATATCTGCAACGTCGTGTGGCCACCGATTTCAGGAGCGAGAGCTTCAGCTCAAAAAGCAACTCCCGCCGCACCGAAACATAGTTTCGTTTCACAGCGTCACGTCATGGCTGGTACCCAGCACGCTAGCGTCACAGCGCACACACACAACGGCATCTATCGTTAAAAAAAAAAAAAAAAAAAAGAAACGCGATACGAGACTTACGTTTACGAGACGACGAGAACGTGACAGAAGAGACAACATGGCGGAAAAAACCATGGAAAAAAACCATGGACGACTGATGTAGGGTATTTTGTGTCAGGCAGAGCCGTTTATTGAGAGAGTTTGGCCATACATTGGTTTGAATAGGCGAGCATCTCAGGGCCAACCACAGGCCGCGAAACAGCCCCTAGTGGTGGTCGTGTGCTCTAAATATGTGACGTGACTAATTTGAGCCGTTTTAGCGTCGCTAGAGTGAAAAGGCTTAGCTCTCAGTTACTGAAAACTTTGTGCATGTGAGGTTTTAGTCACGCCAATATTCAAGTGTAGAATAAACGAACGTGCGCTCCAAACCAGGACCGACTTGCTAGAAACAGCGTCTCAGCTGAGACGGGGAAAGAAAGCACTGCCAAAGCCAGCGCACGAGTAGAGCGGGACTCCGCGTCTCAAGATGCTCGCGCGCCCCACCCTTTGAACTGTTTTCTTTCAGCCAGTCTCAGGACGCTGTTCTATACTTCGTCTCACCTTAGCATGGACTATTGTTAGCCGCGCGTGCTAAAAGCGCGAGCTAGTTCCTTAGGATGAAGCCTCGGCGGCTGGATGAGCGCTCGTGCAGCAAGTGCTGCAGCGAAGGCTAACCGCTCGCGCTTGCACAGCCTTCGCAGTCGCACTAAGGTGAGACGAATTATAGCAAGCCGGCCCAGAGCGAACAAACATCAGCAGTGCAGACAAAGGCATGGGCACGAGCACGTGGTTTTGGAAAGTGCCTCCTATGCACGAGTTCTCGTACAAACAAAAGCGTTTTGCTGAGCCATGCTTCGCGCCTGTGCCTTTGTCTTCACTGCCGACATTTGTGAGATGGAGTAGAGAGGTCGAGATTGAACGCTTCTATTTCACGCTTTAAATGTCGTTTGCAATATTGTGACGTCGCGGTCTCCTGATTGGTCGACGCTGTGTCACAAATTTAGTTTACGCTCTAAGCATGGGGGGAATATTTGGCGCTGGCGGCGGCCTTTGCTCCGCCTATTGGCCGAACTCTTCCAATACACGGCTCTGGTGTCGGGCGGCCGTTTGTGCCACCTAGCTCATGCATGCTCAGTTACGGTACTTAGTTTAGTTTCGGTTTTGAAAGGCGACCAAAATTGGCCCCTTGGCGCAGGCTTGGCGCAGATCACCCATATTTTGGCAAAATGTAGAAGGATGTAGCAGGGTTAGCCCCTTGGCGCAAATGGCGCAGCAATCACATCACTGCGAATGTTACCTATGGGCAATAGAACCACGTAATATTTTTTTTTTGTTCAATTGTTTCTTATGGGTTTTGTCACATGTTTTTAATCTAGTAGTCTGGCAATAGTCTTGAAGATCGAAACTACACCACCATCTCGTAAATGAATATGCAGATAGTTGACGAAAAAAAATTTAGGACAGTGTAAAATAGGGATAGGCGTTTTTCTTTTGTCACTAATATTTTACGATAGGTGACCGTTTTACTTGAAGCTATCGTATGCGCAGATATTATTGACAGTTTACAGTGATGCATAGAGGTTATGCAAGGAAACCATTTGCCGAGTTTCGCCTCGTGTTGCCCACAGACAACAAAACTAACTTAGCACTACAATTTTTTTTTGTTTCGTTAAACATTTATATTTTCAGAAAGAAATGTTTTAAAGGGAAGATGGGGCACTTCTACATTTGAGAAAAAACGCTTGAATTGCATTCATTTGGCCTTTAAAATAACAAATATCACAATTATATTTCAATGCGACGCGCCGGAGAGCCATAAGAGCAATTTGAAAATAGGGCTGAAGCCCCGCCTCAATAGCCTTGGCAAGCCAAAAGATCCGTTGATGACGTCACGTACAGCGACTATCTTTCACGTTTTTCTCGCGTTTAACAATACTTGCTCGGCAAATGGTTTTGGTATTCGGGTTCACGAGGTAAAAATACACTAGAATTCACTTCTAACTCATTTTTTTCAAGAAGCTCCGTAGCTTCCCTTTAAGCAATTTTTTTATATCGCATCAATAATAGGTTAACTAATCCTTAAAGGATTATGGAAACAAAATTTTAGGGCTTATATTATTGCTTAGGTAGTATATACTACGTCGCGTCAGCACCTGAGAAACATCAATTTTTTGTTTGTAAATGCAAGAAATTTTAAAACAAATAAAAAGCTTTCCCATTCGCAACTGGTAGTAGCTGGGGGGCCAAAGCTTTGCTGGGGGATTGTGACATGTTGCTCCTCCCGCAGTGGCGCCACCCTCAACAGTAAAGCATACTTGTATATCATGTTTGTACGATTCTAACGCATCTCCGATTGTAACGCGCAGGTATATTCAGCACTCAAACATTCGGAAAGTAACTCTATGCTGATTGTACTGCGCAGGTAGAAAAATGAAGGCTGAAGACCACATACTTCAAAGACTCATTTTATGAAACTAGCAAACTCTCACGTACACATGAAACAACCACACTAGTCACTGTTAGAGTCTGATAGTTCCTTTTCACTGTCCACAGACCACAGACAGTCGGCCTCGCTTCCGTCCAATGCGTTGGAGAGGCTGCACTTTTTGAAAAAATGGACGACCATCGCCCAACTAAGTGCCTTCCAGGCGTCCTGTACCCCTAAATCATTGAGCATTGCTCTCTTCAAACGTCCTGCCGGTGTCAGTGCATGTTCCTCATCAATCATTCACTCATTGTAAGCTGCACGTACATAGTCTTTCATCGGCTTGTTCAAGCAGACATTAAGCAGCTGAAGTTGAGAGGTCATGCCACCGGGAATGATCACAAGACCCGTGCAAAAGGGGGTAAGTTTGTCCTTCACACGGTCACTGATGTGGCACCTGCAGGAGTCCAGCATCAACATGGCACGCACACCCTGGTCGGCACCAGGTCTCTTCCTCCGTACCGAGTCTATCCAATCAATCATGAGATCTGTGATCATCCAGCCTTTGGGGTGCACCCAAACAATTACATTATCAGGGAATGCAATGTTTGACGGAAGAGTTTCTCTTGGAAGATTAGGAAGGGGTCCAACTTGCGCCTGTCAGCCATGCAGCATAGCATTGCTGTAAGCCTATTCCTCTCGTTTCCAGTCGAGAGAATTTGCACTTCCTTGGCACCCTTGGATTCTACTGTATAGTTCGATGGCTTGTAGAAAAAAATGGAAGTTTGACCGGCGTTTCTAATCTGTTCAATCATGTCGTTCCTGTACTGGCAAAGCTTGATTACAAACTGCTGGGATGCAACCAGCTTCTCTTCATATGCTTCTGGCACATGCTGGTTTTTCGCCCAAGAGAAAATCTTTCGCTTCATAAATTTGGAGATCAAGCTCCTGCTGACCTTGAAACGAGACCAGGGAATGTTGCCGCTTGAAACGAGAAATGAGACCAGGGAAAGTTGGTTGAGTCGCAAGCCCTTTATGTAGTCAGCAATAGAGTCAGGGGTCCAGAAATTGTCCACAATGGGGAGCAATTAAAGCCTTCCCGCAAACCTTTGCAGGCAAGGAACCAGCCCTGTTGTTTACGCCGGTAGCACACCAATGTCTCCGGGACGCCCAAAGCTTGTGACGCGGCTCGGTTGCCTTCCTGTTCCGCAAGGATGATGACATTCCACTTAAAAGCCGCCTCATAATGCCCTTTTCTCCATCGTGCCAATACAACTGAAGAACATGTGGGCAAACGGGTGTGACCATGTGATAGAAAAATAAATGGATAGTAGTGGCTGTACCTTTGTAAAGGGCGGTTGCTCACGCCACCTAGCGTACTAGGCAACCATGACGGTGTTTCCCCTTTTTTAAAAATTTATGTTTATGGGTTTGATTGTAACGTGCATGTGAATTCGGGCTCGCATTTTTCAGAAAAAATGTGCGCATTAGAATTGTGCAAACACGGTAGATGCCCTAGCTGTGAATGCAGTGACGCAATTGCAAAGAGCCAACGTAAAGTTGACGAGTTGGCCAAGTAGGTGGCTCTCATTGGTTTGCGCCACACGTGATTGTTCGATACCGCAGTTTTTACTGTGTTCATTCACTTCTCTCCGTGCAGGATGCCACGCTATTACTACGCGGCAGAGGGCTGCTGTAACAGTGTGCTGAACTGTGAGATGCCGACCCATGGGTTTCCGAACGATGAGAAACCCCGAACGTGTAAATCTGTCCAGTGTGTCCGTCGCCTCATGTGGGTGCCAGTGAAAACCAATCGCCTGCACGGTGACTATTTTCGTGGTGAGAACTACGAAACGCGACCCAATGTCCTCCGGAGTCTGGGTCTTCCTACCAAGAATATTCGGTTGCTACCAGGGGTTGCGCCGAGTATTTTTTCCAAGAAAAAAAAAAAGGCAGAAGAGCTCGGCGAACCGCACAAAAAGCGAAGCAAACTTGTAAGTGAAGACGCTGTTAAAAAACCCCAAATAGCGCATACCTCTAAGCTGGCCAATCACTATTAAATGCGAGGCATTTCTTGGCGGCCCCAATCTCCTTCAGATGTCGTCGGGCAGACAGTCGGTTTGCCCGATGGTCCATATGGTTCTAGCCCGAATTGCCTGTCCGTCACAATGTGCGACTGTGACTAGTTCTCCTTGCTGGCATTTTTCGAGTCCCCTTGGTAGTCGAAATCCTTGTCGCTCTCAAGTTTGTAGACCACGATGGAATGCACCACGGACTACAGGGGCCAAAATTAATGTGTCACGATGGTCGTCATGCAGCTGTAAAGTTCTCCGCCACTTCAAAACGCAAGATTGTAACACGCAAAAACCGCCGCCAGGCGGCGCTCATAGTTACGCCAGCCTTCGGCTGTGATGAGGAGCCTGACATACCAATTGCAGTGGAGTTCAGATGACTCATCGCGCGCCTCGATGGCCGATTTCGATGCACTCGCTAGAATCGGACACTTGAAACGAAAAATATAGCCATTCGCTCAAAATACGAACGTGCAATCGTCATTTACGGATATCATTGACCATATCTCGTCCATTTCAGAAAAGTGTCCATATCTTTTGATTTTCGTTTCTGTACTCCTTTTAAGGGCCCCATTTCAAGAGCATTACATTAGAAGGGGGCAATGCAATAAATTCTATAATTCAACAGAACAAACGAAAGAGAACTAAAAATAATGCACGCTCCCATGAGAAAGTTGTAAGCTAGGAACAACACAAAACTTAAGATGTCTAATTAGACATAGCGAAATTAAAAAGAATAGAGCTTCTAAACATGGGTCGGTAATGGAAGAAACGACCCCATAAATCACACATTCATTCGTAAAACTTGTTACTCAAAAACATACTCGGCAGCCATTTACAATTTTCTCATTGTGCAAATCAGTCATAGAATTCCAAGATCTCATCACATGCCACAATTGTATCTCGATGCCAAACACAAAAAGCTTCAATATCATAACATAAAAAAAAATAATGGAAGCACTCGTTTGCCCAGACATTTCGTCTGCACAAGCGTGGCCAGTGGATGAATAAACAAGAAGTCACTGCCCTGAAGAGAAAATAGAAAGCTGAAGAAAGAACATATCGGAGAATTGCTTTTTAATTTGCAACAGCCGTATGAATAAGCAGCAACTGCACAGAAAAAGGCCCAATTGAGTTTCCTAAATACTTCATACTAATTAAAGGAAGATGCAACAGTTCACAGCAAAGTGTATTCACAAGTGAACAACACCAGAGGCTCAAGTAGTAATAGACAGTAAGACGGGCAAGAAGGGACAAAAAGTATCACGATCAGCCTACAGAAATTTACTCACCCTGACCCTGTACTCTGTGTTCCTGATAAGACGCTGGCAAGTGAAGCGAGTTTCTGATCCATTGTACACCGGTATGAACCCGTGTTGCTGCAAGGAAAAAGAACCAAAGTCAGATGAAGCCAGCATAAAAAATGTAATTGGACTGAAAACACAGTAAATCAATCTATCAGTTAAACTTTTGCAACATATTGAACTAGGCAACGAAACCCAGAAAATGCTTCATAGAAAATCATCTGCTAAAGAATGCCACCAATGCACCTCCCAGCACACTAGGTTTGTGAAGGATAATTCAAAGCAACACATTGTTTATGGGTTTAGAAGACCACCATCGATTATGGTGGATGGTCCGAGTCAATGCCATAGATAACAGACAAGTGCAGCTCCCAATTCCTTTTGGAAACCCTGGCTAAAGTCCAACCCAACTTAAAATGTTTTTTGGACCAGGGCCTAACCAACCTCGGAAAGGTGACTGGCCCAGTCAAACTTGAATGACCAAAATTGCGACAGGGTTTGAAATTCAATCCAAGTAGCCTCCAAAGTGAACTGGAAATGGACCCTTTAAACGAGTCTAGGCATGAAAGAGTAATATGTAGGCAAGATGGTAAACAACTTCCATATTTCAATGCAAAAAAACTGACAGTTTGAGACCGTGTGTAAGATGCCCATTATTTTATTCTTTGCCTCGTCTCAGTTTTAAGTATGGGAGTAACCAGTGGCAGGAAGGAGTCATGCTTCAACAATGGAAATGCAGAGAAACAGTGCGTCAATGCAGAAGACGATATGATAACTAGCACATTGACTCGTCCCCGCTAACGAAGAGCACCTACCATGAACGAGACAAACGTGGTCACTTTTTTCATTCACAGCTATCAACTTTCACTACTTTCAACCAGGTTTCTTGCAACTGAAAGCTCTGTCGATCGGAAACAAAGATTACAGCAAGTCTACAGTTTTTGAAGTGGCCTCAAACATGTTGAACGCACATACTAGTCTCCCTTTCTCTGGGCATGTTTTGTCTTTTTATTCTGCTTGAACCGTCGGTCCATGTAAAAGGGGAGTTCCGGCAAGCCCACACAACCCTCTCATCTAGCAAAACGAGAAGGAAAAGTGACTGACCGAGCCTTCCTGTTCCAAAGAAAGGGTGAAGGAGTCGTCGGTGGCACGGCAGTCCCACTCCAGCGCAGCGCTGGAGGCCGTCACCTGGCCCACCACGGGGGGCTCGGGGGGAACTGGCGCGGCGCCACATGTCGTCAGCCGGCACGTACTGCTCCAGGGACTGCACCAAATGACGGAACCATTTCACTCGCCCGTCTCGACAAATTCAGGCCAGCATCTTGGCGGCATTTCACCAACATTGCGCCGATGTCGTTGGCATTTTACCAACATCTCATCAGAATTCGCAGCCAAGGACACTTGCACTAGCTGCAAGTCGCAGCCATTAAAGGGGGCCTTCCTCGTTATTACTTATTACTAGTATTGATAAATAAATAAATATAAAATAAATTACTTGATCAACGAATTTGCACCAACGTTGGCAGTTCTCAATGTTGGTTGCCAGTTCCTCAGTGCTAAAGTGGCATGCAATGTGGGAACCACGGGGACATATCGGGGACAGCCTCGGATTGTGCACTCTGTAGTCACTGGCAGAATGAGGACGGCAGGGTTCCGGCTGCCCCACCTCCAGCGCAAGCATTTTACCTTCCATAACAGCATTTCGCAAGTGTCGGGCGTGCACGCGCAGCCAACGCACTGTGCAAGGCAACGACTGTGTGCCGGAGACCAGGCATCCGGAAAGGACGCCCTGCCATTCTCGTCCTGTTAAAAGACAGACATACACTTCGTGCTTTTGACTTTTGCCTGCCTCCTCCTTTCCTGTATCCTCTCCGCTTTTTTTCCCTTGCCCTAACTTGACTCCCCTTGCAGCTTAGGAGAGGGGGAGCGCTAAAAGGATAATCTCCCTTGCAAAAAAACCGAGGTTGTACGTTGGCCTTTAAAGGGATACTACAACGAAATTTCGACGCTTATTTCTTAATCTATTCGTGTTCATGAGAGCATGATCACATCAGACACCAATCTCTCGTTAAAAAAGACACGAAAAGGAATTTTAAAACTAATTAAACGATTAGCAAAGAGCACCTGGTGGATGTCGCTAACGCCTCGTTTGTAATTCCAGTCTAGGAACCTTGACAGGTAGTGACGATAACTGTCTCCCCTCCGGCCATAACGAGAGAAGAGCTGAAGGAGGAATTCCCCTTTCCTCAAGACTCTCTTTTGTGTGCTCCAGAAGTCACTATTGTCCCCCTACAAAATTATAGAAGATTAACATAACCCCTCACTCAAAATTCATACAGAAACAAAGGCAGCTTTGGGGTTACTTGCAGTGGCCCTATCGCTATTGTGCTTCGGCTGCTTTCAGTGGATGCTACGAGCCATCGGGGTCTATCCAAGACCATGTGAATGTCACGTGACCTTGGAGAAGAGGCACAGCGATGCGCGAAAAGCGTATCTTGGGCTACGTCGTCCACAGAGCAGGATTGGCTGGGATAGCTCGCAGCGTCCGCTGCTTCCGGACGCAAGGTCCCGAGACAATCTACGTCACGATTGCGGCGGATGTGAGGTGCTCTCCGAGCGTTTGCCAGAGTGGACTGTTTATAACGAAGAACACAGCCATCAGGCTCAAAATACAAACGTGCGATTGTCATTTACGGATATTGTGGATCATATTCAGCCTATCTGTGAACACGACGGATATATTTCAAATTTCGTTGAAGTATCCTTTTAAGTGAATACGGTCGAGGCAATGCTTCTTGTACTAACCGTGGCTGGCAAGTGCCACTGCCGCCAGTCATTTAAGCAGATTTTTACTATAACGATCTTGTCGTTATCAGACCGACGTTGCTTTCTTTGCTGAAAATTTTAGTTGGGAGAAGCTAGCAATGGTCGTCCGAGCAAACCGTTCTTAACGTCGCTTGGCTCCCCCGTTTACTGCCGACATTGGTGGCGGCCGAGTTGTTGAAGTCGTCCGTCGAAGACGAATGTATTGCAAAGAAACGAGAACCTCCCACTTCGTGCCCCTGCCCACCTTGTTCCCACGGAGTTGCTGGCAGCCAGGCGGAAACAGTAAGCCGTCGAGGAAGCCAACTTGGACACCTTGAACTGCTTCTGTGCTCCGGAGAAGATTGGCTCAAACTTGCCTTCCGTTCCCTGAAATCGGAAAATGTGCCTTTGAAGTTTTGCCCCACTCTACACTTTCGCTGCGGAGCAGCGAGAAAAAATAATTATGCGCGTCATGCCCCTGGTCGTTTCAATTTTCTCGAGTGAAATTCTACAGTCAGTTATCAATAATAGGGCCAGCTTGTACACTTTGCCAATGTTTTGGGAGAGAGTAATTTAGATTTGTCATGTTGGAACATGCAGCTAGCTTGTCTTGCAATTGCCATGGTACTTCTTCTGTAAATAGAACATGTTTACAGTGACACGTGATAATAAACAGTCAGAGTTACGTATGATGATTTGGCTAAGCTGCATTCCATCAAAAATACTGCAACAAAGGTTAAAATAAAATAAATAATAGACAGCTGTGCATCGGGAAGGTCGAACAAAGAGGAGGCCCCCTACCTGGTCACACTCGAGGATGTAGCAGGTGATTTTGGACCCGTTGTCACAGGGAGCCTGCAGGTGCAAGAACAGATAGGAGAAAGGAAGAAAGGCTCAACACAGAAGAAACACCAAGACACACGGAATCAAAAACAACCCGGGAAAAGACAGATTCATCAGACAGCAAAACATTTTGCCCAAGAGTGTCTAGAGGTTATCAAAAAGAAGGAACAGAACAGAAAAAAAATTGCTTTCCATACTATTGACTTTTGGATCTATTAAATCCAAGCTCTGAAACTGTTAAAAAAAAAAAAAAATTTGAATAGCATGAGTCACCAAGCTGCAGAAAATGTTACGAGAAAGCTAAAATAATGAAGGAAAAAAAACTTCTTTGTTTGGCTCATCTCTTACAAATGAGAAAAGCTTTCGCCTGTCCGATATACCTCCACCTTTATCCAACATAGTAACGTCAAACAAAAACAAAAACAAAAATCACATTTTAAAATCCACGTACATTCCACTTGAGTGCCAGCGTGCTCTTTGTCCGGGTAACGAGCTTGGGGGGCAACGGTGCATCCGGTTCGCAACTGGCCGTCAGAAACTCGCAACCTGTGCCAAAACCAAATGCGGCAATAAATATGGATGCCAAGAACAAGCACAAGCAGCACAAATTGCAGAAAGAAGCGAGCTAAAATGCACAACTGTCCTGGCCTCGCCTCGGGATCAAATCTATGCACCGTCGACGAGAAATGGCGGTTTATAACACTGCGAGAATTGTTTCGAACCCACGGCAAAAGAACGACGCATAAAATTATGCGGGTCGGAAGCGTTCCAGGACTACCCCACAGATGGTACCAGTTGCAAGCGGTCGATCAAACTCGCACGCAAATGTGCAAACTTTTCTCACGCTTTAGCGTCGCAACAAAAGTGCAGAAATGCGAGCAAACAGTACTCCTCAAGGTTGCTAGGCCAGTCTAAAAGGAAACTCTTTTTCCTTCCCGCAAAATGTATTTGATTCGCCTACCAGCAAGCCCTTCAAGATTGGTTGCACCCACGTCTTTTTGGGCGCAGCACGTAACTTCCTAAAGCATATTGAAACCAACGGTGTTCTGCGAATATTTGAACCCTCTAATAGTAGTTTCGAATAATACGCTATTCGCTTCAAGATAAGCTCCGATATTAATATTTTTCTAAGTGCCGACTGCAGCGAGTTAGCCTCGTTGAGCGCGCCTCTTACCGAACAACAGTGCGCTGCAGAGAAGCAACACCTGCAGAGCTTGCTTTCGTACGTGTTACTTCTCTGCAATGCATCGATGCTCGGTAAGAAGTGCGCTCAACAGGGCTAACCTGCTGCGATCGACGCTTTGAAAAGTACAACTACTGCAGTCCCACTCTTAGGGGAAAGCCCACTTTCAAAGCGGAATGGTGCATGTGCATGCGTGGTGTATATAAAAAGAAAAAAAAAAAAAAAACTTTGTGAATGTTGATATCTACAACACAGTAACATTTTCAAAATTAAACTGTGGCTATCATGCGAGAGCATATGTTAGGTAGAGAAATCTTGACAACGTATGCTTGTAACTCATGATAGTCTTCTTTTTATTTTCTCAAATTCTAGATTTAATAAAGAATATTTGCATATAACAAAAATGTTTACAAGTCCCCTTAAATAGGTATAGCTGGGCATCTCTATAAACCTAATGTTATGTCAAATGAATCATTTACTCGGTATTCTCATGTAGGTAATAGACTTTCCGAGGTCACAATCCACAAGTATAGCTAGATTAAAATTAACTTATAGCTTAAATATGAACAAGTGGAAGCTTGGGATGAACCTTTACGACTTCAGATGGGTTTTCGTTCAGGCATGATATAGTAGTGAAAAGCTTGGAGAATCTAGGCAATATTCGATTAGAAAATATTCGGCCAAAACCACTATTTACTTGGAATTCCTTTCCAAGTCAAAATCCACTATTTGCACATGCCTAGAACCCCAACAACTAATAGACAACTTCTGCGTGCTTTCTCTGCTGTGAACGAAAAAAAATAAGGAATAGCTCTTACTTGGTGATGGGCTTCCTCTGCTGTCCTCCAGGACAGCTTGAACACTGGGCAAACGAGAGGAAAGGGGCACTTCAGGCTTCTGGCCCGGGAGGGTCAACTTTTTCACCATTTACTCGATTAGACTCAAAGTTGCTGGATGAATTAAAACAAAATAGAATGGACATGTTGCATCTTATGCATGGAGACGTCAGCTCGTCTATTTTAGTGATGTGAATTTGTAGAAATTTCGTTCCGAAATAAGGTGTCCAAGCTGTGAATTAATCTGCATGGTAAATAAGAATGGAATTTTTTTTTTTTTTTTTTTTAAGGTCTAGTGAGCTTAAAAGAGTGTGTCAGAACTTTGTGTGATAGGCTGGTAATGATCCAAAAGGAAAGGGCACTTGGGGTCAGTGAAGTTGTGTTATAGACACATTGGATGCGAACAAACTCCGAAGCAGTTGGAAACCTTTCTGCTTTTATGTTTTCTCTGTGTCTCCTCAGTGTCAGGTTTGCACAATGCTGAAAGTTTATCAGTTATTTTGAACTAGCCTCAATTCCTAAGACAACTAAGCTCCACAAAGTCAGATGAGATGATGAGGCAAATCCTGATCTACGAGTTTTAGTGAACTCAGGTTCACCCCGTGTCCCACAAGATATGCTCCAGTGAAATGAATTTGAATTCAAGCATTTTTACTTTAGAAGAAAAGGCAAATACACACCAGAGAATATACTCCGTCGCTGGCTTGAGGTCTTCTAGCTTGCTGCGCAGGACTTTGCCACTGCAAGAACAAAGGACACAAATTCTCCAGTCAGTACACACAAGGAAACACAACTGCGCAAGCCATGTTCTAAAAGACAGATATTGGTTCCTGGGTAGGTACCAAATCCTGCTAAAAATTTATACACCATATAAAATTTGTCTTGAAAAAATTCTATCACAATTTGACCATTCAACTAAGTGCAACTGTAGGACAGGTTCTTTTTTTTTATTGAACAGATATATTTTTCTGGGGAAAGGGAAGAAACACTCAAATCAAGGCACTCCACTCGTCACGAAGAGAGATCAAAGCGGGAGCACCGCGGTCCGTTGCGCTCCAACCGGAAACGTGTGAACCAGCCTTTACTAGACACACCAGAACACAAACACAAAGACAGGGCTGCGCAATCCAGCCAACTGACCATTTAAGCAGCCTGGCAGGCCGGTCCTGACCCTTCTCTGAGAGCAGCAGTTCGTAGGAGACCTCTTCGAGCGAAGGCGCGGGTGGAGGCGCGGCGGGGGTAGCTGCGGCAGAGGACGCCGCGGTGGAGGATGCTCCATCGGCGGCCGCCGCGACCTCTCCCTCCTTGGGAGCCGGAGTGGCGTTGGCCACGGGGGCACTCCACTCCGCCGTCGCTTCCCTTGCCCCGACTTGAGAGACCGCCGGGGCGGACAGCGAGGACAGCAGGGCACGTAGGGCGATGTCTGGTGGACAGGAGGATGACGCTTCGGCACTTTTGCATCCAAAACGTGCGTGGAGATTTGTGTGTACCGTATTTCCCGGTTTTACAAGGTGCACTGCTCTATAGGCTGAATGCCCCTATTAACAGTTGTTTCCACAAAATAACTTGTACACAGTCCCTGACCGATTTTTCAAACCCTGAAAATTCTGACTTGCTCGTTATTTTGGACATCAACCAGGAAATATGACTCGCCCAATTGAAATACTAGTACATATTAACAACCAATTTTATCGACAATTTGCAGTACGAAAGTTTGATTTTTCAGAATAAAATAGTTACAAGTGGTGGCCACCAAGAGGCTACCATCTTGGATTTTTCGTTGGCTTGATCGTGGGCTTGGCTTGATGTATCAGATGGAATGGAAAGGTTTGTCAGCACTATTTTCACACTGCCTAGAGTCACTAAACATTTCCAGAGTACCGAAACTCCCAAGCTTTGCTTCAGAACAGAATCACGATGCAACAGTCGAGATCCCCAACACAGTGCTGCCCTGTGCAGTCTAGGCGAAGCGCGTACAATGTAGCCGTTCGGTCTCGTACGAGCTCTTCAATCCATGTTCCTGGCCTGTGGCAACACTGGTTTGTTTTTATTCCAGTTCTTTCCTTTGTTGAAAGCGGTACGTGACTTGCCCCTTGCTGTCCAATCCCTCTCTCTCTTGCCTCAAGACACATCGAAGTCAAGTGTTAGGCTTAGAGCCTAAGGCGTAGAGTTTGAAATGCAGCACCGGCACAACCGGAGCAAGCAAACAACCCGTAAATCTGTGGCGAACCAGATTAGTGACTACTTGGTATAAAACAAATCTAGAGAAAATCAACGGACCTTCCGTTCGGTCTACACTCATTGATGCCCAGAGTTCCCAGCCACACGTACCTGCCGTAGCCGTGGTAATACAGAAACATTTTATATACGTTTTTTGTTGCTTTGGGTCGATCCACAAAATCGCAGGCTGATAACTTCCGCCACGGGCTACATTAGCCAATCAGAACTGGATTCCTGCGGGATTGACATCCGGTAAGCGGACTGAATGGAATCCGGTACTCTGAGAACATTCAGCAACTCTAGCACTGCCAAACCAGCCGCTAGGAGTGCTATGCTATGCCTTTTGTTTTTGCTATGCACCATCATCGTTATCTTGGTTTCTTTCTTTGGTCAATTTTCTATCTCCAACCAACTTTTTGTTTTGTTTTTGTGCCAGTCGCCATCCGTTAAGTGTGGAGCGCGCTGTTGACGGCTTTTAATCTTTGCACCTAAAGTGTCTGGCGATTTCGTCGTTTTGCCCTGCGTTGATACATGCTTTGGACTTCATGGCCACTTCTTGCACCTCTGCCGGGTGAGGACATGAAGCTGACGCAAATGCAAGCGGACATGATCGTTATCAAGAGTAGCCGGACACAAGGTGCCCTTGGGGCCTTCGAAACCCGCGAATGCGGACGTTTCCCGATGTTGTCGCGATAACAAATGGCATGGGGACGTGGGGAAAATAAGCGGCTTTCCAACAAGACCAAGATGGCCGCAATCCGACGAGCGATCGCGAAACGCGCGGAGCGCGACGTTCCACTTGTTTTCATTGAACTCGCTGTGTTAGGGCTCTGCGGGGACATCGTAAATATCATTTTTTTCATGCTTAGACATTGAATTCGACATTGAAACTTTGCAGGCAGGTACCTTAGACTACAATTAATCCAAATATGTGAATTTTGAAAAACGTTAAATTTCGCGTTTTTTTACCATTTTAAGACCCGCGTCTCCCCTCCAGCTTAGGCTCAATAGAACCAAGTTTTGTAAATGTGCAGACTTTTCGGATTGCATTATCGTTCGGACACTTTTTCAGCCCCCCCGAAGTCCAAGAAATCGGTCAACAACTGTACTTATACGCTGCACCTTCGTACATATCACACTTCTTTGTACGGCTTCACAGTAGGACCGCATTGATAAGCTCACACATGCCTATTGTAATTGAGCTATATGCACAAGTGGAAGTCAGTTTCAATAGTCTCGCTAATGAATCAAACAAGAAATATAACCTACATTTTGTACAGTTAAAGTCCCATACTGAGAGGCAGAAAATGCACATAAGTCACACCGATACATAAGGTGCACCGATAAAAATTTCGGAAAAACACCGCAGCTCATACACTGTAAAATAAAGTACTGCTTTTCAACCCCTTTCTAACTGCAGGTGTTATGCAACAGTTTGGCACCTCCAGTTGGGATGGAGAGAAAGGGAGAGATTTCCCCTTTCACTGAGTCACAAGCAAACAGACTCGAGGACACTTTGTCGAGTACGTCGGACATTGCTGATGGGGCCCCTTATCCCAATCTCTAAGGCCCGCTTCAGACGGGGCAACTTTTCTATCAATTTTGAGGTTGCTGGCAGGTTGTTCCCTAGCTTTCGCTAGATCGACACGAGTTGCTGAGATTGGGTCTGGCTCGAATGAGCGAGCAACTCGGAGCAATTCGAAGACGTTTGAAACGGGTGCAGCCAATCAGGGACGCGATATTTTAACGTGACACCCCTGTGGTGGTGATGATGACAGCTATAAACATGGTTCCGGTTTCAAATGGATTGTTTTTGAAAATAAACCTTTTCAGAAAGACGAGTTAGTATACTCAACACCATTCAAAGATATAGAGACACGTTTTTAGAGCGTAGCTGTGCGTCTAAATAGTGTAAGAAAAATCAAATTTCATGATGATGATGGCAAGTCGTAGCAATTCGGTTGCTGGGTGTGAACGCGGGCGGCCCGTGTTGCTGGAGTTGCGACGTCAAGTTGCTGGGCGAAATTGCCCCGCCTCAAGCGGGTCTTAGGAAATGCAAAACAGCTCTTGCTAAAGTCCGCTAGTATTTATTTAAAAAAATTAAGCAGACCAGACTGCACAACAACCCCAGCTTTTATGGTAAATTAAAAAAGCTTAAGAATGAACAAGCAATTAAGTCAATGTTTCAAATTGCACACGGAGGCCCACCTGCTTCCACAAGCTTGGGACTGCTTCTATGGTTTGACTTGTGGTAGCTCGACGAACTAGGAGAACCATGACCTGCGTGTGGAATGCCGAAAATGCAGGGGGAGAAAGAAAGGCAAAGAAAGTAACGTCAGTGCTATCTTCAAAAGAATCTCCCATGGAAGGTGGCAATACCTTCATCCCGAAAGCAAAAAAAAAAAGCACAGTGCAAAGAAAAATGTATTAAGAAAAAGGTAGTAAATCCAGCTACCAGTTTCATGGGTGGCGGCAAAAGAAAAAATTTTCTTTCTCCGTTAAAAGAAACCTTTTTGCAAAGTGGATAGAGTCTTGCCCTGTTCTTGTCCCCGTTTCAAATCTTACAAAAATCTCAACAAATAAAATATGCTTTCTTTGACTGAAGCCACGACCAATGCCTTCAAAATAGCAGGCTGCAGCGCAGGATTTTCCGCGTCATTCGTCGGAGGCGACCGCAGGGCACGCATTGGATACAAATGCTGCTCTTGTTCGGCCGACACTCTCGTTCAGTTGGCGAGGGTAGAAGTTCCGGCCGAACACTGACGGCACACTTGTTTAACCGATTTTGGTGCGATGCTTTTTCGTTACAGGAAGGCTGTCGCAGGAAACTGCCGTACGCCGTTTCAGCCTACGACGAACATCGGCGGATGGCACGAGCCACTCCAATGAATCCAGTGATGCGAATGTGTCGCGCAATAACGTGTTCCCTTCCCTGCAACCTTCCCGAAGGTTACGCGACGCTCGCGCGACGTGGCACTGGCTTCAACGGCCCGTTGCGTCTACCGCGATCCATCGTAAGGTGAAGCGAAGCATAGGAGCCAGTCGCATAACACGTTCCGCGTTAAAAAAGAGGGAAAGGGCACCTTCCCACTCACCCGACTTGGGAGAGGAGGAGTCTGAGCGTGCTCCGGAGGAGGGAGCCCCCAGGGAGGAGGAGGAGGGTCCTTGCCGAGACTCGAGCTTCTTGCGCAGCTTCAGGGCCTGCTTCTGCGAGCGCTCGTCCTTGTGCGGGGGCGGGACCATTCCCTGCGGCGGTTGTTGTTGGGGGACCACGCCGGGAACCGCATGACCTGCACGAGGGGTAGGAAAACATTCTTCTAATTGGCGTTAAAAAAAGGAATTTGTCGGTTTGTACATACTCTCATAAAGCAGGCCCTGAACCAACATCTAAATAATATTTCCACAAAGTTTCATTTGTTTCTTATGCATAGCTAACTTGCTATTAATTAATTTGAGTGCCTCGGGGGTATATAAATTATAGAGATCTGGATACTTTGAACGCATTTTTCACCATTCCACGTTTTCAGTATAGGTTTCGTTTTAGTCCATCTATCATCTCATTGCAGGACCAAAAGAAAGGATCATTGTTTGCTTTACCTGCACCAAATTTGATGAGGAAAGCACTTGTGGAATTTGTTTTTTCGTACTTTCTGAACAACTTTCATAAAAATAATCTTAACATTTGTTTCGAAACGCAGAAGCCCAAAAAGTTGCTGGATCTTGCACATTAATACTTTTAGAGAAATGAATTACTTTTGACAAAAATGTTTCCACAGGCACACCATTCAGGCATTCTGCTTTGCACCAGGTCAAGAGAAGTGATAAATATTACGTCTGTTTTCTAGACATAGATGAACTAAACGATGTATGAGCATCCCCCATAGGAAATGTCAAAAATTTTCTTCAGAATTTATGTATAAACTGAAACTTTTCTTCTGCACCCTTTATCAAGGCTAACAGTCTTTGCTGTTAATTTCATTCATTTTACCACGGGGCTTAGAAAGTTAACCCTACTGGGTCCCCTAAAGGAACACTAACACCCCTCAAAATTTTTTTAATGCGAAAACATTAACTGACTGGTTTTATCGAGCGAGCCGACATCAGCTTTGAAACCGTGCCTAACGGCATTTTAAATCCTCTCTCCAAATGAAGCCAGCTCCCAGCTATTAAACCAACGGCACCAAAATTCCCCGATTCCAAAGTAGTGGAGTAAAGCTGATGGATTTTCGGCTTCGGTTCCATTGGCTGGAGTGTCGTCGAGGTGGTAGGTCATTGGAACCGACGCTGCTGCGCGTCATTTTCAACGACGGCCACCCCAAAGCGCTCTATGTCCCCGAGGCAGCGGCTCCACCCATGGTCAGCGCGCGCTCAACCATACACACAAGTAAAAAAAAAAAAAAGGGGGGAGCGGAAGAGCGGTTTGCATGCTTCCGCATTCACACTTCGTAAGAAGTGCTTAGGTGTACCTCGAGCCTCTCTTATTTTTATTTTTTGCAGGTGATTTATTATGGTGTCAGAAGACTACCCAATCAATATCTTGAAACGGCGTCACATATATATTTGAAGTAAAAAAAACGCAACTGCTCGAAACCGAAACTCGACTGGGAAGGAAGAAGAAGTATAGAGGACGAGAGGGTTGCCAAAAGTCACGTGGCCATGCAACTTTTCTTCTCCTACTTTTTTTTTTTTTTTTTTTTTTAATATTGAGCGTGTGTGCTTTTGATGATCCAGGACTTTATCTTTGGTGGTGTTCTAAACGATAAAAAAATGCCACGCGACCATGGAGAAGAGAGTGAGCGAGACTCAAACTGCCGTGTCCTGTAAAATTTTCCCTTCGTTTTCGTCCGTGTTGTTTTGGCGTATTACACCATGATGCAAAACCAACTACCGTAGAATACCGCGCATCCGCCCATGTCCAAATTTCTAAGATATGAAAAAATATGCACAGTACATTTATATATAAAAGTGATGATTGGAAAAGCGCCCATCCTCCATTTTTTCGCGATTATCTCTAAATTTTGAGTGGGCGCTTGCCCGGTATTTTACGGTAGTCATCTCTATCAAACCGCCATTCTCAATCAACAATTTCCGGGCAAAAAAAAAAAATAATTTCGAGCCGCAAAGTGTGTTTCGAGTAGTTCGGCTCTCATTTGCCATGTACAAGTAAAAACCTTGGCCAGCACAAACATCCTTTCAGTGTCCCTTTAAGACGTCACTGCGAGTGCACAATCAATCGTGGAAGGCCGACAACATCGATGGCTTTGGTCGCTCACGTCGCCAAAAGCAGGGACACTCGACGCAAGCATGTCTTCCACGAAGAGAAAAAAAAAGAAAAGAGCCCACCTTGAGGGGAGTGGGGACTGGCGCCGAGGGGGGCCTGCATGGCCGAGTGGAACTGCCCCGCAAACTGGAGTCCGGCGGGGGCCCCCGGCGTGGGAGCGGTGTACGGGAAGAAGGCTGCTGCCGGCTGGGCTGGGGGAGGGGCGCCGCCCGGGGCACCCGTCTGCAACCAAGGAGCATGGTCAATACTCTACACCCTCTTCCGCCTCCTGCCTCGCCGTGGCGGGCACGTGTGCACCGTGTGTAGTCAAAGATTCTGCCAGTGGGAATGACCAACTCTTTTCCTAGAGTCTTAAGGCCGATCCAGAGGATAGTCACCTGCCGGGAAGATAACCACTTCAGTTTCCCTCTGTCAATTACCTCACGTACCCTTCTCCCTACAGGGGCGGGTCTCCAAGCTGCTACCCGCAGGGAAAAGGGGGATCACCCTCTCTCTCTAATGGAACAAAGGAATTGAAGGAGAGCTCCCTCCTTTCCGGTTCCTTGTCGGCCTTTAAGGCTGGTTCACATTTTTGCGTTCAAGCGTGATCGACTGCGTGGCTCGAACCACTCGCACCGGCGCCATTCATTGGGCAGCCCTGGAACACTTCCGATTCACATACAACTAGAATTACTGTAAGGTTTTCGCAGTATTTGGAAGGTGGAATCTACACACTATCTACGAGAAATTTGCACTCATAACACCGTCAAAATTATTTGGAGAAAACGGTGAAAGAATGACGAGCAAAATATGTGCAGGCCAGAAGTGTTCCGAGGCTACCTGGGCAGGTGTCGCCAGTTTACTCTTTCAATGTAAGCAATTGCAAGCAGTTGCTGTGCGGTCAACCACACTCAAAAGCAAATGTGTCAGCCGGCCTTTAACTTGATATGAAGTGCAACCACCGTTCAGGGTCTCACATCTCTGACATACACCCGCAAAACCACAAAATGTGTGCCGAGAGCCGGTGCGATCGAAATCGGCAAAAAACGAAAAACCCAGGACTGGATCCGTCCTCGAACGAGAAAGACCTTATCCGTGGCTTTATTTCGCATCAACTCAAAACAAAGCCAACGCCGATCCGTTTGCAAAGCTGTTACTTTCTCTGGGAACCACGTCTCCCATCGCGTTTTATCTACGCACTCGCAAGTGTGGTGATTCTCGAGAAATCCTTCGTCAATCTCTCGGACTCAAAGAGCGGCGGTGGGTTTGACGACAAAGCAAGGTTATCACGTTTCAGGTATGACGACCCGTGCTTCGCCACGTTGAAGAACTGCTTTGCCCAATGGCACGTCGGTATTGAGGGTTGACACAAATTTTGGTATATGAAAAGCTCTTTGATCTAGAACTCTAGTTATTGCATAGCATTTTGTCGTGAAAACAAACAATATTTTGTAGAACTTTTTTTTTTGTTTGTCACTTTTTTTTTGAGACAGTCATATCTTTACTCAGTTTGGACCAATCTTCGAAAAAAAATTCTGTTTGCCGAATTAAATATGATGTTAAAATCAAAGTTTATTCTTTGATGTTCGCATCATTCTAAAGCTTGCGTAAACCGCTTAATTTCTATGCACGGCATCATATTGTCAATCTAACAATTTCCTCATAAAAAAAAAAAAAGTTGCACAAGACGGGCATTTTGCCATGGTCAGGAAAGGGTCAATGTAAGCCCTGATAAATGCCAATTTCTGTACGACATCCATGAGACGCACCAGAAAACGCCAAATCTGTTGAAAAATAAACCTTGCACAAAACAGCCCCAAAATCTTAGAAAAACAAACCTCCCTCCAGAAACACACCCCGAAATTTAAAAAAAAAATAAAAAAATACCTTATGAAAACATGGGGTTCCTGCTTTCCCGAATACAATTTGCGTTGTGCAATTTTTCGTGCTGAGATTACTTGTGAAACCTTCTTGTGGCATTGTACGACAAATGCCCGCAAACATAATACGAGTCCTTCCTGCACATAGGGGCTTGGGCTTGCTTGATGACAAACACAAATCCCTGAGACATCTTGTTTGCAAATGCAGCCAGATAATTTATTCAATCAGCTGCGTCATCATGCAAAGTAGTCTCGGTGGAAAACAATCGTGAAACTAAAGTAATCTGCACATAAATAAATTGACAAAAAGGTACACAGTGGTATCTTTTCAAAGTAAAATGGAACCTCTCAAGGCCCTGTCCCATTGAGGAAGCAGTTGGACAACACAAACAGAACACGTTTCCGGCGACTTTGCCACATCGCGGCAGCAACATTCGGGCAACATATTGCTGTCGCCCAGCAACCATGTTGGCCGATTTGCTGTCCGACCACCTTGTCACACCGCGCTGACGGTGGGGCCAGCACAGGGAACACTCCACCATCTTGATTGTTTGCCTAAATTGTTTGTGTGCAGCGTTGCTAGAAATGTGACTATACAAAGTGCTAGTGTGTTTGAAGGGCTGGAAATTACCACGGGACATCAACCAGCGACTGTGATTGGAAAACTTTACACAGGGAGTATTTTCCACCCTTGATTTTATCAAAATGTTCTTCAATCGCTGACAAAGCAGATAGCCCTAACCGAGGAAAGTGAGATTGCTGATATGTTTGGGATTTATGCCGCCGAATGAAGTGTTTCTGTCCAGTTCTCTCCGTGCAGTTCCCATTTCTATTGTAAAATTGAGTTAGCACCAGAAGTACCCTAATGCGTCTTTTGTAGCATGGTGTTGGACTGACAGTGGTTAAAAACTGCGACAATGACACAACCGGTCTTCATCACAATCGGTGGAATAAATATTTTTCAACGCTATTATCCTACTGCCTGATATGTGATTACTTCATTTCCCAAAACATCCTGGGGACTTTTTTAAACAATTCAGGTGTCTGGTAGCAGCGGTTTCCAAGTTTTAAACATCAACAATCATGATCAGAGTGGTCGTTTTAATGCTTCAATTTTTTATCTTTGCTTTCCTGGATCATTTTTTATTATACCTTATAAGCAAGTGAGTAGGCATGCCACTTTATTTCAATAACGGTAATGTGACCTTGTCTCTCCGCAATTCTAATTTCAACACCAGTCTCAACGTTCACGACCGTAGCTGTGACCATTTCGACAATTGCTTTCCGTAGTTATGCAGTAAAAAAATTCATAAAATTATTTTAGCTGCACATCAGCCTTAATTATTGTTAAGTAATGTTTTCCAAGCCTTTTTGTTGAATAGGACGTTGTTGATAGGGAACTAGCTCTGCCATCGAAGCTATCTGTGTTGTCATGTTGACAGCATGAAATTTGCTTATCTACTGATCTGGGCAACATGCATCGTCCAACACAAATCGCTGATGTTTTTGTTGCCGAAAGCTGCCATACTGAGGCAACATTTTCGTTGTCGTCCATGTTGTGCTGTTGCTGCCGCGATGCACTAGGGTTGTCAGACAACACGGGGAGCGAGCAACAAGTTGCCCGACTGTTAGACAACATGTTGTGCTTGTGTTGCCTCAGTGTGACAGCGCCTTTAGGCTAACTTCAGACGGGGCAATTTTCCCAGCAATTTAGGTGTTGCCGGATTGCGTCCGGCTCGAAACAGACGAGCAACTCTGACAACTCGGAGACGTTTGAAGCGGCAGCGGCTAGTCAGGGAAGCAATATTTCCATGTGACACCCCATGCCGGTGATGATGACAGCTAAAGACTTGGTTCTGGTTTGAAATTGATAGTTTTTGGGAATAAACCATTTCAGAAAGATCAGTTAGTATTCTCACCACCATTTAAAGGAATAAAAACATGTTTATAGCATGTAACTGCGTGTCTAAATAGTGAAATCGCAGTAATAGGCCCGTAACTCAAGTTTTCAGCAGCACTGCAAAATAGAATATTTGGCTAGCGTTTCGAATGTGCGTCAATACGCTTCCCCACTACAGTTTTTTACACTCCGTTCCATTCTAAGTGCCAGCGTAGCAGAGGCTACAAGAGCGAGCTCAGAGTTTGCAGTGACCCTTCTTAGTATGCGCACTCGTGCAGTGCGAGCATCTTTCAGGGGAACATGTTTTTGCAAGCATATCTTCAGCTTCCCTATCACGTAAAGCGAAACATACCGGCTCACGGAAGCTATTAAAGAACTCAATAAAATAATAAAGCTGAATGAGACGCTAAGGCCACAAGCTGCATATTTATTTTTTTTTATTTTTTTTTAGATGTTCGTTATTGTGCGCCTACAGATGCTGACAGATGCTTGCATTCGAACGTGGCACGTGCAAAATTGAAGGTTACAGCGCCGCCCGGATAGTGCTGCCAGCATAACATGGTTGCGTCGTGCGGTCTCGCTTGTGCCCCCTGCCCGAGAGCAACGTGTCTATTGGTTGCTGCGTGTGAATGCAAAAGGTTGGTGTTGAGACATCAAAGTTGCTGGGAAAACTTGCTGTTTAAAACGGCGTCATCTGCGTTTTTTGTTTTTTTTTCTTAGTATTGGGTTTATTATTATGGAAGAACCTCTTGTCCCCTATTTCTCATAAAAAACCATATATTATCAATAATAAAACGCCGAATAAGAGCAAATATATATACGGATAGAAACAAACATAACCATATAAACTGTAGGGAGGCTCAAGTGAGGGTGGGTGCAACTGCTAGATCGGCGATCATGGGACATGGACGCCATTTAATTGCTAAATTTTGCTGGGAGTCTATGGGGCAAAGGGTCGTTTTCTTTCCTAACTCGGGTCATAAAAGCCCATTAAAGTGCTTGAATAATTTACACAAGATATAAATGATTACTTTTCCATAGCCACCAGTTTTGTTGCGATAGGTTAAGTATTTTTTTAACGCGAAAAATGGTAAATTCCGCCATCTTGGACGTTGCTGGTTGTCTGGCAACTTCGCTTTCTCCGCTCGACGTTTGCAATTCTCGGTGCGAGAAGGAAGCGAGAGAGGCTGCGCCAAGGCGCTCGTTGCTTGCAATGGGAGGCGAGAGGAGGAAAGGCGCATGGAGCAACAGAGTTGCAACAGAGCGGGCGCCTGCTCTCGTGCAGGCAACACTGGTGCATATCCTTTCTCGAATCCTCTCTCTCAGGCGCCGCCATTAAATTGCAAACGCTCTCCAGGTTTTGAGTTGCGCGCACCCTCACTACAGCCTCCCTAATAAACTGGGCAGCAGCTCGTGCCACCTGGCGGTTTATTCTAGAAACTACCTAGAGCGCATTCCATTATTCGAGCCTCGCGAATCGCGCCACGACGACCGCCACGACAACCACGAGCACGTGACTTAGATTACGCGGTGGTTGTTCGTCCACTTTTCTTCCGAACTCGCTCGCCCAAAACGTGACGTGGCACGCCCGTTTTCGTAAGTCAAATATCACGACTTGTTACTCTCAAGCAGCCCGGTTAAAATAACCGAACACACCTATCAAAAGTCCGCTGAGCTCGAACCGCCAGGATCTGATAGTACAAAAACAATTTACACCCGGTGAATATCGCGTACCGTCCACCCCAAATTTTAATAAAAACAAACAGTGCTCAGATTCAGACCGATACGGCAAATATCTTTCGCGGCCGATCGTACCAACCGATCCGAAAGGCCGAGCCACGTAACACAAAAATGCTCCACTCCGGTACCGAAATCGTGTTTGCAACAACATCGGGAAAACAAAATTCAAGCAAATTGGGCAGGAACAAGCATTCGTCAACAAACCTTGCCTGGTCCAAGACTTGAGATATTGAAAGCGACCTCGTCGTCAAAGTACGGGTTTACGTTCGAACAAACGTGCGATCCGCTTGCCTGACGGTAGCAGACGCACGCTACGTTGTCTACGTGGAACAGCTAGGTTACGCTGGAGGGCGCGAACTCAACAGCTGCAGCTAAGCAAAGCTCCGTGACGTCCTCCGCTCCGCAACTTTCCGCAAATGTGCAGCGCACGCTTCACAGAACCCACAACACACGCAAACTTTCACATTCAAAGGTTCGATTGCGGCAGTAGACAGAGCGCTACCGCTTTCTTTCGCCTTTCGCGACGGCGCCAACGGCGTTAGGTGGGTTAGGTGCATAAAGCTAAATAGGTGGGTAGACAGAAGATAAACAGTGCCGCTCTTTCTGAAATCAGAAGGTGACTTGCGCCACCTATCCGCTGTGGCGTGGCTCGATAAGATTTAATTTAAAAACGCGCGCTCACTGCCTTTGAAGCAATTTTAAAGAAGCGGAAACAAACAAGCGAAAATGCAGTTAAACAAATCAAAACACATACGTGAAAAAAAAAAATAGTTAAGCCCATCTGCTGTAAAATTGAAGCCAGCTGCAGAAAGAATAGGCCCAACAGCTGCCAGACAAACCAGTTTCCATATGACTTGAAACACAAGCAAAAAACCTGTGCCAGTCCCTGAATCTGCTCTGTGTTCATGTTCAGTTTCCATGTGTTGTCCCTTCACTTCCATCTCGTCCTCAGAGTTACCCACAACATTGGCCAGCTCGCCTACATTTAAGCCTATGTTCCAAGCTCATTTTTGTGCCTCTGTGCTCTGTGATGAGCCAGACATTCATCACAGAACCGTGCGAAATTCTCGCCAGATAACAAAAAACAATTTCTATGGAGAACTTTATTTTTTTATGAAGTACAAAACTCGGTGATTAGCAATTCTAAAACAAGTTGGTCCCATTTTCGTGTCAAAACTGTGCTTAAAAGTGTCAAAACGCAAGAAAGACTTTAATCTTAATCTGGGACAAGCTGTACAACTACCTTTAATCCTTCATGCCGTAACCACTGACAAGATAGCCTCTGTGCTGCTGCGACTGTAGAAAAGTTCTGAACATGCCAAATACACTTGACGCATTTCAGCTACACTTGGCGTGTTTCAGCTATCTCTAAAAAAAAAAAAAAATAGAATATACCTCTTTGCCTGCCCGCAAAACAGGCCAAAGCCACGACTCAAAGTAATAATGCCACTTTGTAGAGATTAAAAAAAAAAAGGAAATGTCAGGGTAGAATTAAAATTATGCGGCAGCCCTTATCTCAGACCTTTCACTGATGCTAAAGTAATCAGGTCGCAAACACCTCCAACCACGGACAAAAAAATTGACTACGGCTTGTGCTAAAGAAAAATGCAGAGATTAGGTCACCGGGGGTATTCAATGTTCAACCCTTTGACCCATGTCACGAAAAAGCTTTGCACGTAAAAGTCAAAATTCAAGTGCACTCTGCATGGTGCAATTTTTCCTTCAAGCAAAGGATCTAGCACAAGAAAATAATTACACTGATTTTGACAATGGTCAGATAAGGTACACCTCGTGTTATGTGCAAATGTTCCATGGGAGGACTGATTTGATAAAACAAAAACATGAAGTGAAACTGGGCACAATAAAAAAAAAACTTTTGACTGCAAGTGTTCGAAGAAATTTTATAAAGCACACAGATAATGAAGATGAACAACCACAAAGACTGAGGTTGTCTGTCTTAGTCCTCTGCATTTATTTTTATTCCTTAGAACTGTTGCAGTCTTTATCACAACAGACTTGCACCCTCCACCAACGGCTTCTGCTAGTAATAGAAATATTTTCACTATAAAACTTTCTGCTTCGGGGCACTTGATAGGACACACATGCTAGTGCGATGCCAGATGCAGCCTTGTCCTGCTCAACCCTGTACTTTTACCATAAGAGCGCAGTCATACAATGTTGTAGGAGAAAAAGTGCAAAAATAAATTACTCCGAGCAAAGAGGCAAAGGCTTCGGAAAAATAAAAGTTCTAATGAATCGCGGCTACAGGAGCCCTGTCAACATGTGCACAACAAGAAACATTTCAGATCACACATCAATCGAGCAATTCTGTCCCCCAATGCATTCAAAAATCTGTTTATTTTACCAGAACAGAGGGTGCATGAGGAGAGCTCCAGGTTTTTTTAGACGGCAACAACGCTCTTGTTATTAAGAGACCAGTGCAGTACTCTTTAGTATAATCTATGAACTGTACACGTCAAATACCACAGTGAAATTCTGTCTACACGTCTCTTAAAATGGTGTACAAGGAAGTGGTGTGCACCAAGTCACTGCTAATTGAGTGGCCTCCATTGAGTACAGCTAAGGGGCTGCCCACACAAGACAAGGCTCGTGCATTTATAAATAGACTTAAGGTGGCTTGAGCACCCAGGGGTGAGCTGCTTACTTTCGAGTAGACTAGGAACAAGCGGAAAAATGGTGAGCACAAGAAAAGGGGGCCAAAGAGGCGAGTGCTGCAGACAACAAAGCACGCCCAAGGGTATTTGAGACAAAGCTTCCACTCTGAGACCTCCCAAGTTGTTGCGTTCTTTCGATTTCTAAAGGGGCATTTGTCATCCCAATGGGCATTAAAGAGGCGATGCCCTGACAAGCGGGCAAATGGCCTGCACCTTCTCGCGGGTGACACGTGTGCAGACGCAAATGGCCTAAACTGGTCTGCTTTCCAAAAAGCTTGACTTGGGCCACCCTACACTGTTGTTGATGTGTATTTGCTAGTAAAACAAAAATTTCTCATGCTTTATACTGTCGCCCGTTTCAGCGGCTATTTTTTACAGGTTTTAGCTACCCATTTGTGGAACTTTCCCATATCCCCGATATGCATTTGAGGCACGTAGCGAACTTTATTAAATGATAAAATCTAGATGGTTTTGTCCTTTAAAATTTTTTTGTGAGACAATGACCTGCAATGCGGGACTGTCCTGCAATTGACGTCTTGTGTACTTTAAATGTGAGTAGTATATTGAGCACAATTAAAAGGAAAAAACTGTTGAGCTCCTTTACTTTTTTATGGCAATATCTCAATCTATACTCTCTAAACATGCTAAACAAAACCAATATTAAAAGCATGCAAAACCTATTTACACATCAAATATTGCAACACACCCTTTTATCTGCCGAAAACATTCCCGTTCTGCTAAAAAAACAGCATGTAGCAAATTTTATTAAATGATAAAATCGAGACAGTTATGTCCTTTATAAATTTCTTGTAAGACAATGAATCGCAATGCGGGACTGTCCTGCAATTGACGTCTTGAGTACTTTAAATGTGAGTAGTATATTGACAACAATTAAGAAGGAAAAATGTTGAGCTCCTTCATTTTTTTTGTTTTTATGGCAAAATCTCAATCTACACTCTATAAACATGCTAAACAAAACCAATATTAAAAGCATGCACAACCTATTGACACATCAAAGATTGCAACAAGCCCTTTTATCAGCCAAAAACATTTCTTTTCTGCTAAAACAAAAAAGAAAAAGAGCATGTCAGAATCGTTGATCACGTTTTTAATGTGGACAATAAGCCATGCACCATTTTAATTTTAGAGTTTTTTAGGAGACATAGTGCACATATCAAGTTACTGCAATAAAGAGATGAACTTAAAAAGTCTACATATTTTTTTAGATAATTTTAAATAAGGTACATGTGCTTTTACACCACCTTCCATGATCCTCACATTTACCTAGAACAGAGCTGTTCAAACTGAGGTGTGAAAATGCACAGGGCACTTAAGTGCATGATTGGGGTCTCTATTTACTCAATCAAATAAATTGCCTTGCATACAAATTTAGAGCTGTTGTTTTTTGCATTCAGGGGCTGACAGGTAAAAGGTGTTTTAACACCACAGTGCAATCTGCATTCCCCCTAACTAGGATGCTTCACTTTCATAATGTCTTTTATTCAATGCAAACATACAGGCTGCCATCATGGAACAAGAAATCGCTGATAATTCATCATCAAGTATACTGTGACCAGTGGTTTCTAAAATTCTGTAATGAAGTTTTGACAAAACTGTTTAATCTATATATTTTGTTCTAGATACTGACACTGGTTTTCTTTCTTGCAAAATTTACCTGTACTAATTATTTCCTAATTCCTACAAAATTTCCACCAGGAGCTCTAGTATCAATAAATAAATAAATAAAGTTGTAGCTCATCGCAATATGCTTTCTGCAAACACCAGAAAATAGTGAAAGTTAGTAACCAGTGCTTTTTAAACAGTGCATCTCTGACTCTCCAGGGAGTGTCAGGACAGTCTAAAAAGAACACCGATTGCAGAGCTAGCTTTAGCCGATTTTTGGCACCCGAATTATATGAAGATGGCACACATTTCAGGGAATCCTTGGGCCTAATCAGAGCAAGGCACTACTGCACAGAGCTAAAAAAATATGGAGCCAGCAAGAAACAAAGTTCCTTATAGAATGAAAGCAATTTTAATGCAAAAGCATTAAATGTCCCATGCAGCGGAGCCGGCGTTGTCCGTAACCGTGCAAAATGGCAGAGAAATTCTTCCCGCGCCATGACCAGCTCTTAAAATGGCTGCGACACGGCCCGCACACTGGATGGTTTAAAGGAATGCCACCCCACAGAGCGGCTTTGCTCCCGCGCACCGCCGCAGCAGCGTACACCCAACGCTCCCCAGAAGCCAGCCAGCCGACGTCCGCAGAGGCTACACGGCCAGCCTCTGCAGAGGGTAGCGGGGCATGCAGCTTATAGGAATATGTTATGTATATGAATGCTTACACCTAAGCAGTCTTAAGTATCCTGTAATTTGCTTCATATCCTCTAATTTTTAGTGTGCCACCCGGGTCCACATACCGGAAGCACAGCTATCCGTCTTCCTACTTGTTGAAAACACTGGCATATCATGTAGAGATGGCAAGTTCTCTAAGTAATTTAGTCGCTGAAGCTCACCGGCAACTCTAATCGCTCTTGACAACTCTAAGTACTGTTAAACTAGAACTGAATCATGGCCACGCCACCGCAATCATACTCCAAGCTGCCGGCGTACTGCATGCATGCTGTACTTCTTATTCAACACCCGACATCGCAGCCCCGGATGCTCAAAATGGTGAATGTGCCAAGTAACAAAATGGCGATGTTCAGAAAATCTAGGGAGCGAGAAATGCCGAGTTTGGGCTCTAAAATCAGCAGAAAAAATCGACACCCGCACGTAACAAGCTCAATTTTTCTCAGACGTGTGTTTTAGCGGTGTATTTTACCTCATAAAATTTCAAAACCTTTCTGTGAAAAATAAGACAGCAAGACCTGCCAGAGTCAACAGCAGATGTCGATGCAGATGACCAAGCTTGCTACGATTGTAAATTGTGTCGTCATCCACTCCTATACTTCGTTTCAGCTTCCGTCCGAGCGCAGCCAAAGCTACGTGCGGCCGGAGCCAATCACACGCCGGAAAAATAGGTCAAGCGATCTCGCCTGCACTTTTGTATCACTCCGCTGCGCCACTGGTCGCCCGCGCTCACTGAGCATTTCGTCTGCTATGGGTGTATCAACGGTATCGTCTGCTACACGTTTAAAAAGTGCCCTTTTACGTTCTGAAATTTAGTCACAGGGAATGTCAGTACGTAGGCTCGCTGGCGTCTGTGTCTGAGCTTTCCGCCTCTTCGGCATTTCGGCATAGTTGCGAGATGTAAGTACATATTGCAAGTTGCCCTATAACCCGGTCTTTGATGTGCCCTTGTAATGTCTGGATACACCAGGGTTCGAAGCGCAGTCCTTTCCACCAACTTCTCGTCATTCAATCTGATCGGCAGGTAAAAGGGTGCCCTGAGTTTGCCGCGTGTCAGTGAATTGTAGTGTCCTGGAAGCTTTCCTTGTTTACAACGCATTCGCAGTACGACGCGGCCGGAGTCTTCTGACAAATTTGAAAGTAGACATTCATCACGACCTCTCGCGCCTGACGCCCAAACGTGCCTTAGCGAAAGGATGTTTTGAAGCGACTCGGTGAGGGAAGCAGCGAAGCACATGATTCGGCCATTACGGGAACGAAATCACAAAGAAAAATCGAGCGCTGCAGCCGTGTTGCCAGCGGATGTACGTGTTTTCACCAAACCATATGCATTTACATATATTAATAAAAACATAAACTTTGGATATTTAATTCCTTTAGTTGAAAATCATTCTCAGCCGTACACGTCTGGAATATTGTGCAATGTTTATGCACAATACAGCTATTTTTTTAATTACTTTTGCGGACTACTTTCTGATGCATAGGAATGCTCTTCTCGAAGTTGCGAACAGTCCCTCAGCCTTTGGCTGCGCTCGGACGGAAGCTGAAACGAAGTATAGGCACAGCAACCAGACAGTAAAGCGCGTCACTGCGACAGAAAAGTTAGCAGACGACAGAGTATGTCGTCTGCTCGCGGTACCTAAATTGAGATGGTGCCATTAGTTCCAACAATTGCCAACTTGGTTGTCTGAGTCAACATCCACCATTAACTCTGGCAAGTTTGCTGGTCTTACCTGTCACAGAAAGGATATATAATGAAGTAAAATGCAGCACTAAAATACACCTTTGACGAAAATTTTTAATTGCTATGTGCAGGCACCAATTCTTGCAGCAAATTTTTGATCCAGCCTCGAGATTTTCGAAACCTTATATATATTTTGTTGCAAATATTAAGATCGACAGCGGAAGAATGGAGTGGGGGTGGCTGCACTCACGTATGGGGTGGCAACAGTGGGTAGCGTCACGTGCTGCGGCTGGGGCGACAGGATGATGTGGCGCAGGGTCCCATTCTCGTCCACTATCTGCTGCACCACGTGGCCCGGGGGGACTTGCACGGGCACCGCCATGGGCGGCGTCGTGCTGTTGGACACCATCCGGACAGTAGCAGGACCTGGGATGCCGCCAAGAAAGGGGCTCGAGCAAAGCGACCTTGCCAAGACATTTAGAAGCCTCGGCTATTGTGCGGCGTCGGCTAGTCGTACAGAGGCTAGCCGCATTGGCTAAATTGCCCGTCCTAATCCAATGGGATCATACGTTTAGCAGCGTGAAGAATAAGCGCACCAGTTAAATTGCCCCTCTACGGCGGAGACACAAGCCATCGTAATCCAAAGCAGGCAGACTTCCCTCCGAGTAAAAGTCTATACAACTTGACCGACACTGACTTTGGCTGAAACATGTCTGCAAAACTGCAGCTCACCATGTTAGTAGCAACATAACAGTGCCTAAGAATCTAGTAAAACCTCTCCATAGTAAGGAGCAACACAGCAAAGCTATAAATCTAGTGAAGCAAAGTGGAAGTTGGCTTTAATGTAAATCAACAAAACTGGCAGGGCTGTTTATTATTTTTTCAGATGGCAGTTGGCTTCAGACTCAAAAGTATACGCCACACTATGGATGCAATAGGTTAAGAACGCAGTAGAAGCTCCACCTCCAGCGCAAGCTTACTACCTCCATTAAAGGACACATGCAAAGAAAAAAAACTTTTTTTTAAACAGGCCACATGGAAAAAGATTATTATAAAACGAATCTACAACGAAGAAAAAAAAATTTAGACCTATATTTATGGCGCAAAACGAATTTGTAGCTGGACCCGTGGGAGCCACCGCTGGTCATGTGGTAGGCCTGTGCGCCGCCGCCACAAAGTTACACTGTTACCGCAAAGTTACACTGTTGCCGCAAAGTTACACTGTTGCCGCAAAGTTACACTGTTGCCGCAAAGTCACGCCGTCGCCGCATGCTGAGCATTGTGCGATGCCACTTCAACGCGTTTCTCCACGTCGCCATCACCTCCGCCGCACAAGTTCATCTGCTTCGGGGCGCCGCCGCCATCATCTGACCGGCGCACAGGTCTATTGTGTCTGCTTGCGCTTTTTCAGGAGTTTCCTTTGGGCTCTAAAAGTTACTTATTAATCTTGGTTTTTTGTTATACTTCAAACAAAGATAAATAAGTTACTTTTAGAGGCCATAGGAAGCTTCCGAAAGAGCGCAAGCACCGCGTGACAAATAGCAACCAGTCACGTGACAAATAGAGACCACATTTCCGCGGCACCCGCGGGCGCTAACTACAAATTCGTATCGCGCCGTAAATATAGCTCTAAAAATTTTTCCTTTTCGTTGTAAATTTGTTTTATGACTTCCTTTTCCCAACCAGGATGTTAAAAAAAAATGAGTCTTTTTCCTTTGCATGTGTCCTTTAACACTCCGGTGTAAGTGCATAAGTGCAGCCAAAACATGCATTCTAAACTCTTTCCTGACCCTACCCAAAGCCCATCGATCATCGGTGATCAATGGTTTCATCGGGCCATCAAGAAATTAAATTTAGTGCGGAGAATTACGCTCCACAATCTTGTGGATAGCCAAAGAACTCTATCTCAACGTAGGTCTGAGCTTAAAAACTGCTTACGTGTAGGAAATTGAAAGCATTCAAGTCCCGCAGGAGAAACGTTTTCGAGTAATGTTTCTACACGTATTAAAGTTTAGGACGACGTCCTCGAGATCGATGCCAAGTATGGCGTCTAGGACGACCTTAAAGGCAACGCCTAGGACGACGTCAAGAATGGTGTCTACGATGACGTCAAGGATGACGTCCTGAAGGACAACAAGAACGACCTTAAGGATGACGTCTAGGACGACGTTCAGAACGACACCTATGCTTCATTTCACCTTATGATAGACCGCAGTGGACATTACGAGCCGTCGAAGCCAATCCAACACCGTGTTTGTGTCACATGACCTACAGGAGGGGTGCAGCGACAAATAGCGCTATAGACATGCAGTACGTTCGCAGCACTGAGTGCGTTGGAATGGCTTGCAGTGTCTACTGCGGTCCATCGTGAGTTGTTACAGAGAATAGAGGACGATATCTATGACGACGTCGAGAATGAATCATAGAGGAGGACACTTAAGGAGGCTGTGGCATAATTGCATGGGCGGCCACATTCGCCTGCGGAAGCCACCATAAATGTAGACGCTGCTGCCCACGCCGAGGCCGTAGATGTAGACGCGGTCACCTCACAGTCCATCGCACGAAGCACACAGCGAGCACAGATGAAGACCGAAGCACACCTTTTGCACACGGCACTATGATGGTGACATCACGCTCCCGCACTTGAGCGTGAGCAGCACGTGCTTGATGACATATTTTTATGGTCATCTTTCGGGCACAATGACGCCACTTTTTCGCTTAATGCAAAAGGTAAGGTTGTCCTAGAGGCCTAGGACGACCTCAAGGATGGCGCCAAGGACAGCGTTGTCCTTGATTGAGAGGCATGTGCCGCTCAATCATATTTTTATGGCCATATATGCCACTGTTTCGCTCAATGGGACAAGTAGGGTTGGCCTTAAAGGACACATGCAAAGGAAAAAAACATTTTTTTTAAACGGCTTAGATGGAAAAAGGACGCCATAAAACGATTTTACAACGAAGGAAAAAAATTTTTAGAGCTATATTTACGGCGCAAAACGAATTTGTAGTTGGCGCCCGCGGGCACCGCGGAAAAGTGGTTTGTATTTATCACGTGACTGGTCTTTATTTATCACGTGGTGCTTGCGCTCTTTCGGAAGCTTCCTATGGCCTCTAAAAGTAACTTATTCATCTTTGTTTGAAGTATAACAAAAAACCAAGACGAATAAGTAACTTTTAGAGCCCAAAGGAAACTCCTGAAAAAGCGCAAGCAGACGTGATAGACCTGTGCGCCGGTCAGATGACGGCGGCGGCGCCCCGAAGCAGACGAACTTGTGCGGCGGCGGCGACGGCGGCTTGGAGAAACGCGTTGAAGCGGCGTTCGCACAACGCTCAGCGTGCGGCGACGACGCAGCGCGGCGGCGCGCGGGCCTGCCACGTGACCAGCGGCGGCTCCCGCGAGCGCCAACTACAAATTCGTATAGCGCCGTAAATATAGCTCTAAAAATTTTGTTTCTTCGTTGTAAAATCGTTTTATGACACCCTTTTTCCATCTAAGCTGTCTAAAAAAATTTTTTTTTTTTCTTTGCATGTGTCCTTTAAGATAGTCTTTGGAACAGTGCTTGCACTTGTCCAACATGGCTAACTGCTTGCATCGGTCTTTGTAACAAAGATGGCATTATTTACATAATTCAACTGTACTGTGGCATATTCTTTAGGCCCCAAGCTCCGAGGACACTTTAAAAGATGTTATAGGCATATTGCTTCACATATGGTTGTCGGTAAGCACCTCTATTAATTTCCAATGATGTCCTGAACCAGCGTGCATGTTTTATGTTCCCAACAAGTCAAACAAAAATGCTAAATATGGAGAAACTGCAATGAAGGCTATAACAAAACCAATATAAGCATTCCTCTGTTAAAAAGCGCACGTGTTATGGAGGCTGCCTCTCCGACGAACCAAAACTAGACAACATCTGTTGGAGTACACTTAACTTTCATAAGTAATAGCTGTGGGTGTGAGGCATATTTTGTATATTCTGGATTTTCCTTTTATTTGTTGTTTTATTTGAAGAGCTGTAGAAGTGTTGGTGTTTATATGCCTTCCAGGCATACATTGTACTTCCAAAAAATAAAATTTTTAAATCTTTTTTGCGTGTCATACCATCATTAGTTTCTTTTGAAAGAACAATTAGCTACATTTTTATGTGTCATATTGCTCCATACACAAATTAGTTACGAAAATAAAAGGGTCTGCACGGGTCCTTTGAAAATTGCAACTTTTCCCGTCGTTAGAAAAGAGTTAACGCATCATCAAGTATCGGTGACAAGCATGACCAAAAGCATCACTATGACAGGTATTCTACAATTAGTCAAACGCTTGATACGTTTTTAGTCAGATTAATTTTACTTCCATCAACGGACATAACAGCAACATCAGGCTGTTAACTTTGACAGTGATACTTTAAGAATGTGACAACTCCGAGCTCTTGCCACGCTTTTCACATGCATCATCGAACTTGTCATTCACAAATACCAACAAGTAGCCAGGGATTGCAAGTGAAGTTCAGTCTACTTGAAGCTGGATTATGAAACTGGCACCAGCTCCAGCTAAGACCAGCTTCGTAATCAAGACAAAAGTGGAATGATTCTCACTCGGGCTTGTGACGTCAAGGACGGGCACAGGCGTGCATCACCGAAAGGTCTCGGCATTATAGTCTGTTGCAGGTTAAAAGAAGCGGGATGAGTATCTTATACAAAGACCTTCAACCTTTCCACTTTACTAAGGGTGAATGTTGGAGAGGAAGCGAGTAGAAAAAAGTAAACCACCAATCGTGGCGAACTAACAGCTTTGTGGGAAAAGCAGACAGCTTTGTGGGAGGAGCAGACAGCTTCGCGGGAGGAGCAGACAGCTTTGCGGGAGGAGCAGACAGCTTTGCGGGAGGAGCAGACAGCTTTGCGGGAGGAGCAGACAGCTTTGCGGGAGGAGCAGACAGCTTTGTGGAAGGAGCAGACAGCTTTGTGGGGGGAGCAGACAGCTTTGTGGGGGGAGCAGACAGCTTTGTAAGAGGTTCAGACAGCTTTGTGAGAGGAGCAGACAGCTTCGTGGGACGAGCAGACAGCTTTGCTGGAGGAGCAGACAGCTTTGCGGGAGGAGCAGACAACTTTGTGGGAGGAGCAGGCGACTTTATGGGAGGATCAGACAGCTTTGTGGGAAAGCAGATAGCTTTGTGAGGGGAGCAGATAGCTTTGTGGGAGGACCAGACAAATTTGTGAGGACAGCAGACAGCTTTGTGGGGGGAGCAGACAGCTTTGTGAGAGGAGACCAGAAAAAAGCACCAAACGTAACAATTCTTTGGTGCAGGGTCTTTGGCAACGTCGTCGGCTAAGGCCAAGGTGCACGAACTCACCCTGTATGAGCTGCATCTGGTCGCCCATCTGGAAGAAGATGGTCTCACCCGGGTTGATGTGCAAAAGCACCACGTGGGGCGGGACACCGGGCTGGTGGGGGGCAGCCGCTGCTGCCACATAGGGGGGCACCACCCCGGCTGCGGGGCCGTGCGGGGGGCCCCCGAAACTCTTGGGCTGCTGCTGCTGCAGAAGGCCCTTACAGCGGTGGCTACCCTTCTCTGCCCCAGAGAGACCATTCACCACGTGCCAGCCGCCGGGAGGTTCGCCCACCTACGGAGAGAGCAGCGGTGGAGCGAGTTGTCGAGCTTTGGGGGGGGGATAGGAAAAGACGGCAGCAGAATTCAGCAAATCGTGGGCGCCGACACTGATGGTCCCGGGAGAAAAAACGACAAAGGGAGTGACAGAAATGCAGAGAAAGAAAGCAGACGATAGGTTGGGCGCGTTTGTTTGGCCGCAGCAATTTGATGTGGTTCAAATGCATGGTGACTTTGTTCGTTTTTATGCTATGCGCGATGCTGGCGTTTCTGCATCAATTAAAGCCAGAAAAACACTTAGGCACAAACACTGCAAGTGATGTTTTCCCACTTCTTTATGTACACCAAAGTGTCGCCAGTACCATATTTACTCGCATAATGATTCAACACACCAGTATAATGAACGCACCCCCCACAACGGGTACCAATACTTGGACTTTTTCTTTTCCCTCGCGTAATCAACGCACCTTCAATTTTCGGCTCCGCGAGTCTCGAATTGCGTTTAATTTAGCTAGCTACCAATCCAATATTTTTTTTGCTGCCAAGTGGTAAGGCCAAGTCATGCCAAGCCACGCTGCTGTCGTAACGGCTTCAAGTGCGTAGGTGTGGAAGTGATCAACCGTGAAACCGATCAGCGCGCACACTTGACTAAGCTTGGGTCGAGGAATTGTCCAGCCCTAGACATTCTTCGCCTATCGGATGCATTGATGTCAAAAAACACGCAGTCGTCTGTGGTCCACTTTCAGACAGTGAAATCGTGAGTGGTTAGGCCTAATTTTACATACCCTGGGAAAATGCGTTTATGTAATCCGTAACAGAACAGTGCAGCGAAATGCACGCTGTGTTTTAGGTTGAGTGTGTCCGGTAGCCCCTGTTAACAGCCGTCTCCGTGAACGAAACTTGATCTGTCTGTGCGAGCGGGCTCGGCAGTCAACGGCTGGACGAGTTTTTATATGCGTAGTCCCCGTATATTCCAGAGAGCGCCGCTGGATACTAGCAATAAATATCAGCATGGTTACTGTGGCGCGCCCCCGACCAGCCGTGGGTGCGCCTCCATCAGTCCAGATGTGCCACAGTATCTTGCCGTGTCATTTGCACAAAGTGTGTAAATGCAGAAATGTTACCCCGCGTAACGAATGCCCCGCTCCCTATATATGTGTAAATTTTTTGGGAAAAAAAAGTGTGTTCATTATGCGAGTAAATATGGTAATATGGGTGGCATTAGGACCATCGATGTCTGTGTCCTGCGGCAGCCGAAATCCATGGGACCTTGCCCTGTGGGCTATTATATTAACCCTACGCACTTCATTCTGATTTGTCTACAACAGAGGTTCTTGAGCGTCTAAACCCGAGATCTCTCTCGACGGCTAGATGGGGAACCCGTTCCAGTCATGGCACTGATGTGACAGAGCAGCACAAAAGCCTACGGCCCCCTGTAAACAATGATAAACTTATCAAGGAGTGCTTGGCTCGTGAAGTTATACATAAATGGGTGGCTGAGATTTGCTAAAAAAACTGGTGCTTAAACTGGAAAAACACTTCACTTAGAGGCAGGAACGGTCGAGGAATTTCGACAACTCGGATAACCCACCAGGGTACTTTAGGGGACCTCTGGGTCTCTATTTGCGACTCCAATTCACCATAGGTGGCGCCACTCGTTTTCCAAAATGGCCAGTTTAGTGAGGGTCAGAGATGCGTGCCGCTGCTGAGCCTGTCTAGTTTGCTGGCTTCACTGAGCGACACAAATTATTTCTGGTAAAACTAGAGAGCTAGGGTGTTATAAGCGCAGGTCACCTCTTTATCCTGAAAACAAAAACGGTGTTTAGTGTAATATTTAGGCCAGGAAATATGTTTTAATTCCGAAGCGAAACCGAAAGTAATTTTTATTTTGGATCTAATTTCTCGGTATCAATCTTGATTTCAGAGTCTTTCATAACTCAAAATGTGTCTCACACTGTACTTTTTTAGTTAAAGAAGTTGTTCGTGGAAACCTTCATCCCTTTAAAGACAGGATCTTTCATACACCTTAGAGGTAACATAGAATGCTGCAGTTGTTGAAAAATTCAGTGCTGATATTTGTGAGTTCTTGCTGCCTTTTCTCGCTCACATAATTGTCATATGAAATGATGAACTGTGGGCCTATCAATGGCTTTTTTGGGGGGTATTCAGAAGATTATATTGCTTTAATATCTTTCCCAGCACCAAGAATAGCAGAATAAATCCAATTTATACAATATGTTCCCAAAACGTTTGAATTAAGAAATGCTGTTCTCTCTAGAAAAATTCAAAGACGGAATCGGAGTCCGGCAGCTGAAGTGTGCGAGCTTTTAAAGCAACGCGTGACGCATGTGAGTTTATATTGCATCCAGCGTTTGACTGTTTGTCTATCTTGATAACGATGTCAGAAGTCTTCATGTACTAAAAAGAAAACAAAATGACACCTTACACAAAAGACCGTTATGGTTAAATGGCGTATTTTTGTGATCGTAGCGTTAATTGGAGGCATACAATGCCGCGATTTGTATTAATAATAATATAAATATTAACATTAATATATTTTAATACCCAATTCTTAAGCTTAAAATAATTAGTTGCTTTTGATCTAATTTCAAACGCACAAACAAGTACGGCAATCTAAAGTGTGCTAATTATCATCACTGGTACCAATTGCAGCATTTTCAATTACCAAGGAATAAAATAAATAAAGTCTAAAATCAATGAACCACATCCTAGCTAATGTGAGAAATTCATGTAAAATTAGATTAATTGAGGATGCTATCAAAGTAACGACTTTTGACAATCGGCAAAACTTCCAAAGTCGCCGCGAATATCCTTCCAGACCAAATCACCCCCCCCCCCCCCCCCAAAAAAAATGATTATTTTTCTAATTAATTATTACCTTTTTCATAATTTTCTTTCGCATTTGCTCGCCGTCAATTTGCCATCCTCACCCTTTCCAGTTCGAAGGAACGCCTATCTGCTTGCGCGTCTGCTCACTGCAGCACATTTCGTTGATGTTGAAAAATGGCGAAACTGTAGTAAGTTTTAGTATTGCATATACGAGCGAACGCAAGCACTGTGTGTTTGCTTTAGCTTTGCATGTTTCCCGCTGCGCGTGCACGGAGCCCGAAATTGCGGTCTTGGACCGGAGCATGGCAACGATGCGCACGCGCAACGTGGAGCAGGCCATTCTAACACAAACGCACTGCGCTTGCGTTTGCTTCTATACGCAATACTCAAACTCTCTAATAAGGTACAATCCCATACCGGCTGCTGCACCACGTCAGGACAGTGAAGAGTGTTGTTTGCATTCGGAAACGGCATTTCACGAGCCATGATCGCAAGCAGTTCCGCCGTGCCCGCTGAGCAGGAGGATCGGCGGACCCTCACTAGAGCGCTTCCCGTTTCCGCCGCGGGAGGGCGAGCGACGAGTTGGACACGCGAATAGGAAGCCAGCTTGAGAGACTCTTTACTCTGTACATTGAGGCTCAAGCTAAAGCACAAAGACACCTTGAAGACAACTAGATGAAGATGTCTTCTAGGCATCTGGGTAAAAATGACTTCCAGATATCTAAGGAAAGGTGTCCCCTACATGTCTAGGAAGGACGCTTGGCAGGTGCCTACCCAGACGTCAACATCATATTCTAGCTGCGTTCAAACGTCTGCAAGGTGTCTTGAGCAGGGTGGCCACCTACCTCCCAGTGTGCACCAGGCTGGACTGGGGTGCCCCTGGGTGCCAGCAGGGGCTCGCAGCCCATGGGCAGGAGAGGATCCTGCGGGGGCCGCGCTCGGTGGTAGTGCTGCGGCTGCTGCGCCGGTGGTGGCTGTGGCTGACCGTTGAGAGAGGCAGTGTTGTCTGCATCGGGCTGGGCGCTCGCCATTGGAGGCGGCTGCTGCTCGCCCGGCGCTCTCGACCCTGGGCCTGCAAAGCACCCGATTGTCTTAGGCTGCGATCGCCAGATACAAAGAGCTAAGCCAGCATAACCCAATCTAATCCATGTTGTGCGTTGTGAACGTGCCCAACAGTCGGTTAGGGCAGGAATCCAATGCTTACATTAAAAGGACGGCAAGATGTGCAGACGACTGCAAGTATGGCCCACTAAGCACTGCCATTATGTTATAGGATTGAGACCTCCCAATACAAAGAGCTAAGCCACCCTAATCCAATCCATGTTTGTGTTGTGGAACAAAGCCAACTAATGGCTAGGGCAAGAATTGGATGTTTACAAGAGAAGGATGGCAAGATGTGCAGATGACTGAAAGTATGGTGCGCTGGGCACTGCCCTTATGTTACTGGATTGATATCGCCCGATACAAAGAGCTAAGCCACCATAATCCAATTCATGTTTGTGTTGTGGAACAAACCCAACTAATGGCTAGGGCAAGAATTGGATGCTTACAAGAGAAGGATGGCAAGATGTGCAGATGACTGAAAGTATGGTCCGCTGGGCACTGCCATTATGTTACTGGATTGATATCTCCTGATACAAAGAGCTAAGCCACCATAATCCAATCCATGTTTGTGTTGTGGAACAAACCCAACTAATGGCTAGGGCGAGAATTGGATGCTTACAAGAGAAGGATGGCAAGATGTGTAGATGACTGAAAGTATGGTCCACCGGGCACTGCCATTACATTACCGGATTGGGATCTCCCAATAAAAAAGCTAAGCCACCATAATCCAATTCATGTTTGTGCTGTGGAAGAAACCCAACAAATGGCTAGGGCAAGAATCTGATGTGCAAACAACTGCAAGTATGGTACATTGAACACCGCTATTATGTTATTGTACTGAAGCCCCCCAAAACAAAAAGCTGAGCCACCATAATCCAATCCAATCCATGTTAGTATTGTGAGACATGCCCGACGAACAGCTAGGGCAAGAATCCAAAGCTTACTCCAGAAGGACGGCAAGGCACACAGACAACCAACATTACTTTTTATGCATTTGTGTAGGTACTTTGTTTGGTGCAGTGCAGAGCCCTTTATATTGGGAGAGTTTGGCACTCTTTTGAAGATGCCGACAATCCAGCAACCACAGATGGAAGTAAGGCAACCAGGAGGTGGCACATGGCTCCGCCATTTTGTGTTATCGAATTTCGAACCCACTCTGGATTTGGCACACAAGGTATGCTGTGACCCACCATTGTGATAAAAGTGTATCTAATGTAAGTGTTTTTGGCACTGTACACATACTAGTCAGAAGCTTATACTTACTTATCTGCTACAATCTCTTAAAATTATATGAGCTTAAACTTATTTCTCTTTTGTGAAAAGTGAATTTTAAATACTTTGAATATTAGATCTCAAAATTGACCACCGCCAAAATTCAGTGCTGGGACGAGTGCCATCTAGGAGAGGCGCTGCCAACCCTTGAGCTCAATCGCCCGATTAATTTTTGTTTGAGAAAGCCTCATTTTGTTTAAAACCAAAAGAAATAAAGCTTATTTGTAAGTTATGTTTTTGGAGATCAATAAAGGATGGCCAGTGTTTGAATATAGTGACCAATTGCAGGCATAACAAAATGTCAGAGTACAAGAAATTGTGTTTTTAAAACCACTACCAACTGCTGATTTGGAGCAGCACGCAACTAAGTAAAGTGGCCAAAAGCAAAATCCTCCATTTTGTGTTATTGTAAAGCCGCTTGTTTTAGCGGGTGACAGGCTCCACCCATTGGCCAAACTTTTCCAGTATATAGGGCTCTGGTGCAACGTGGCCTAAGCTCCTTTTGCATCACAAGACTCCTCACAAAAACTGTTGCAAGAAAATCAGCATAGCAAGAGACAGAAAAGAGGGCAGCTTAAAGTAACGCGTGCATTGCTGCATTCCCAAAACTGCAATGTCAGCACAGGTCATCCAACAGGTACCCTATTTCCAATGGATTTGTTGCCTTCAATGGTGTTTCGGTTGCATTCACTTCATCAAAGTCCATCTGAACTCAAAGCCATGCCAAAGGCTGCAAGCTTGAGCTGGAAAACTGAATTGTATTACTAGTCATTTCCATTCATTGCAATTTTTATTCAACAACACACTAACCAAAGACTCCTAATATGGACAAGACAAAGTCAGAAAAGCAAATTTTCAATGAGATATGTTTGCAATGGATTGATGAAACATGCAAGTTCACTTCGTACAGACGTGCAAACTAGCAAAAGGAAAACAAGAGGAATTGAAGTCTTAGCTGAATGGCACAGGGTTGCCATTCAACTAGAACCTGAACGACAACATCTATTTAATGTCATGGCTACCTGGAATAACAACAATAATTAGGGGGAAAAAAAAAGAAAGATGCTTATTAACAGCTGCAATGAAAGCTGAGTGTTGCGTATAATTGCAAATGCCACTAAGAGATGAGTGTAACAGCTGTGGGAAAAAAATTAAATACACAGGAAAGAGAGTTCTGCCACCTGCTTTTCTATGTCCCTCCCCACCAAAGCTATGCAACAAAGGTTATGCTACATTCAAGCCAAGGCACATCAATTAATTACAGCTTAACCTAACAGCATATGTACTATGCGTGTACAAAATTTTTAAGCCATTTTCCCACCGTTATTACTATAAAGAAGGTCACCCAGATACGTTGCTGTAACTAGCACTTGACACCTGAAACTCCACTTGCACTCAAGGCTAAATACTAGAATAACTGTATGCCCCCTAATAAAAAAAAGATACACACCTACAGCTGTTTAATGGCCATGAAATAGATGCCTGTCTTTTTGCTGCCTCCAAATACAGGCTGCGTCTCCCACCTTTCTAATTGTCTTCGTTCATCCAAAAGGTTAAGAATCTTTTTTTTACTTTGAGTTTCTGCAATGCAACACTGAAATTTCACCTGTTAACTCTGGTTGCTACTTACCAGTGCTGGCTATGGCAGGCATGGAGTTGGTCTACGTGTCAAGCCCCAACCTGCCTGCAGAGAAAAAAAAAATTGTGATATTACCACAACATAGGTTTATTTCACTGGCCGTCAGCGAAATCAAATCGCAAATTCTTAAAAAAAATCCAGTCTTGGTTAAAGTTACACAAAAAATAAAATATTAAAAAATAAAAACCTCCGACGTGATACCGCAGCGTTCAGTAAAAACTATTTTTAGATGCCTTTGTTCCTAACACTGGCTATGACTATAAAGACAAGCCTAACTGCTGGCAATAAAGCAATAAAAATATAGCAAATAAAACCATTTCCAACTATGTTTTCGTCACAAAAATACTTGCCACCATAACAGCCGCTGACAAGTCCTAGCGAGTTTCCGGCATTTCTATCTTTACCTCGACGGAAGCAAAATAATAACACAGATGCTAGTAAATTAAAAAAAAAAAAATTTAATTCTAGGAATTGACAATTTGTTAGCCCACATTCCTAAAGCCCCTTGAAATTATGCTCTCAGAAACCACTTTATCCAGAGGCACCCCAAACGTTCCATAAGCCAAATTTCTGCGAAACATTTTTCATCATGATGTCAACGAAATGGTATATACTTCGTATCCCATTAAATCTCCTGCAGCCCGTGTTACACTCCCTACGAGGAAAAGACGGCACTTCAAGTAACCCCCATACGTAAAAACTAAAGTTAATGACAGGTTTATAAGCGAGGAGATGCTCTGCCTTGAGCGTGAGCTCTCTGCCTTCGATAAGATTTTGGCGCACGCGTAGCCAAAGCCCTACGGAAAGTCAACAATCATCTGAAGAAGGTGGCGCATCTACCTGGTTAATTCTTAACCTGTCACCGACTACAGCCATCTAGGGCTGAACAAAAAACAGTCATCCTGTCTGCTACATGAAAAGGAAACATTAGGACACAAGTAGGCCGTTAAACGTCGAACGCCGCGATACTCGTCACTCAGACACAGAGGTGAAAAAAGGTCAAATGAATGCAGGCCGCACAACTTGCTCGCTCATTGCTCGTTGTCAAGAGACTTGCATTGTCCTTGCCAGTAGTCGCCGAGAAACTTGTGTCCCAAACTGTCCTTGCCACCTTCATTCTTAGCACTTGACAATCGTAAGGATACCCTCCCTCCCCCTTCCCCCCACAAAAATGATCTTTTTTAAAAATTGATTTAAAACATTGATTTTTTTTTTTTTTAACTGCCTTAAAACATTGATTTTGTTTGGAAGCCAACACCTGCCGACGCCTACCGGACTGAATTACGACGCCCTTTCCAATTAAAACAAAGACGGGCAACAAAAACCCTACGCCGTGGGAAAAGCCACAGGACCGAAGCGTAGTGGTGGGCGCTATCTGATGGGGCGTCTGAGAGAGGATCCCCAGAGCACCAGCCCAAACGCAAGATAAACCCGGCTTGCAACATCACGATTGGCGGAAAGGCAACCCTGTAACAGGACCCTGGGCTCCGGTTGTGGGCCCCTCAGGCAACACCCCCCCCCTCTCCCCCCCCTCCCCAGAAAAAAGAAAGTAGATAGTAGCATGCCCCCCATCTCTCAAGGAAGAGGTCTTGCGACACCACTGACACTGTGCTACGCCTGCTCCAGAAGGCTCCTTTGGAACATTGTGTCACAACCCAGACAGACACTGAACGCCCCCCCCCCCCCCCCCCCTTAAAACGATGCCCTCACATGCTAGATTCAAAATACTGCACAATGGTAGACACAAAACACACTGGGAAAACTTTTAAGCCCTCAAATTCTGTAGCTTCCATGTCTGTTCAAATAATGTGTGGTTAGGCAGCCTGCTGTGCAGTAGTCTTGTCTCGTTAATGTGGACACCTCCGTTCCTCCCATAAATCATCTATAATATCAGATGTCAATAATCATGAGCCAAAAATGTATTTATTAGTTCAGTTTGTCCTCAAACATTTTTGCACGTGGCAGGGTGTCTATATTTATGAGACACCGTTGTATCTGCCGTTCTACCATGTCGTGGTCCTTCGAGACCGTACGGAAGTGATGTGCAACTTTCCAAACAGGCTTATGGGCTTCTAAGATGTGGCTTGTCTGTGGGAGTGAGGATGTCATAACGAGGGGTCAAAGTAAGGTGGACCGCAAGATCTCCGCGCCACCTGCCGACTGTTCCGTGCTCGCGCAATGTTTCATACCCCTCTGAACTCGAGCTTTCAACTATTAAGATTTTTAGTTTCTGTGTCAAAGTGCCTGCAAAAAGGTGTTTGGCAGTCTACTAGATGCTTCATTTGCCAGATCGGCCGGTTCCCAATCCAGCAGAATGCAACGAAAAAAATATGAAAAAAGAAGGAAAAAGGCCTGCCACAAGAAGACGGGAGGAAGTAGTGATCAGCTGTCAAAACAAAATGTTTAAGCATTATTTTATTTTTATTTATTTTTTTAGTCTGCCGTTCACGACTTTCTCTTGTTCAGACCACAAGTTTGCCGGAACCTTGAAGACGATTAGGAGCCAAAAGCGGCAACCAAGTTTTCTGCTCCAAAATCTCTCGTGGACGGGTGTATCTAATCGGTGAGACGCCGAAGGGCGGGAAAAAAATGCTGTCACGGGTTGACAATCGTTGCTCAAGGAAGAACCTGGAATTTGACACCGCTCATGAGGCTGTAGACTCGTGCAAGAGCTGGCAGGGAATGAGAGCGCTCGCTCGTGGGCAATCATCAGACAGCCACATATGGAACCGGGCAGAAGCTAGGTCATCAACTCAAAAGCCATTAAAGGCTGGTTTACATATTTGCTTTGACTGTGAGCGAGTGGGAATTGTAATCTCCTGCAACCGCTTTACACACTGCCACACTGGTACCATCTATTGGGCAGCAAGGAACAACCCAAGGTTACAATCAAATGTAAACGCAAACCAGACCCTAAACAGCAGGAGCACAACGACAAGAGTAGTCCGGAAGTAAAAGCACGCTGCGTACACCAGAAAATTAAAATTCAGACTGACTAAGAAACTTTTACGGCAATTTTTTAAGAGTGTTAATGTAACAAAAACAAGCAAACATTTTTTTTTGGGCTTTTTTTACAGGACTAACATATTTTCTATTAAACCGGATAGCAGAGAAACCAGTCAGGGTCATTTAAAAAAAAGAATTAAAAAAGGAAAAAAAGAAATAAAAAATCATCCGAACGTGAGCACGCTACGCCAAGTTGGGCAACGCTCCGGCAATCTCGGAGCCACCAAAACATGCCACATCGTACACCGGACAGAGCGCGTCGGAATGTAACCGAAAAATGTCAGAGGAGCAGCGTGTAGATCGACACACATTAGGACGACTATCGTTGTTCTAGCAGCAACATGGGCAACTGTTATACGAGATCTATTTCCTGTCAGGCTACGACAGGCGATAACCGGGGGGAAAGGAAGGAAGAAAAAAAATAGCCAACTAATCAAAGCTTCGATTGCTATCGCGAAGACCTACATCGTTAGTAAGGGACATAGCACATCGAACAATACGGGCAAGGCTGCTGGTTGCCCGTAGAGTGCGGACAAAACCGCGGCACTTCGGCGTCCGTCGGCCGTGCCAACTGTCACCACCACGTCGACGAGAACCCGACCGAGGAATGTTTGCGGGCGCGTTCAGAAGCGCCAAGCGGAATGGTCGGTCGGTCGGACGTGAACCAAATCGGACCCGAAAAAGAAAACGAAAAATACAACCCCAAAAACGCGTGAATGCCGGTAGAAATGGAGTGACAACGTCAAGTTATGTCACATTTTCTAGACTACAGGAACAGGCCCATCCCCTCTGAATTTTTTGTACTATTTGTTTTCTTGGATTTCGGGGGAGGGGAACTGGGAGGTTGACGGTACGGACATGGTCTACGTAGACTGGCGTCCAGGGGAAAGCCAGAAATTTCGAAACGTCGAGATGTACTGCACACATAGTTAGCGGGGCCGAACTGTTTCGGCAGCTGCCAGCGTTCGCGAAACACGGATCAAACGTCAAAAAGCAAGCAAAGAAAAAGAGAGCAAGCAGAAGAGAGAAGAAGAAAAAATAATATATCTCGTCGGTGGCCTCAAAACAGCTGATGCCTGTAAGAGCGACAAAAACGCGATAGCGCGATCATCTTTGAACTGCCGAGATACTAGAAATGTGAATGGGAATTGTTATGACACCGCCGGAGTGTGCGACGTGTAATCGGAATCGCTACAGGCTACGCGACGAAAATACAAAACAGCCAAAACGTTACCTCATACTTGTGGAGAACTTTCATCGCTGGCAGGCATATTGAGGGTCCGTCTGAAACTTTGCCGACATCGGGAAGTGTCGGAACTTGCCGTAAATCGCGGAGGAACTCGGTCGGCCGACGTAGCGAGTATCGTGGAAAGCCCCAGGATTCGGGACACTCGACGCAAAAATGTGGGGGCGAAAATATCACGACGGGCAGACTGCGGTACCTCTTGACGTGTACGCTGGCTGGATACGAAACTAACTTATGACGTCAGCGTTCTTTTCTTTCTTCGCTTTACGGCGCGCTTTTTTCTCTCTCTCTTTCTTTTTTTCGCTTCTCCTCCACCGCCGCAGCGGTTCTCGTTTGTGTTCGTTGCTGGTTTCTAAGAATCTGTAGGGAATTCGTTATGAAAACGTGGTATAAAACACGGCTGGTTTTTTCGAACCACCGATTTGAGCGCTGTTTCTCGTGCGACTGGGAGGACGAGTGTCGCCTAAAAACCGGAGCGGAAGGCCGAGCGCTTTCTTGGCGGTTATGGAAGTGTGGGGTCAGAGAACTGCAAACCGGAACTAGACGTGGCGCGCGCGGCTGTGGCGCGGGCTTTTGCTGATGGCCACTGCGCGCTTGCCGATGTTGTCCCATTGTGACGCTGATTTCCGTTCGTAGGAATCGTAAGTTGACAATTTTCAGGGGACGTCTACAAAATACAGAGTCTCAGCACCATAGAGCTCAGCACTGTCCGTCGAGCATTTCGTTGTGTCCACGTTACAATGCTCACGGCGGCGGGCGGGAAGTTACAAACCTGCGCCTCGACAACTTCGGACCTCGAAAAAAGGCGAAATAAACAAAAGAAACCGAGTCAAAGCTTTAAAGTTTGCGTATCCCCCCCCCCCCCCCCCCCCCCCAAAAAAAAAAAAAAGAGAGAAAAATATTATACAATATATAGTGGGAGACGTAGAGCGAGGGCAAGTAATTCGACTTGATACTGCGGTGATCAATCTGCGGCGCTTTTGTCTTTGAGGACTGCGGCACAGATAACCAGTCACGATCCGGAGTCGAAGGAAACAATCGCGGCATTCCTGACCTCGTGACCTTTGAAGGATAATCGGCAGGAACGAAGTCGCTCCCATTAAAGAACCCAGCAGGCGGCGGCGGCCAATCACTTTGTCGAACCGCGTTGTCACGTGACGCTGACCTTTGGCCTCCTTTGGCAGGACGCGCAGCGTTCCGTTCGACTGGAGACGCGCGATTCTGTCGGCAAAACAGAACGTGCTGTTAGGTTATTAGATTCTACCCCGTTCCATCGCACAATGGGCTGCAGGTGACGGTACGTAGTACCAGCCATCGAGGCCAATCCACGTGCCGTGTGAGCGTCATGTGACCTTAAGTAGGGGCGGGGCGCGTTTAGTCACGTGATGCGCTATCGACGCCTGGATTGGTTGGATGGCTCGTGGCGTATTTTGTGGTCCGTCATCAATTGAAACGGAGTGTAGTTGCCTGTGAACCGCATCAGAATTTAGCGGGGTGTGTCCGTCGATCCGGCAGCGCGGTCGCACAGCCCTCGAATGTTCGCTTTAAAAAGATACCATAATAAACTATCTGGATGTGAGGCTTACTCGGCGCGTCATACACACAATTATGCAAACAAATATACGGGCATTAATCAACTTCCCTGTCACTATCGGGTGACAAGAAAATGGTGGCGTACGATATTGCACTGCAGAGTCAGAGCTCAATCAAAATGGGAGTTCAAATAATGCAGTGCGACATGGCGCTCGCTAATAAAAATCAAAAAGAAAAAAAAAAAAAATACATAAAAAAGCGTGAATTGATGTTGGAGTGTTCGGTTTCGTGACCGCAAATCGCTAGCAGTGACCACGAACGAGCCAAAAGCCGCGCTAACATCGAAACAAACCCAAACATTTTTTTTATTTGTTTTACAATTTACTTGAAGCCATTTATCGTGCAGAAATTGCGAATACGCATTTATAAAAATTTAATGTACTTACGTAAAAAAAAAAAAAAAAAAAAAATATATATATATATATATATATATATATATATATATATATATATATATATATATATATATTGTTTTAACGATTTTCGCATGTGCCTACTTTCATGCGAATTTCAGTTGGTTTTTCGCACATGTGCTCCGGAGAACACGTGTACTAAGAAGAACGAATCGAAACCCTACGAAATGTAAAACGCGCCAAAATAGCTCATCTTTTGCATTTTCTTTACTGTTATTATTTAAAAATCAGGATATATCTGGCGCATAAATCGCAAATTTGATTCTATTAAAAAAAGAAAAATAACTCGCTCATAAGTGTTTTTATGTATCGTTTTTTTTGTGATTTTTTTTTTTTTTTTTGCGTGTTTTGTATTTTGTGCAATTTTGGGTTGGCTCTTCGCACGTGTATGTACCAACCTCGAGTTACACGGGGTTAAAGCGCGCCGCGCACCATTCAAAACGATAATAGCGCCACATTTCGCATTTTGTTTGCGGGCAGGCATTCGCTGGATGTTATTGCGAAAGTCGTAGTATCCGCGTAGCAATTGGTATGTTGTCACCCACTCGCAAAAGGTGCAGTGTACTCTTCCGTTAATGTGTATTCCAGAAAATAGCTAGCACTGCGTTCTTTTCAAACATTTTATCTCTTCACCGAAGATGCAGTTTAAATGGAATCAAACTGCTCCGCGATGGCGCTACCGTCAACACTGCGCATGATCATACCTGCTGTGGGCAAACGAGGCATTGTTTGTAAACAACCTGTTGGTTGTATACAGTGTTGGGAAGTACTTTAAGTACATTGTACTTAAAGCACTAATTCAAGTAGGTTTAGGAAACTTGTACTTTACTTGGAGTACATTCTCTGAGTATGTACCTGTACTTTACTTAAAGCTTTTTTTTCCCTAGTACTTCCAGAGGAAAGTACAATTCCCGATTTCAAAGTGCAGTCCTCAAATTTGCTTTTGTTAAATTTGTATCACGAAATCGATGCTTTGTCAACTCTGAAGAAAACCTGGGAGGGATATTCTACTCTTGCCAGAAACGTGAGCAGACGATGCATCGCTCCATTTGTTCTGGTAGCAGCTTCCCGGTAGCTTTTTAAACTCTCGCTACTTCTCGGTCGGTCAGCGCAAGCGAGGAGGTTTAAAATATAACGGAGCGCAAAATTAATCATGATGTAGCACCTGAGACTGATGCGGAAAAATTAAATTTTCCAGTCGAAGTAAAAGACAACAGAGGAGAACGTCACAATGTTTCGATACATTCTCTTTTGTCTTTTCCTTCTGGTGGAAAGTACTTTACATTTTTCGCACCCCAATCTCAGGGGTCACATTATGATTAATTATCACCAGAGCGCACTTACACACTCACTGTTCTTTTGCATTACGGAGAGGAGACTCCTCTATGAGAGGATCGCTTGCGGAAGTTAACGGGGCTATAACGTCATGATCTTTCCTAGTAAATTTAGCCCCCTTGAATGCAACAATCCAGTGCAAGGGGCGCCAAATTCAGAAGAGGGACTTCTGAATTCGGCTCCATTCCTGAATATAACTATTCTGTGGCCACTTGACTTTATCAAAACTTCGCCACTGTACTTGAAAAGAAGCCATGCACCCCTGGGCCCTCGGCAATGCATACCAGTTAAAAAATCGCTTTATAGCTCGGGGAATAAAGAGGCATCATGAAAGAAGATTGTGTTAAAATACTTGTACTTTACTTTGAAAGTACATTGTATATTTACTTCAAGTACGTTGTACCCAGTGTACTTAATTAATACTTTACTTAAAATGCATCACGTCTCATCTACTTTGTACTTTACTTGAAGTACTGTGTATGCACTGTGTATGCGTGAAATTTCTTTTAAGTGTGTCTGATCTTGTGCGCTGGGAAGCAGTATCATGAATAACCAACTCGCCCAAGCTGAAGTGCAGGCACTGGGCATGCGCAGACGCTTCACCTCACGCGAATTCGGTTTCTGCGCATACGCAGTGCTCACACCTGGTGTGGGCAAACGCAGGCTTGTTTGTAAACAACGTGTTGATTGTATAACGACACTCAACAGGCGTTATGCAACCATTGAAATTTTACTTTCTTTTTAATAAACATTGTTGAATTTTTTTTTTTTTTTTTAAGAAACGATTGAATCTTTTTGCATGAGCGATAATTTGCTTATTTACCTCGCTTAAATAGCAATGTACGTTCGAGAAAATGCATATATTTGTGATCTTCATGCGATACATAAATTTCAAACACGTGTTATGTGATTTTTTTTTTCTTCTTGGTTGCTATTTTTAATTTTTGGAACATCGCTTTTCCGGTATCGTTTAGATATTATTAAACGAGATAAGGATAAATTTACAAAGCAAATCTCGATCAACAGTTTCTGACTTAATTAAATACATCATCACTGTAAAAAAAGAAACAAAAAAAAAACAAAAAAAAAACGTGACGTGTTGGTACGAACACTCCGTGACACTGTTAGCGCGAATAAGCCATCGCCTGTTTTCTGTTGTCTTTTCTTTTTCTCTGCAATAAAGGTGGAAAGTGCTCAGTACTAGCGACAGTGGTATGTTTTGACACGCGCCAGTATACCAGGCTTTTGAAGTGAAATGCGAAAAAGCGTCAAAGTCGTGTTTGCGCTAAGAGTATCGCGCTGAGTACAACATACCTGTGCGAACTGACTTGGCGACGTCCGAGTATGTGGAAGTGGGCAAGGGAGACTGTTTCAGCTCAAGAAAGAAGCAAGTATTGCGCATTGTTCCTACGCCGCGCGAACTTCTTACAAAAAGTCGGTTGTCGGAGGAAGAGGCGATGTTTTTGGCGTTTGAAGGGTGTACGTCTTGATAAGATAACAGATATCTACTCTAAAATTCGCTTTTCCTTTCTTTAAATCTCTTGTTCTTTTTTTTTTTTTTTTTTTCCTTTTCATACACGGTCATAATCACCCAATTTCGATTCGATGCCGTACGGTTACAACTAGCGTCCAAGTAAGCCCAGTCATGAGTCCAGCAAAGGCTGAAACGCGTCTGACGTAGCGCTTGCCACACGGGCTTCATACCAGAGTTGACCGAGTTACCAAAATAAAAAAGTAACGAAGTACGTTATATCTTACTGGCAAATAAAGGAAACGTGTTACCAACCTGCGTCATCTCAAAATAAAAGGAACGCGCTATAGTAGCCGTTTAAGATAAAAAGTACCGCACGTTGGTTTTGCGGGTTTTTTTTTTTTTTTTTGCCTTTTTTTTTTTCCTTTTCGTTTGGGCTATTCGTGTCGATACAGACGTATCTCTTGTTTCTGGTGGCGCTCTTCAAGTGTCGCCCCCTGTACTTCTGTAGAGACGGGTCGTGGTAGTCCAGCACAACAGTTTGACCCGCCCTGAACCTAAAATACAGACAGCACTCCGCTTGCCCGTTCTATCATTACCGGGGAGGACGTAGCAAAGGGATTACGCTGCGTTAATGCCTTTCGGGTCCAGGGCCTGATGGCATTCACCCAGCATTTCTACGCGATTGCGGTAGCAGATTAAGACCAGTTCTCACCGTGCTGTTCACAGACTCTCTATCGTCAAGGAAAATTCCAAGAGAATGGAAAAGTGACACACTGACACCAGTGTACAAGGGAGCCAACGAGCCTCAGACGCCGCATCATACCGCCCCATCTCAAAGATCTCTATCGTCTGCACATCTACGAAACGAGTGATCGACAGTAAATTAAATAATCACCTTAAAATGCCCAAGCTAAAAAAAATAAAAAAAAATTGGCTTGCTCTGTATGTTTATACAGCCTTGATGGAGATACGCCTCAACGAGTAATTGGTCTCTTGGCTGCAGATGAGAAATTTAGCCAGTGCAGTACAACCGCTAACCTGGGGTTATTAACGTGCAACACGCAGTAGTGGTTACACGAACGCGTGCCGGTACAAAACTCATCCAGATCGAAACGGGAGGGGGCGGTTTGGATCGAACCATGAATCCCGGCGCAAACTTTCGCTCCACGCTCCGAGCTGAGACGCGTTAAGACTGTATCGGGAGGAGTCGCGTCGGGCCTCAAAGTTTCTACTTAGGCAAATCAATTATACAATGTTTTAGAAAAAAATATAAAATTACACACACATATATATTTATAAATATATATATTTGAGAGGAGTGAGAATAGTACGGGGTAGAACCAACACTGAAGCCCTAATGGCATTGTGATATTTTTTTTTTTTTTTTTTTTACTATGATGACATTGTTGTATGACACTAATCTTTTGAGAGAGAGAAAAAAAGCGACAGGCGTGAGGTATATGCTTCTAATGAGCATAAATCGATGTTAATTAACTCGCACTCTCAGCGATGTACCATATGTGCCTCTTTGCGAACGTAAATGAGTTCGCTCTTTTACAGCGCATCTGTTTGATGTTCAAATGACCATGATATGGCTTCATCTTGGATCATTCATTTGGTCGGGATTGCTTTTGTCTGAACCATACATCCGAGATGCACCTGACCCAAGATATCTTCGGTTCACAGTGGAAGCCGCTGCACAGCTTCCATTAGAAGCAAACGTACGGCGCATATTCAAGTTGTCATCTGGAAAGCGTAACGGCAAGATGTTTTATTGTCGACAGTGGCAGGTTTTGAACTGCGTCGAAGATAGCCGGAAGCCCATAGATAACATTCAGGCATCCCATATGCGTGTTGCGAAAAGCTATCCTTAGATGGACTAACTTAGCGCGGAACTATAGGGAGTATTCACTGGACGCCATATTTGTGGGTGTTGTTTAGAGCGCGTGCTCAGAACGAGCTCACATTAATAGGCTGCTAAGATGGCAAATCTTGATGGTGCGCAATGCACGTTGGAAAAGAACTGTGGAAGCTCGCCATCAGCACGCGCTCAGCATTCGCGCACACAGCTATGGCCGCCAGTGAATACTCCCTCTTGGTACGACAAACACGTGGCAAATGCGGCTCTGTTCAAAATATACACATAACTTAAACGTGTTCTTTTTTTTTTTTGGAAAATTAAATTTGGTGGTGTAAAATGTACGCCGCACAAGGTACGCGCTACGCAACATGGCCACCCAGTGGCCACTGATGTGCCATCAGTGCAAGAAAAAGCGTACAGTAAGAAAAGAAAAGTCAGTACACTCTAAAGGTATCTATGGATCCACTTTCCTGCAGGACACCCAAGTCGCCAATGACCGTCACACAAGTACAACAAAAAATCCCAGCGATCGAGTGACGAAACAGGATACAATTTTGCCTAAAAGACGTGACGTGCGCTGGAACAATTAGTAGGAAAGTTTCTCTCACTCAATATTCCTATTCGTTATTACTATATTCCTATACATTTTTTTTAGTGCACGTTGGCGTGAAGGAAACGAGCTGCAATTTTAAGTAGCAATCTCTCGGCCATCCTGTAGAAATGCAAAACTACGTAATCACTAGGGCAAAATCGGATCTGTAAATCACGCATAGGTGAGGGGAAGGTCGCGTAAAAAACGGTCTGTGGTTGAAAAGGACATACGTACGAGTATTATTAAAACTATATATATAAAAAAGACGGCACATCTATTTCTTGAAACTTTTATTTTGACAAAATCATTCATAAGGGTGGGAAATTAATCGCTCAGTGTTTTTAATTCTACCTTCGTTCCGTCGAGATGAATGGCTCAGCATTGCGGCCGCCAAATATTTCGTGCACGCATAGCTTGCCAGGTTTAGCATGCTCACAAGGACAGCCCGAGTGCAAGACTAAATGGTCCCGGACAAAATGGTCCTGCAAAACATTACCGCGGTCAAAATGGACCCAGCCAAAAAGGTTCCAAGTATTTGTTTTTTGCGGTTGGCATTATCTTTAATGCTTCTAGCAACCGTTCTACTCGGAAGATTAATTCCACACACGCTCAATGTATATTTGATTTCGCTGCACCCCTTTCCGGTATAGCGCGCAAATCAATAAACACGTTTGAACAACAACGCACGCTGTGAACACTTCGCACAAATATGGCGCTCAGTAAAAACCACTCAGAGACCTTCAGATGTTTACCTTTCGGTGTACTTTCCTCCAAGAGGCCTTTTATTCCGTCGCTAAAAGGTCGCTCTACGCATAGTGCGGGTGATATCTACCGATACATTCCCGGAGCCCGCAATCACCATAGAAGACCCCAGCTCTCAGCAGTCTACGCGCATTGCTCCTTTAGATTTTATGAATAAATAACTAATTACATTTTCAGAGCTGGTGGTGAGCAGACGAACGGCAACCTTAAATAACGTAACGTTTCACACTTTCACCGGGACAGTCAACCTCAGTGCAAAGAGGCGAACAGATTGATCGCCATCCAGTTACCCGCTATCTCTATTTTACCTGAGATTTCTATCTTACCAGAGACTCACAATTGAAAGGAACAGTGCGCATGACTCACGTTTTTATCCATTGAAAACTGTAAAGGGCTGTGCTGCTGTGCAGTTAATTCTGACCCGTCCACTAGATTGAAGTACGCTTTTAAAAACAATGAATACCACTTTAAAAGTAAGGATGTCTTGTAACATAAGTATTTCTTAAAATACTTCCCTTTCTAGCTGTTTAGTTTGAAACGAGTGAAAGCATTCGACAGACCCTCAAAATCAGTCAAGCGATGCCGCAAAATTAATGCTGAAAGCAAGTCGAACGCATCAACTTTCCCAGCTCCGCTACAATACTCGTTTACAACTCTATTTTTTACGCTCATTATAACTAGTGTTTCTGAGTATAGGGAAATACTACTTTCTCCAATATCAAACAAATACATATTGTCCAAAAATAGTGATTAGTATAATATGCCATCGTTCGAAAAATTCGATATTATGCAGGTTACCAGTTACTATAGCTACAAACTTGCCCTTTCAAACAAAGAGTCGTTATGTCCTAACCATTTATTCACTTCAGTTTCCCACCTTGAGTTACGAGAAAAGACGTACAATACTCGTTGTGCGGATATAGGGTCAGTACCGCATTCGAGGACTAATTATGGAAATCAAACGACAGGATACACTACCGGGTTTTCTAAATTGGTGCAGCGAATTGAACATGGACATTTTGTGTCGAGGCCCTAATCCGGACACTTGGCGAAAAAGTCGGCGAGAAACCCGGCGGCTCTGATTGGCCGGCGCCCAGCATCAAGTACGGCGGATGGCCAATCACGGCTGCCAGATTTCTCGCCGACTCTTTCGCCAAGTGTTCAGATTAGAGCCCTTGGACTTGGAAAGTGGTGCGTTCTTTTTTTGTTACGTTTTTTTTTTTTTAATTCACGGTAAGAGCACGAAGTGATTGTACGATTTAGCTTATTTGCTCTTGGCTATCTTTGATACTAATTTGTGTTTGTTGGTAGTTATGTTAGTAATGTTATAGGTATTGTGCGTGTATGTGTGTATGTCCTCTGCCGCTGTATGGGGGAGGGGGGGGGGGGGGGGGCAGAGGCTTGTCAAGCAACACTGTGTTGCTTTTTTCTCAGCCTCCCCTCTCCAAGTAAAAAGAAATAAAGAATTTAATTTTGAAATTTTTAATTTCGTCTGATTCTCGCGCAGCGGTTGCGGTGACGTCGGAAAGCGCAGCTCTGATTGGCTCTGAGTGGAAGGATAGTGGGTACGTCTCAGTGCCAGTTGTTATGTCTACCCACTATTATTCCCATCGGAGCGAATCAAAGCTCGGCGTTCTTACGTCACTGCAACCCCTGCGCAAAAAGCAGATGGACTTGTGCTCCGCATTGCTTGCAGGCTTCAGCCCAGTTCGAGTTTCACCTACCCCGTTTGAAGATATGGAATCACGGAACCTGTATTTCGCCCGTAAAAAGCGTGAAGAGGAGGAGGAGGAGGAGGAAAAACTTTGTATTGCAGGACTTCAGTGCTTTCTGCCACAACCTCACAAGATTGTCGCTGATCTTGAAAGCCTTTATCTTATTTGTCAGTGCTCCAGTCCCATTTCGAGTTCTTGACGCACCCTTTACAGCACCCGATTTCTATCGATCTCGTCTCCTAGAAGACTCGTGGTGACAGGATGGAAGGCGGCATCTGTCTCCCGATTTCCGGCCGGTGGTCCTTTTCCGAAAAAAAACGGCGGCGGGGAGGTCAGGGAAAGCCCAGAGAGGGGAAATAACGCACGTCCAGGTTCGTCGAAAGAAACACGCGGCTGTCGCCGTTCCTTGTTTCCCCACCTGAAGGAATGTGACCGGTCGAGATTTCTCGACCGGCTTCGCTGTCGCCTTCGCTCCCCTCCCCTGCGCGTCCATGCCGTGTATATGTTTGCTCAGCGCACGTGTGTCCCTTCCAAGTTTGCAGTCGGCGGTCGCCAAGATTGCGGAAAAGGAGGGTAGAAAAAGAAATAATATACGAAACATTGGAGTAAAACTGTGTTTGAAAAGCGTCCCTCGTTTGCGTCGTCACCACGACCTCTTTGTGCCGTTACAATCTTCAGGCGCTTCCGATGCGATCAGTATGCGACATCACGATGGGTTTCCTCTTCGAGTATAGATACGAAAAATGCGTACGGGATTCCTTTGCCTGAATCCCAACAGGAAGGCTGGCTTAGTGTTTATGAACAAGAGAGTCAGCCCGTCAGGGATGTGGGCACTGCGCAAGCGCAGACTCGTTGGCGGCGCATGCTGGATGGATAGTTGTTAGGACTAAACGCAGCTTGACCGTCCCGCCCAGATGATGAGTGGCAAACGCGTTTGGGTACAGGGCGCAACCAAATCAGGCTCGTATGGTCGTGTTGGGCCATCAGTTTCAACCAAAAAGCTTTAAAAAATATTTTTTAAGTAAATTTTTTATGTTTTGCGTGTTTTCTAAAACAAGCAAACAAAAATTTTAAAACGCTGACATTTAGTGTGTTTTCTTTTTTGTTTTTTTTTATCTCGCCGTTTTTTGCATCGATCGAGCGGCACCGGGATGACTGTAATCTAAGAAAACATTTTTGCAATCAATAATTAGGGTCAGGAAGGTAACCCGCGTTCAGAGTGGCCAGCTTACGGTCCTTTTAAAAAATGACGCATCCCTTCGCAGATAAAAGAAAAAAAAGAAAAGACCGCCAAAGAATGTTTTTATTGCAAAAAAGACAGCGCTGCCAGCATGCACGAGCAATAGATCATGGAGAGACAGTGAGCCACGGAGGCTTGATCCGCAGCTGTAAACTATATAAGCCTTAGCATTTAGGCAGCTGTGCTGCATGCGAGCTGCCATAACCGACCTTCACGTTTAGTTTCCTCTCATCATGTCACTTTCGTGCAGGGATAAAATTTTCAGGTGCCAGTTAGCATGTGTTTGTGTGCTCCTCCTAGCTTTTCGTGTGTGTGTGTGTGTGTTTTTTTCTTAGACCAAGCACAAAACAAGCATCCGAACCACATAATAGACCCTTTCCAAAATTTAGTCTGGCCACTTTGATGACTATCATGATCTGAAAAATGGCCTATGTGCCGTACTAATGGCGGCCATCTGTTTACTGATGAAGGAAGTAGTTGAAGATGCTCATTAGATGATAATTTGAGGCTTATACATTCGTGCGGTTAGCACGATACGAAGCAGGAATTGAAAGCAAGACCTGCGTAAGCGTTCATTTCTAGCTCGGGCCCAATCAATCTGTTGGTAGAATCAAGGTGGTCCAAACCCCTTGATTTGAAGAACTTTATCAAGCCGTGTGCGTGGTGTACACTTCGTTCTGACTGGTCGCATCTTTGTTTCTATCGTCACTGAAAGAGACCAAGGAACTTTACAGTGAAGCGCACACTGTTGTTTGCCGTTGACTTGCCAAAGTGACGGCGTCCAATAAAATATGGCAAACTACATTTGCACTGCCGCCATTAGTGCGGCAAAAGATAAACTGCCATTATGCCCACCAAATGGCACTGAATTTCGGGATGGGTCCATTGATGATAAGGCGCTCCTTCTAACAATGCGAAGCACCTAGCGCTCGCCGCATACGTTTCTCGGTAAAGGTTACTGTTGCTCAAGCGGCTGCGGCGACGGCAGCTTTCGACGTGGCAAGTGACGTCACTAGCCTTTTCTACACAAAAAAGTTTTGGTAGAGTGCATTTATTTTTCTTTCGTCAATCATATGGCATAGTGCACTGGGCACTCGATGCAGATGATACCTCAGCTTCGCTGGCCAACCCCCTTCACAACGGGAATTGGAGCCCCGACTTTTTTTTTATTTTTTATTTATTCTTTACGCCTTGTTTCCACACTTCATGCCGTGCGTGTCACTCGCTATCATCACGGGATTACGATATGTAAGTCAGCGCCATCTCGGCAAAGACCAGTTGAGTGAGATCATGTGACACCCTGCCCTGATGTCACGCCCAACGAACCGGATTTTTAGGTCGAACTTTCGGGGTTCCACTGGGTCGAACCGGTTCGACGAACTTTCGAACTTTTCACCAGATTCGTTCGGTTCGACTTTGAGGACAGTGTGGCCAGACCTTGATACAAGCATGTCTAGGTTTGGAGAATTCTTTTTTTTTTTTTTTATGCAAGGGGTTATTTTACTTTTATAAACAGTTGCAATTACAAGAAACTAATTCTAATTGCTGAAGAAGTTAATAACGTAATTTTTTTGTACTGTATTAACTGAAGTAACCAATCAGTGCTGCCCTTCGTTCATCCCTTAGTCATCACCATCCAATCCGAAGCCAACTGACCAGCTTGTCGCGCATGCACATAGCATTCGAACCTGAGTAGAGCCTTTGTCAAACTTTTCACAAGAAGTTCGAAAAAATTGAACCTGGTCGAACTCGGACCTCGACCCGTAGGCTGTATCGCGGATCGAGGCTTATTTTGCTGGAATCGAGTGGAATTGAATCGAGCCATCAGTTGACACCAGCCAATGCAAGGGACTCAATGGGAAAAACAAGAGAAAGTGCCGTTTCCCCCGTTTCTAATTTGTTGCCGGAACTGAAACGTTTTGGCTGCTTTTCGGGAAGCCTGTGAAATAGCCTGTGAACTAACATTAAAACTGACAACCGTCACAGTTGTTCTAAATAAATGTTTTGTAGTCTAGAGCGACTCCGCTGAGCGAAAAATGTAGTGCAGCTCAATCAGACAAGAGTTACCTAGAGTTACCGCGGAGTCGGTGGCGGTTGTGATGAGGTGGGTTTCATCTTGGAACACAGCGCGAACAACAGACGTGGACGAAGAAGAAACACACAGGACGAGCGCTCGTTCTGTGAGTTTCTTTTTCGTCCACGTCTATTGTTCGCGCTGTGTCCCAAGATGAATTCCCACCAACTCGCCCAAATATCCATTCTTCGAGGTGGGTTTAGCAGACGACAAGATCGAAGGCCGGGAAAGCCGCTCTCCAAATTGAACTTTTTGGACATTCACCAACTTAATTAATTCTGGGCCACGACGAGAGCAAGCTTGGCAGCTCAGCCGTAGGTGCTCCGGCACGTTTTATTTTTTAATGGGCGTTCGAACGCTTGACAAATACCGATTCGATCTGCAAGCATCCGATATAATGATCGCAGCACGTCATAAAATACTCGCCTTTGAGCACCGCGTAGAAGCTCCAATATTCCTACTTTTGTGTGTTTCTCCCATTTACTGGCGTATATCCCTGGTGTCAAGCAAATGGCCGCCGGTGGTGCCACCGGCAGGCTTCCGATCCGCGATCCATCTTACTATAGATCAGCGGACAGCAACGTTACTGGAGCAACGTGGGCTCAGTGGCGGTCACGAGAACTAGCAGCGCTGCAGTCGAGTCTTGCTTCCGGATTGTCTAGCCCGCCAAGTTTGAATAGCAATACTTGAGCTTGGGCGAGTTGTTGATTCATTGTAACACTTCACAGCGCAAGGAAAAAGACGCACACAAAAATAAATTTCAAACACTCAAAGAACACTCACAATGCGCTGACTCTGATCTCTGTGGTGTATTACACTTCATCTTCATCATCTTTTCTTTTTTTTTTTGTTGTTGCTATTATGCTAGGGTGCCTTCATGTGCGCTTTGCTTAAAGTGGTGGCATCTCGCCATTTTGTCACACACTTTTATTTCTATGTTTTGTTCAGAAGCGCGTGAAAGAGCGTGTCCCTGCACGCGCTTGTGGCGTTGACTGTGCTATGGCGACATTTTGTTTTCGTCGATTTCTTTGTATTTTTCCCGTGAGCACGTGCTGTCGGCATCTGGTACTACAAAGGGTGGCATCACCCTAAACGGAAGGACATTGAGGCACCCTATATTATGCACATGGAAATAAAAAAATAGGAAGAAAAGAAAAAGAAAAGGAAGCTCCCAACGCAGTGGTAGTAGACAACGCGCGAGACAGGAAAGCAAGATCCGACTGCAGCGCCACTAGTTCTCGTGACCGCCACCGGGGCCACTCGCGTCTGCAGGCGAGAATAGGGAGCTTCGAAACTGAGCTTGCTCCAGTAACGTTGGTAACGTTGCTGTCCTTTTCAACGTTACCAACGTTACCAACGTTGGTAACGTTGGTAACGTTGCTCCAGTAACGCATACGCTCTGTATGCGTAGAAGAAGCTACAAAAGCGAGCTCCTGGCATTCTGCGTCCTTACCAAGCACGCGCGCTCGTGCAGTACGAGCAATGTTCAGGGACCACACGCTCGCGCTTGTAGCATCGGCTGCGTTTTGACTTAGAACAAAGTATGGCTAGAGTAGTATGTCTCCGCTTCACGCGAATTTCGTTCCTGCACACGCGCAGTGCCCACAACACGTGTGAGAAGTGCGCGTTTGCCCTCACCAAGTGGGTAACGTGAGGGCGTGCTTGTAAATTTCCGACCGTTGGCCCATCGACAAGCTCCCCTTCAATTTGTTTCCTGTTTTCCGGCACAATAAACGTATCTATATTGATTTAGAAATAAAGCAAAGGACGCAATTTTTTTTTTAATTAAGAAGTCGTACGTGTTTCCGTTGATGGCTGAATGGTACCTCTACTAAACGGTAATCAAATGCTCAATCCACGGACCGTTGCTAAGTTTCTCCTTCTTGTGTTGAATTAATATATATGTAGGTGGATCTTAGATTATATTCGTGTTATTTTATCAAAACGTACTTGTCTAAAACACCGAAAACATCGTTTCTTTTTTTGACAACCGAATCTCGTGAAAACTACACTTTGCACAAATGAATAATGCGTTCTTTTTTTGTCTTGATGCGAATCATAAATTAATAGTGCAGTTTTTCTTTTTTTTTTTTGCAAAAGCAGAACCAATATTTTTGTAATTCTCATTGACCTAACTGTCATCGTCATCGTCTTCACCATTAGGGCGATGCTGTTCAGCCGCCGGTCCACTCAAATCCGTCGGCGCGGCCTGGACTGCGTCCAGGCTGCCCTGGAGCCAGACTGCAGCTGGGGTCCCCAGGTCCAAAGCGAGGTCGCCCTCAAGGCCCTAGATTTTGTACGGTGGCATCCGAATGCCTTGGGTGGCCGTGGCCAAAACCTGCGGCAAGCGCTGGGGCTGACGATGCGCTGCTTCAACCAGACTGATTTGACCAGCGCCGCTCTGGAAGCGGCTGCCGCCATTTTGGTGCACCATCACGCTGAGCTCAGGGACGAGCTGTTTGACCTGCATATGTCCGCCTTCCATCTGCTGGCCTCGTCATCTGCCGCAATTCGTCACAAGGCGCTGAGTATCATCCTGGTAGGTGTACTCTTCTATATGTTCGTAATTCCAACTTCGTGAATTTAATGCATGGAGAATAGAAGGGGAGAGGGCATGACGTCAGCCGCGTAGCCTCCACAAGCCATGCTCCCTTGACGCCTCGCCTCTTTCGTATTTTCCTCCTTACTCTCACCACATCACGTGACCGTAGCTAGCCTTCGTCTAGCTATGGTGTACTAGAATACACCACAGCCTAGCCTTCGATCTGATAAAACCTACCGAACGGAGCGCGCGCAAGCCTGCAAGGAATCTTCCTACAATCAAGCATCCATCTCGCACGTGACATGTCACGCGCACCAATCGCCTGACAGATCTGCGGTCACGCTGGGCACAAAATCGTTTAAACTTTTTATGACTAGGCTTCACCAATATTGCAACGTGCCCCCTCCTAGTACTTCTAACCTCCTTGATTTAATGCCCCTTACTCTTTTTTTCGTTACGGTCACCAGATAGCGTCCATTTTCGCTGTACGCTGGACTAGACGATAGCTCCCCTTCCCATCTCCATCGTGGCTTTTCCGCTATGTGATGTCGCCTCCCTTGGAATTGAAGTGCCAGCGGGAGTTATTCTTCAAGGTATGCAGGGATATGAATCGCAAATATCAGCCGCTCCGTAGCGCAATGAACCTGGAGGAATCGCAGTCGCAACGCTACTAAAAAATGATTGAGCAAAAGAGGGGCACCGCCGTGCATGGTATCTGTATGAGATCGACTGCTGGGTGTCAGGGAGTAAATGGTTTCAGCACTCGCGCACCATATTGATACTGGCGGGATGGATCCAAAATTTTGCGAGGATGTGGTTGGACCGTCGCAGCTGCAGCTGCCGCAACAAATGTGTGTCACATTTACCGAAGCCTTCATCATAAGCCCTCGTCGACGGCCAGGTTATATGAGATGGCCGCATTCCACACTAAGAACCATAAAAAAAAAACTTCGACGCACGCCGACATAATAAAAACGCGAATTTTATGGACCTTCGCCATTCCCTTGCGAGACCACACGCGCCTCACCTCTTCTGCCTGGCTATCGAAAATTGATCCCATATATTGGGCGAACATGGGCGTCATTACGTGCCATTCCGTTTCGCACAGAGATCTTGCGCATGATATGCAGTTGTAAAAAACTGCACGAGCAGTATTACTTTTTACCTTGTGACCAGTGGGTGTCACCTTTTTTGTACCTTATTCTCGGTTTTCCAGGCATGAACAGTTATCGGGTTACTTGTTTCCTAGGAATCATTTCAATAACTATTATAATCCTTTCTAGTGCACCAGGGATGACAATGACTTGGTGACATGACACACGCTTTCTTTTTGAGAAAGTTTGTTTTGTGATCTCCTGTATGCTTTGCTAGCTGTGGTTGGAGGATATTACCGCTTATTTTCCTTCATAGTCGGTATGCGGTGACTAGGGTGCCTTAAATCTATTTAATAACCTCCGTTGCAGATGCAGTATTTTTAATTTAGTTACTTTTGCCCGAGAAATTGCCTTACATATAGCTTCGAATCAGCACGTGATTCCTAGTTGCAATCATATCATTTGCACGTTACTGCTAGACAGTAACTGTGTTGCAGGTAGAGTTACTCAGGGGGGAGATGTGACTGCGTTAGTTACAGTTGCAAAATTTGAAGGGTAACTTGGTGCAGTTAAAGCTATCACAAAAAAGAATGCCGTAAATTTTTGGTTATTTTACAACAATAATAGAACATTCAAATGGTATCTTTGTCATTTTGCTTTTGAAGTGGTGTAGCATTTTGATTACATACTCTCTTCTTCACGGTAACGAATCTTGTTTTTTTTCAGAAACTGGGGTTTTCCCAAATTAAGAGTCAATATTCGCATGTTTGGTCCTTTGTATTCCAAGGTGTACCGCAAATAGAGCTATGAATCAGATAATATTTTAAAGGAGCATTCGCGTAAATACTGCATGCGTGACCAGGGCCGGACTCAGAGGGCGCGGGGGGGGGGGGGGGGGGGGGGAAGGGGGGGGGGGGGGGGGGCCCGGACGTCACCCTCTTTTTGAATTCTGCATGTGTAAAAATTTAGGGCGGTGAAACGGGAAAAGGGTGGGGGGGTCTTAAACATGATACGCTAACCAACGCCTGCCCCCCCCCCCCCCCCCCCCCTTTCTCTCCTCTCAAGAAATACCTGTGTCTGGCCCTGTGCGTGACTACACTTTGAGTTTTCTCAATGGTGAGCCATCTGATGCTGGTTATTGATCCAGGATTCATGAAAAAGTTGAAAATAAGCGCGATCACCATAAATTTGTACACCTGTGACCCATGTGCCCAGGACATGCCAGGGGAAACACACTTTACAGTGTCACATACGAGAGACTGAAGACTCACGAAGAAAGTAGTTCACTGTTGACCTTGCTTCTGTGATAGAAAAAAGAAAGGCGGTGACAACAAATGTTGGATCAGCCCATATCTGTGTGGTAGTTTGAATACAAAGGCAATGCATCTAGGGAAGTAGAATAAACAAAATCAATGGCTAAAATATATTGGACACTTTCCGATGTCGTTGCGAGAAAGAACGAACTAATCTAACAAAAAAGATAAACAGATTATTTTTTTTTTCTGGTTGGCATGGTTATTTTTAGAATATAAAAAAAAGAAGTGTCTAATACAGAGAGGCAAACACCAACAAACATTGCGAAGGCAAAGTAGAACAGGTACAGGTTTTGTCTGCCACACATTGCCGGCTTCAAGCTCATATTGTGTGTGTGTGTGTGTTTCTAAAATTATTATTAGCAAAACACGCGCTTGTATGCTTTCCCGCAGAACACATGGATAGTTGTCGCTGTGGTCGGCCTTCCATGATCGGCCAGACACTCGCTATGACGTCATTAGTAGGATTAATTTAATTTTCATCCACGGAAATAAGAGTAATGTAAGACAGTCAATTGACGCGGTGTCGGTCTGAGAAGGCGATGACTCGAAGCTTCCACCATTATTTTCACACACACCATCGAACTTGCCGTTCATAACTATAATCCTAATCGTGACGTCACGGGTGGGGTCAATACATAAGAGAGCGCAATAGAAACATCTGGTAACTATACTCTGTTTCACCTTATGTTTTACCGCAGGAACGGCTGTAAGCGCGAGCTCCTTGCTCTGGGGCAGATCTCGGCGGCACAAGCTCTCGTGCAGTATGGGCTCATTCACACTGGAAGCGGATCCGCGTTCGCAAAGCGGTTCCGAACGCGGTTGTATAAGGATTCAGTACAATTGCACGCGCACACGATGACATCAAATGCGCGTGCAATTGCACTGGATCTTTATACAACCGCTTTCGCAACCGCTTCGCGAACGCGGATCCGCTTCCAGTGTGAATGGGGGGTAAGGGCAGCTGTCAACGCTATGAGCTCGCGCTTCCAGCCTTCGCTGCGGTACAACATAAGGTGAAACGGAGTATAATAATCACACATAATTTTTTTTTTTCAGCTGTTCCATTTCTTGCTTGAGCTTCCTATAATGCTTCGGCGTCTCGTGAACTTCGAACGTGCGCGCGCAGCCAAAGCATGACGACGGATGGCAAAGAGCACATGTTGGAGGCTGGACATTTGAAAAAAAGGCGCCCTCTTGTTCGGATTTCAAAGCATTGATTACGTAGTTGATTAGAGGCACACTGACGGGGTATTTATGCTCGCCAAGGTTTTTATTTTTACATGACATATGAGAGCAACGCTACCCAGAACCCAATTTGCGGCTCGCAATTCGTTTTCTTTCAGCCCGAATACCGCCGATCGAAAACCGGCCGGTGGGAGTCGCGCTTACTCTCTTCTCCGCGTGGTCACGGGCCGTTTTCTATGGTTTAGACACAACCACCAAATATCATCTAAGTCGCAAATCATCGAAGACACGTCGACCAACTTTACCAATAATACGTTTTAAAAACTCCAACAACCGTCTCAGGTGCGTTTTCTTCTGTACACACACGCACACACACACACAAACACACACACACACATATATGATACCCATTTTTTGTAGCTTCTAAAAAGCTGCGAAAACGTTGATTTAAAAAAAAAGTTGTACAACCACGTGACTTTCGGCACTCTCTCCTCCTCTATATACTTCTCCTTCCTTCCGGCTTCAATTTCGAACAGCTGCGTTCTCTTTTTTTTATACTTTATTAAAAATGTACGTGACGCTGTAGCAAAATAACGATTGGGTAGTCTTCTGACACCAGAATAAATCGCCTGAAAAAAAAAAAAGAAAAAAGAAAGAGAAAAAGCGCAGCGCATGGCAAATGCCCTTAGCTTTTTTTCTTCAAATTAAATAAATCATAATTATTTGATTTAAATCAGACTTATTTGATTTAAATAAGAATGATTTGACTTAAATCACTGTAGCCATAAACTATAGTGTATTTTACTATGTATTTTTAAACATCACAGATTGATTGATTGATCAATCGTTCGATCACTGAAAACAATGAACTTAAAAGAAGAATATGACCGTAAATTTAAAGTGCAATTTAATTAACAACGTTTTAGTAATGTATAATCTCCGTCATTCTAAAAAAGAAAAAAGAAGAAACGGCTTGATATTTTTTAAGTTAGTGAAAAAGCTTTTTTTTCTTCTTTTGCGTTTTGATTTTCTTGCAAAAGGACTTTACTTTTCCAGTGATAGCTTATTTTGTGTTCTTATTTACGTATAGGACGTTACGTAACAGACGAACGAAGTGAGTGGTAGAAAGGATGCTCAACCTTCCGAATTGCTCAGAACCAACCTGATATAAATCTTTCTCGCTCGATGATTACTTGATTTAAACACGAAACAAAAACACATAAAAAGCATCAAGTGATTTAAAAGAAAACAAAAAGAAAAGCAAATAGAAGTATATGTTGGTGGTTATGTTTGCGGAAAATGTTTGGTTTAAATCATCACAATAAAACCGATCTGATATAAATTACGATTTAAATAATCTTGATTTTTATTCTCCACCCTACTCCGCAGTCAATGAGATCGCGGTATTTACCGACAAGGAGGCCGAAAAACTTATCACGAAGCGAAAACCGTGAAGATAATAGGCCATATGTCCTGCGTTTCAGTGTTCGTCTGCTTCCTGCATAGGGTTTGCGATGATGTCACAACGCCGAGCTTCTATTGGCTGATCGAAAAAAAAAATAGTGGGTAGACCTCAAGGCATCTGTCATTCAGGTCTACCCGCTATCCTCTCAATTAAGCCAATCGGAGCTCGGCGTTGTTCTGACGTCACTGCAACCCCTGCGCAAAAAGCAGACGACTTGCTCTCAACATAGTCATGCCAGCCTACAACCTATGATGCCGCCAACAGCTCCTGCTGGACGTGGACCCCCTGTGCACGTCACGGGAGCTCCTGTACCTGGTCCGCTGGAGCGAACGGCTCCAGCGTCTGGGCGCCATGTTGGCCTTCAAACGCGTCGTCTGCAAAGGCAGCGGGCTGCACCTTCTGCCCATGGACAGCGTCTGCGAGTTCTTCGAGTGCCACGCTGACGATCCGGATGATCTGATCAGGAACCAGGCACTGATCGGATTGGACTTGCTCCGTTCGTGCTTCGGGTCTGGGATATTCGCCGAGATGTCGTCCATCGAATCGGTCTTGGTGTCTGGTACGGAGAGCACGTCTTTTAGGGTCCAGGACAGTACACTGTTCTCCGGCGATGAAGATGACAGCGATGAACAGGCGAGCAGTCACTTGCGATACAAGTACTCGTAAAGCTTTCAACCAAGTGCTCGGAACATATGACGAACGCAAGGTTGGAGGATCGATAAATACCACATTCTCTTTCCTTCATAAGTTCGTTGTACAAACATAAATTCAGCGGGAAGTTACTGTTGATGAAATCTTAATATCGTCTTTATAGGTTAAAGCACCCGTATAGCATGTTTGCATCACCTGGGTTTACTAAAATAATAACATCGAGAGTACGAGTAAGATAAAGCTTTGAACACAGCTGGAAAAAGAAATCTAATAAAACAAGTGACCGTCGGTGTTCGTACAAAAAGAAAGCCTTCAACCAAAAAAAGAAACGTAGGCGAGAATATTGTTGTCGTCTTAAAAAAAAAAAAGAAGAAACACAACATACAGTTAGCTAGAAAAAAAAAAAAAACCATAAACGCGCAATTAAGGTTTTTTTTTTTTTTTTCTTGTTTAAAGACGAACACTCCAAGACACAACCGGGGATCGTTCTGGTCACAGTCACAGCAACTTTTATTCTGAAGCTTTGCCGAAGATGTTCTGCGTTTAGCACGAATGGAGCTCTCTCTGTCCCTAGCTCTAACCTTCAATTTCTCCTCACCGTCACTGGGCAGCTGTTATTTCGGTTTATATATATATATATATATATTTTTTTTTTTGTTGCTGTCAATGCTGTAGGGGAAATGGTGGCAGGTGAGCATCCTGCGGCTAATGATAGCGTGACGCGACTACCCTCGCGCTAAGACTCGGTCATCTAACTGCAGTTTCGCGAGTTCCTCCGTAACCACACTGGCACCGTCTCGTCACGCAACCTTTCCAGCTGACTTACTGTATCTGTTAGCTACGCACGCTTGCTTCATTTCTTTAATGCCCAGAAACCGAATGTTACCTAAGCAACATCAACTGACTGTCCGCGGTGTTAGAAAAGAACAGAATAAAAAAAAAGTGAAATAAAATGACTAGACGGAAAATATTAGAGAACGAGAGTTTGGTGTTAATAGTTGCGATGGCGTGCCTGTCTTCCATCTTATGCCGTCTGGCAGAAGAAAAAGAAATAATAAAGAAAAATGCTGGCGGTGTTGAGTCTAGAAGTATATGTTGGCGGGTGTGAACAAACATGGCATATATCTGAGTGATTACATGATCCATCAGACGACTCGGAGACTGATACCCCATTGTAGACTCTTACTGTGTAATTGAGGCGCAAAAGAAAAACTTGCGTTGGCTTGAGGAGGGGCCGTTCTGTACTTCTCATGAGCAACCCCCCCCCCCCCCCCCCCTTCTCGATCTTTAAACTTTTTTTCCGTGTGTGTGTGTGTAAGTGTGAATGACTTGCATTCAGTATAATATGTACTGTAAACGACTTATTTTTCAGGGGCTCAATATTTCGCGATTGAGGTTAAAGCTGAAGTTTTGGGATCATTCGCCGGTTCTAATTTTCTCGACGCGGTGGGATCTCTATATATAGATTCCAATGTGTTTACATTTCACCGAAATTGTTCGCGGGAACCATTTTTCGCGAATGGTAGGCGATTCGCGAAATTCGCGAAATTTAGGTCCGCGGGTAAAATTAAGTCGTTTACAATGTATACAAAATGTTTCACACACAGACACAAACAAAAGAAAAAGACTTCTCAAATAAAAAAAATATATTCCTTCGAGATCTTTTTTTCTTCTTCTTTATTTCACTGTAAAGATATGGGTGCAATAGTGCACACCTAATTCTTTTTTTAGAAGATTCGAGAGTTACCGTTCACGTACTTGCAACTGAGTTCGACAGAGTTTGACGAGAGCGATTTTTAAGCCTCTTGCGACGGCGTAGGACCAGACGCGCTGCTACGGAGCAGGTCCTACGCCGTTGCAAGAGGCTTAAAAGCCGGTCTCGCCTCAGCCGGTCTTACTCAGTTGCCAGTGTATGAAAAAGCCTTTAAGCGCCATTCCACACACTTGCAACCGAAGAGGACCGAGAGAGACAAGACCTGACCCGCTCCGCAGCAGCGCGTTTGGTCGTACGCCGTAGCAAGAGATTTAAGAACCGGTCTTGTCTCTTTCGGTCGTACTCGGTTGCAAGTGTGTGAACGGCGCTTTAGAGGTTCAACGATGACCCAAATGCATTGCGTGTGATATATACAATATTTAAGTAATACCTTATAAAATTGAGAAAAAAAAACTCCTACAACTTTGGCAAATTGAGTGCCGTGTGTCAGTTGATAAAAACGTTCTCCCATTACTTTTGAATTGCAATTTTGGTACAACCCTGGTTTGTATTCCATTCAAATATATATTGTCGCAGACTAGTGTACGTGTCACAATATTAGATAGACTCGTCTCTATAAAGTCGGAATTGATCAAGCTCTCCCTTGTTGTAGCACTTTAATACACACTTTGCCAAATGCTTGGAAAGCCAAGGTACGCGCTGTGTAATTACGCACGCAGCGCGTGCTTTTATCTTATGAATTATGTCACACAATTGCAGGGTAGGAAAAAAATCACGATAAAGTTATAAAAAATGACGTTTGTTTTATTTAAATCTGATTTATTTGAGTTGGGTATGATTATTTTGATTTAAATCACTGTACCTAGGATATAGTAGCTGTTTATAACTAGATGCATTTTTAAACATGGCAGACGTATTATCCAATCCATCAGATTATTAAAAGCAATGCGGACGAAAGAGTTAATTGATATTTAAAGTACACTTTAATAAACAACTTTTTTATATGTATCCTACCATACTAGAACAAAAGCAGCTTGATTTATTTGAATTAATAAAAACATTTTTAGCATTACGTTTTGATTTAATAATAATAATTATTATAATATTATTATTATTAATCATGCTACTACTACTACTACTACTAGCTGCTACTACAAATAATAATGATAACCTTTTTATTTCATTTTGCATACTATACAAAAGGAGGAAGGCAAGACAAAAAACTGATTATTTTAATCTTGACGAGGCACTAACTCCATCACACGATGGCAGAAAACAGCGGAAATAATGCACAAGGCAAAACTTTTAAGAACACAAAGAAATGAGTATTAGTTCATAGACTGTACTTAGTAAAGAGAATAGCGCAATGATAAAAGATGACGGAGAAGAAAGTTATCAGAAGTCAACACCTTACAACAGGATAAAGTGACGTCACTACGTTTCACTCATTACGTTACGTAACATATATATATAAATCTCGATAATGTAGCTGAAACTCGAGAAGAGTTTAGTTCCCTTATTTCAGAGATTTCTGACAGCAGTACCTAGAGTTGTCATTTCATCATTGTGTTAAATTCGTGTTATTAATCTGTGCATTTTGAGCGTGTGTATTTTTTTGTGTTGTAAAAAATCCTTTCCTATCTTGGTCCTGTGTAGGACCGATAGTATATCAAATAAATAAATAAATAACATTAACATTTCCATTTTGATGCTCATTTAGAAGATATGACAAAGCATATATTAAAAATACCAAACCATAATTTGCGCGGAGTACTAACACACCAACTCTCGCCATGTTGAGTGGCATATACAGAAAGAAAGGTGTGATTATTTTGTCTTAGTGCCGTTAAATATACCCATATCAAGCAATAATTGTGCAAGAGAAAGATTGGCATAACTTTATACAGTTCAAAAAGCTCTCCCGATGAATGCAAGTATGGAATGTTTGCTACAGTAGGAAGTGCCTTTTGTGTTAAAAACCATTGCGTCAGGTTTTACTTTGTTGTTAGTCCCCGAACCAGGTGGCAGTGCACGTAGTGCGTGTACACCAGAGAAGAATATAGAAGAAATTTTACTCGCACTGGGAATTCATACCGACCTTTAGATATAATTCCAATCGCTCTGCAGACTTTCTAGCGATTATGCACCACGTGTAGAAAGCGTATCAGTAAAAATTACACCAGGTATCTTTACAGATTTTGCAATCTGCAATGAGGTCGATTGAAGCGTGATATTCGAAAGCAAGATGATTTGACGCTTTCATGGTCTAAAGAGCACACACTTTGTTTCACCTGTATTTATTTTTAAACTATTTATTTGAGACCATAAATGAAGGAGCTCAAGGGCAACGTTCAAGGCCGGTTTAAGGTATGGTCCAAGGGGGTTACAGCCTTGGGCTCCATGATGCCATAAGGCCCCTTGCTGGCCCCTGAAAATGAAAGAAAATAAGTATTAAAATTACTAGGAATTCCAAAAAGGGCCCTTAGAGCATTCGCCTTCCCGTCTTCCCCCCCCCCCCCCCCCCTCCCACTTCTTTTTTTTTAACGGAGAGATAGGTATGTTGCAAAGTTCCCGTCTTTAGAGAAACTGGCATTCTGTGAGCGCGTGGCGAAGACAAAATGTAACGCGGCCTCGAATGCCTCTTGTTACGGAGGGAAAAAAGCCGTCGACGGTGGTGGTTCCGTTGATGTAACTTCTAACTGTTCTGTCCGTTTTTTATGGTTCCTACGTCTCAGGGTTACTATGGTTCTAATTGATACTCAATGAAGGGACGTCCATTAAAAACTGCGAAACAGTTTTTAATTAATCGATTCCGCCTTGTTGTCAGCAAGGTAAACTTGAATTCCATCGAATATACAAATATAGAAAAGGCTCGAAAAAATTATAAACAAAAATGTAGACTTCACAGGATGGTAAAATTTACATATTGGCATCGTCGAATTGTTACCTCCACTACCATTATCGTTCCCATGGTCATTATTACCACCATCAGTAGGAACCCCATAATAGCCTTAGCCCTGGGCCCAAAATGTCTTAATCCGGCACTGGCAGCGTTTGCCTTGGTATTAACCTCACAAGATGCATGACCTTTAATAAAAAAGAACAGTACCGTCCCTATACGAAACAAACTTGGCTTCTGGTGCACATTCTCAATGACATTTCTCAATATCATAAACATCAGCGGTCCAAGCACGCTTCCTTGTGGGACTCTAGTCCCGATTTTACTTGTGGACGAATTATAATAATTGATGCTAACAAATTGTGTATGATTTAGAAAATATGATTTGAAAAGTTTAAGTGGCTGTGCCACGAACTCTATAGCATGGTTCCTACGTCTCAGGGTTACTATGGTTCTAATTGATACTCGATGGATACTCGATGGAGGAACGGCCTTAGAGTTCTCTTACATACTGGGGCCCCCTTAGCGTGTTTTGCGCACAGTAGTGGGCCGAAAATTAAGCAAGTGTTGCAAAGTACTACTTGAGCAGCACAGATATAATACTTGTTTCTTTCAACCTTAGCGAAGTTTTATGTAGAATGAACTCCAGAAAGACGAATTTAGAACAAACAAAAAGATGCTGGTAAACGCTCCAGACCAACTTTTTAAACAGCATAGTGTGGTTAATGAGGTCAAAAGCCTTCGAAAAATTGATGTACACACCCAATATAAGCTCTTTATTCTCGAAATATTTTAAGATTTATTTTGTTTTGTTTTTTACAAGAAGGAGTGCTGTTTTCGTTGACCTCTGTTTTCTTAAGCCATGCTGAAATTCGGACAGTATTCAGTGTTCTTCTTTTTTCAGGTAACATGAAAGTCTTAGCTGTATTATTTTTTCTAGCCCTTTTGAAGAGGTTGACAATAAGAAAGTTGGTTTATAATTTTTTAAAAGATTTGCAGCTCCGCCCTTAAATATCATTACAACTTTAGCACTTCGCATCTCTCTCGGAGAAAACACCTGCAGAAAGCGATGCATTAATAACGTACGTTAATACGGATACAATTATTTCACGAACCGTACTTGATTGCCTAATAAAACCGTTAACGTACCTACTTTTACAATTGTCTGAAGTTTCTAAACACGGAAAGTATCCCACGTTCATCTGTCAGGCATAAAAAAGGGAGTTCATAAATTGCCGTTCAATGTAGCTACAAGAATAAGACTCTAATTGCAGCCCCTCAACGCATTCTGCAATGTTAACCAAGTGGCGATTAAAAGCATTCGACAAAGAACAACCCGAAAGAATATTCGCATCGCAAGTTATTTCCTCTACTCTAGGATGGTTACTATTTGGATGGATTACCTTATTAATTATTTCCCAAAGAGTATTTGCATGTTTGTTATCTTCACTCGCAAAAGAGATTCATATAATAAGTACACTTAGCGCGCGTCTGCAAAGTTACCAGTTTGTTTCGATAAGTCTTAAAAGTCTGATAATCCGGGCCTGATCACCCGGAAATGCCGATACGAGCCATTTTTTTGTTATACATTTCGTCAAGGTCTTCTCTGTCACTTAATGCTTACGCATCTTTTTTGCATCGCTTGACTGTCTGATATGAAACATTTACATCATAAGTCTTCGAAATATTTGTAGACTTTTTTTATACGCCAAGGTTGCGCCTGTTTACAGATAAATAGGATTCCAGTCATCTAATTTTAGAGACGTCTTAAAATTTTTTGGCGCAGTTTCTGTTAATATTTTTAATTCTGCAGGTACGATTCTTCGCACTTTTTCGTTTTCTTGCATAAATATCGGCAAATGATCGCTGATCAGTGCCAATAACGTCAATGGTTACTGAGAATGTATCCCGATTACTAACAAAAAAAATCAATGCAGAGATTGTTGATGTATTCCTTGTTGCTCCTGTCGCCATCATTTTACAATCATTTGAAGCAATTATTGATTAAAGGTATCGCTTAGGCCTTGAACTCTCAAACAAGTTTATAATAAAATCTCCCCAAGTAAAAAAAATATACTTGTTTTCCACTACGAAACTCAAAAAGTAATCACAGAAATCAGTAAAGCCCTGCACCATCCCGGTTGACGCACGATAAACCACCGCAAAGACATATCTCCCGGGAAGCAGACATAAGAATTCAAAACCATCCCTAACCTGAGTTAATTACTGTACAAACTCACACACGAAATTGATATGCACTAGCTATAAAACACCACCACCCCTCTTCTTTTTTTTTTTTTACGACAAAGGGGGTAGTGTCTATAGACCTTTGCAAAAATCGCCTTCTGCGCGAGGCCATCTTTGTCTGCTGGGCAGTGGAACGCCTTCTAAACATGCGTTGTTGATCAGACGCTATGCATTGTTAAGGAACCACTGACCTGCGCTGCAAACCACAGCACCCAGGCACTTACCATGCGCAAGCATGCCACGGCGCGAGACTTCTTCTTCAAAGGCTCGCGCCATGCTGAACAACAGGCTGCAGCCAAATTGCTGTCGCCACCACCTCCCGCTCTACCAATCAACGGGAGCGAAGGCTGCGCAAGCCGTGACGTAAATCAACGGACCGGATATAAAAGGGAGCGCGGGACCAGGAAAGCGCGCGACCAGAGGAACGCTAGGTCTGGTTGAGCCGAGAGCGACAAGTCATCCTCTCCTCTTTTTAATTATGTCATCTAAAACCCTACCCTGGCTCGACGTTCCTGCGTTCTCCTTTCGGAACCTAATAGCATGCCTCCACAGCTCAGTGATTCAGCGTTTTTCGCTCGGAGTGACAAGTGATGCAAAGGTCTATTCCCCGGCATACGAAAAATACATGAATCATTAGAATACCAAGTTTCTGAAAACATGATGACAAAGAAAAAAAAAAAAACTAACAGGATCAAATAGCAGATGAAGGTTGTCATGTTTTGCTGATCGGACGTTCAAATGATAGAAAGATAACGCTATCGGTTTCTTTGACTCAGCATGGTTTGCAAAACCAACTGGAGTAATACCATATTGCTTGCAATAGAGCATTACTTTTTGGTTTTAGTTTCTTTCCTTCGCGTTATAATTTGCTTGCAATAAAACACCACGGAACTGACGACCGAAGGGAAGGTAAAAAGAAAGCTCAACGTTCTAATTTGCTCAGAAGAGCACTGCTTTTTGCTCGTGTTCGGCATGCTCTAGTCTTTCTTGCTTGATGATTATTTGATTATACAAAACAACTGCACATAGAAAGCCTCAAATGATCAAGACGAACAAAGTCGATTATATTTTGGGAATTATTTGTGAACAGAATGTTTGATTTATATCATCAGAGTAAAACGTGCAATCTTAATCACGATTTGAATCATGATTTAAATCCCAATTTAAACTACCTTGATTTTTATTCCCCACCTTGTGCGATTTCCTTCGCACTGTACAACCGTAATTTTATTAGGTTCTTGCTTTGAAGATTTACGACCAAAGACGCTGACACTTATTTTGCACGAAACTAAACTCAGCCTGCAGTATTTTATATTTTTTATTATTTTATTTTGCTAAACGTCAGTATTTTACGTGTGTATCTCTTCTTAGCCGGTTTGCTTCTGGATGCTGGTATCTTCTCCGGTCGGCTCTGCGGGAAGGAAGTACCTAGCGTTCCAGCCGATTCCGCTCAGCAGACGTAAGCCGTGAAAGTCGCCTTTCTTTTTTTTAACACAAACTTCCTCGAAAATAACTTTACATGCCGTTCTCAAAGGGCATGAATACGTTTAATTGCACTTGGACTTTAAACCTGTTCTCCTTCTTTCAGCGCGAAAGATCGGACTCGAATAATCGTAGCGAGGACGTACTTAAAGGCCGACGACCAGACAAGAGATTCTGCTAGGCAGAAAATAGTTCTCACCCTGGGGGAGGAGGAAACAGGCAATGGTGGACAGGGTAGAAAGGGGAGAGGAGGAAGTGGGGAGGAGGAGCTTGTCTTGTGAAATACCCGCATTCACCAGCAGACCAGCCCTGGTCGAACAACATCCATTTTAGTTATTTTAAAAAAATTGCGACAATTGACTTTTCGTAGGTGAAAGGTCGATGGAGATATCGGGTCATCCAGAATTTGTTCTAACGTATGCATACTCTATGTATTATGGTCAATTAAGGTTGACAACACGCTAAACAAACTGCCTTTGAGGACGTCACTTTTTTTTTTTTTTTAAATTCGGCTGTAGATTTGAAGCTTCAAAGAAGCCGCTTTTGAGCAGAAGATAAGGTGCCAAGAAGGGCTTCATACGCCATCGTACGTCTTAGCCCAAAAGTGAACCGAAGCATAGGGACATAGTAAGTAAATCCTAGAGAATACCTAAAAAGTTAAACCGAAGGAAAACCTGCTTATGCACCTGCCCATAGGACACGGTTTAACAAAACCAAAAGGCAAGCGGGCGGGTCCAGCGGGCAGACAGGTCTGCGGGTGTTATGCCTTGTTTACTCAAAGTGCCCGAGGCGGTCAGTCTCAGCAAGAGAGGGTCGCTATGGATACAGCTTATCCATCGGCATCTCGCTACACTCCATTCATCCCTAAGCTGACAGTGCGATGGAAGCTACGCGTTCGCCAGGCCAATCAGTGCCTCCCTTTCATCACCTGACCCCGCTCCCTGTGTACGTGGACATAATCCGGAGCGTGATCACGTGGCGTAAGGCAGATGTGTGACCGGTCCAAGGAGCACGTAGCTTCCACATCAGTGTCAGACTTAGGAGTGAACGGAGGTTACAAAGCAGGCGCCTGAAGGTCGGACACATCCATACGCTGCACTAACCGCGCACTGAACAACCGCGGAGGCGAAAACAAGACGGGGGAGGTTGTCGCGCCCAAGCTCTGAGCAGTCGCGACCGGTCGACCGCGTCCCTCTCCTTGGGACGTCGCATTTGCAAGCACGCTGACCCGCGCAAGTTCGCGACCATCCAGACTTGAAAGAGCCGAGCGACATAAGGACGCCACGCTTGCGGCGTTTCCTTCATCGTCCCGTCTGTTCTTCGCTGCCGTCGCCAAGCCGCCCACGGTAAGTCCTCTGAATCTTCTGGGCGAGCGCGCATCAAGACCGCGTTTGCCCTTCTACCATTAATCTCTTTGATTAGTCACGGGGCGCTGAGTGCGGCTGTGATGTCGGCACCGTATGCAAAAAAATAAATATATACTAGTTTTATAGACGAAAGGCGGCCGGGTGCTGATCTCTACTCGTGCTTTTCAGACACAGATTTACTTAACCCTTTACTCCACTTTGCCGTCACACGCTGTAAGGTGTAGTTGCCAGCGCTGATTTAGCTTGGGGACCCACACATGATGTCGTCTGTTTGGCTAGAAAAAAGCGATACACTCCGCGTTTTATAATTATTTTCTTCTTCTTTAATAACAGATCTCCACGTCTATGTGGAGGATTTAATTTATCAAGAGATGAGAGCTTTCCTGGAAGAGACCGCCGACACTCTGTGCTTTGGATTGTCGTTGTGAAGATAATGGAAACAAATTATTAAGGGGGCTCTTCGCGGCACTCGTGTTACTGTTGGACTTGCCGTTCCTTATGGCTATTGTTAAGCGGGTTAACATTTGAGTTTCTGGGGGTAATCATATGTCATCTTTAGGATAAGTTGCCAGATCCCCTAATAAATGCGTCGGGACAGTTGAGAGAGAGAGAGAGAGAAAAAAAAGGGGGGGGGGGGGAGTTAAGGAAGCGAACGCGAGCTAGATCCATTTCTGTTTTCTTTACCTTCGTCATTATCATCCTGGTTTTGGTATGAAGATATGGCACCATTTGTGAGTAAGCAGTTTGCGAACTTAGAGCTTACAGCGTTTATCGACTTCCATTGATCACTGTATAAAAAGAAAAAGCTAGTCCATATTCGGGTTGAACCCTTATGGACCCTAGGGCAAGCGTGTACCGGCGGGTCTTTCTGGGCAACCAGGGGCGTCGGCGCACGATGGTCTCTGTCGACCGGTAGCTTCGGGTCCCTCTTAATAAGATTCCCTTGAAAAATTTCTACGTACCACACCCATAATCGCCTTCGGGCACTCCTGCGCGCGGCCATCTGGGCTGTGGAACGCATTCTGGGCATGTGCAGTAGCTCTCTTCTGCGGAATATCAGGCTATTGCTTGCGTCCACAGCCTTGACGGTTTTTGCCTGGCTGATAAGCGCTGAAAAGGTGAATTCCCGAGCTAAAATGAACCAGAGATATGACTTTTTGTTGCCTCCTACAGAATTATGCAAGCTTTTAATGCGAAAGCATTAGCTGTCCCATGTAGCGGAGCCGACGTTGTTCTTAACCGCGAAAAACTACAGAGAAATATTATGTAGCCGGTAACGTTGCAGAAAAACAAAGAACAAAGCGTAAGTCCTAAACATATGGCTGTCCCAGCAGAAGTGTCCGTGAAACTCCCACAAAATTTAGGATGCTTGGCATCAGTAGTCAGGCAAACTTCGAGTCCTCGCGAGCTGCACAACCTCACCCATATGAGTGTCTACTACCACAACATGTTGGTCAAGGCCGACAACTGCTAAGGGTGGAACGTTCGTCAATTACCGCTCAGATTCATAACGAAAAAGGTATGCCTCTTCACAAAGATTTGATGATCCTTTCTAACTTCAAATGCAGTCCATCATAAAAAGAAAGGAAGAAAAAAAAAACAGCTTGCGAACTTGTGCGTCAACGTTGAGTTCCCCGGTCATTATATTGAAACGCATCAATCCAGCTGGAACTTCAGGTGTAAAAGACACAGTGACGCCTGCAAGTGGCATTATACCAAATTTGAAAATAAGATAAGCCCTGAGCAATCAGTCTTTTAAACAATTTAACAAGGAACCCGGTTTTATTTATTTTTATCGAAATATTGCTTAGCTCCCTTCAAACCATTCAGCCGCGCACTAGTATTCAGGGTAGAAACGTCATCGGACAAGTCTAAAGCATATAGCCAAGAGGATTGGGGGCTCCTCCAAAAAGGCTGATCGGAAGATTTTCACAGGTCTTGCAAAACGGTCGCATGTTATGGCAGTGATTAGACCATATATGTTCTGTTGGCGAAATGCAATTTGGTTTCGGAGCACTAGGACTGCCGCATTGGCTATCAACGCGTATGAAGTTAAACGCTTCTGTCGTATCTTTTTGTCTCGGTTCGAGCATGGAGTTGGCGTCATAATAATATTTCAGGCACGCACTTTAAGGAAACAGCGGTCTCGAGACATGCTTTCAGCTAGGTTGGTGCTCAAGCAGCCACGAAAATGTTTCCCCCTCCAAATCCATGATTTGCCAGAAAAAAAAGCGAATATTTCTACAGCGAGAAGTCGGGTGGCCTCTGAGAAAATGTGGAATTGTTTCAACATAGTATAGGAACAATTAAGTCATATCACTGCTAACCTGGAATCCTCAAAGTGATTATACGACTGCCCGTAGAATGTTCATTTCCGCTGAAACGGGAGGGGGTGGGATTGTTCCCGAGTTTTGAAGTGCAAGATTTCGTCCCATGTGCTAAATTGCTGTTGTGTATATACTTTACCACCAATGTATTACGCTGGCTCCAGCACTCCCTCTACGCATCCACCCCCCTTAGGAAAATATTTAATGATCTGTCTTGCCCCGCACCGGTTTATTCCACATTGTCGTTTCGACATGTTGAAGCTTCAAACCTAATTTACTAAGTAGAAAAAAAATCAAGAATCACTTTGTCATTGGAATCTCAGTTGCCGTTTAAAGTACATGAAAGGTAGTTCAAAAAGGCATGTAGATATTTAAACACATTAAAATGACACATATGACAACTGAGAATTCTTCCTGGGAAAATAAAAGTTCGCGGCGTTTGAGGTATGCCATTTTGAAGGATATCTTGTCGGCGTACTGGTTAGGAATGTTCTAGTAGTTGAGCGGGTCAGGAGCTTTCGGTGAAGGAAAAAGAGAACGTGGACGAGTCGGTGACCAGTGCGAAGGACAACCTTCGTGGCGTTCGTAGATAACCGAGCAACCAAGAAACAATCCGAACAAAATAGCAAGACCAGGTGTGCTGGCCAGCGCGCCCGGTGTAGGTGCCCAAACTGGTCCAGGTGTTTTCGAAAACGTGACAGAAACGGGCGCGAGACATTGCAAGGGAGCACCCGGCCTTGAGAGACAGAAAACGAATGTGCCCCGACCGGAAACGTGCCCGATAAGAGCCGAGAGGCAAGGCTACATACGCTCTCACGGGCTTCAAACGAAAGGTCCGTGCGGTCCGCCAAAGGAATGTGCCGGGGCAACGTCCGTAGACGAGATAAGTCAAAACCATCGATAGATAATCAACATTGAGGTTTAGGAAGCCATATCTTTGAATCCCACCCTAAAGAAAAGAATACTTTTCTTTTTTTTAGGTTTATACTTAGGCTAGGTGGCGCAAGCTACCGTCTGTTACATGATATCTACATTGCTAGTAGATATCATACATGAGGCAGTCTGCGGGCACTGTCTGAGGCATGCTAGTTCCTTGCCTGTTCCACTGGTCATACAAAAACTGTCTGTAGCCATGTTCAAAACACAAACATGTATAGAAAAACATGCTTCATACATACATACACAAAAATACGTAGGTTATTATAAAGAGGCGGACCCTCGCATTTGCGCGCACCGCCAGTGTGGTAATGTTTGGTAACAAATAAGTTAATAATATTAGGAGAAGTTCAATAATTTTTAAATGTGCGGCGCATTGTGAAGAGGCCTCCTTGAAGGTTGTGCACCTACAGAACTCTGCCTTCGGCAAATATCTCCAGCACAGGCCCACAGCTTTTAGCTTCTTCAATGCGCGTATGCGGCCGCAACAGATACAAGGCCCTCAGTCGATTAGAGATGAAACAGTACGAACGAATTTTGTTTGTTTTTAGCGAAGTGCTGCGGCAGTTTGCCGCAGCACTTGTGAACTCGGCGACTAGGGAGTTACGTATCCTGCGGATATTTTTATTTCTCCAACACTCTGATATCGGGGTGTTGTGCTTTACGTAAGGTTTTTGCAGCGAACCAGGAAGCAAATTAAATAGATTAAAACGAGCATCATTCCCTACACGTCTTGAACACGTCATGAACGCGCTCAAAACGTGCTCGGAGTGTACACTGGAAACGCCATGGAAAACATTTCTGGCGATCAGGTCATTTTTGTTTAAAGATCGTGTTTTTAGAGCGCAGCTCTTAGGCGTCCGTTTCCGGCTTGAGCGGCATCACCGTCGCCGTTGCCGTCGCCGTCGGCGTAACCCCGCGGGAGGGGAGGAGGAGGGGGAGGAGGGGGAAGAGGACGTGGGATGAGGGGAGGGGGAAAAGAGAGGGGGAGGAGAAGAGGATGGGGCGAGAGGGAGAAGCCTGAAGGATGAGGGGAGGAGGAGGTGAAGTAGGAGTAGGAGGGGAAGAGGAGGATGAGGAATAGAAAAAATGAGGGGAGGAGGAGTATCAGGGACGATGAAGAGGTGAGGAGGAGGGAGGAGGGATATACCTCCCCTCAGTACCCTTCCCTCCTCCTTCTCAAGAGCTGCGCTCTAATTCGGCGTTACAGGGTGTGGTAAACGTCTTTTATTTTAGAGCGCAGCTCTTAGGGGCCCGTTCGCGGCTTGAGCGGCGTCGGCGTCGCCGTCGTCGTCGGCGTAACCGCGAGGTCACGTGACCCCCCACGTCACGTGACCCCCCGAGGACACGTTACACTCCCTTGAGGTCACGTGACCCCCCTCAGGTCACATGATTCCCCTGAGGCCACGTGGTCCCTGAGGTCACGACCCCGGAGGTCACGTGACCCCTCTGAGGTCACATGACCCCACTGAGGACACGTTACCCCCTGAGGTCACGTGACCCCCTGAGGTCACGCGACCCCCCGAGGTCACTGACCCCTTGACGTCACACGACCCCCTAAGGTCACGTGACCTCAAGGAGTCGCCTATCCCTCAGCACGCTTTCAACCTCCTCCTCAAGAGCTGCGCTCTAATTCCACGTTACAGGGAATTGTAAACGGTTTTCATTTTTTTAAGTGCACACCCCGGCACGACACGTGCACTCCTCCGTTGTAGGGCTTTCCTCCCTGCGCTTCTGTGCATAAGGAAAAGCACCCTTTACAGAGCGAAAGGTCTGGCTTGCATAGAGTGTGGACCCATGGGCTAGTCTCAAGTGGTCTGCACCAGAGGCGCGCAAAGTGGGGGTCGCGGGGGCCTATGAAAGCCGAGCCGCTGATAGCTTTGGTGCTTCTCTAATGGGGAAAGGGGGGGGGCGAGGTTGCCGGATCACGTTCGGGCATTTCAGGGGTCGCGGACCGAAAAAGTGTGCGCAACTATGGTGTACACTAACTCTGCCGCATACCTTTTTTATAAAGATACAGCAAACATGTGTTGTATAATGCTGATTCAAGAAATCTTTTTTTAAATATATCTATACAAATACCATTGCAGGGGATATTTCAATGTCTGAACTACTAGTACGGTGACCACCCGCCCCGCGACTCGCGGGACTGTCCCGCATTGAGGGCTCGTGTCCCGCGTCCCGCAAGAAATTTTTAAATCTTTAAAATGTCCCGCATTTCATACTGTCGTAAAATTCACTCTGGAACTCATGGTGCTGCCGAATAACGGCGCACGGGGAAGCGCGGAGGTCGCTGTAATCGTGTGAATCGCATGGACACTCCATTTTCTGAACAAGCATTGCGGGAAGCAACCGTCATTCTTGCAGTAGAACCGACGCGCTTGCTCCATTGCGCCTCTCCCCTTCGTGACAAAATATTGTCAAAAACATTGCTCGCCAAACTTTTAAATACTAGATACTGTAATTATTTTCATATCGCTGTGTCACAGCAAAAAGTTTGCTGTGAATTTTTTTTTTATTTTTTCGTGAAGAGGGGAAAGGGGAAAAGCCTGCAACTCACAAGGGTCGAAAAAGAACATACTGTTAAAAATTTGTGTACACTCTAAAAAAAAGCCTGTGCGTCTACTTTCACGCACAACACTCGGCGGGCCAATCACCGCGAGTTACGGAGGCAGCTCAGCGAATGACGATGTTGAAACATATGTTGAGACCAAAAAAAAACGCAGTTTGAGTTGTGACATTACGCAATGCAAGCGTGACGTTTTGCATTGCTTAAAGCACAAACTCATACTGCGTTTTCCGGTCTAAACATATGTTTTGGCGTCGTCATTCGCTGAGCTGCCTCTGTAACTTGCGGTGATTGGCTCTCCAAGTGTAGTGCAAGAAAGTAGATGCACGGGCTTTTTTTTAGAGTGAGCGCCCTGTCGATATATGTAAGCGTTCACAGTAAACAATAGCGAGTTTTAGTAGACCGTGTTTCCCGCCCCGCTAAGCCCCTCCGCTACCCGGAACTCTACAGCCAACGCCATCGGCGCGCAGGCGCAGTGGCGGTTTCTTCGTAGCGGAGGGCTAGCGGAGCGGGAAACACGGTCTACTAAAACGCCCTAATAACCAGAAAAAGGATTACGGTTTCTTATTTCCATTGAGTTGAGTTCTGCTTCAGTTGATTTTTATGTTTTCAATTTCGACACATTTAATAGCACATTTGGCATAAAAAAGTATGTCACTGGGAGTAAAAAAAATATTTGAGCTGAATTGCTGAGCCTGCAAAACAATTAGAAGGTGTATAAACAGCACAAGATATTAAATGTGTTAACAGAGCCTCGGTTCGTGGTGTGCGTGTTAATAAATTTCTTCCCTCCCTCCCCCACTGCCCCGCTTTCCCGCATTTCGCTTGCAGGAAGGTAGTCACCCTAACTACTAGTATAAATAAAATATGTTAGATACAGGCTGGCAGCTTGAGGAACGGGTTGTGTGACTTATGGAAAATGCACGATTCTTGCTCTGTGATTGGTTCTTTTCGGCGTTCTTGAATCTCATTCGCTACGGAGAGGTAATGATATGCTCGGGACTTGCCATGCCCTGTGCTCTTTAAACTGTCACTGACTGTAACTGTGAGCACTTGATGCTCGGAGTACAATGCATACAACTATCCCAATTTGTATGAATTGTTTACCCCAGACCTTTCTGATGAGCTTTGTCCGTCGTCGCAGTGCTCAAAAGACCGCGTCCATCCAGCCTGCAATCATGACGCTGAAGCTGCTCCTGTTGCCCCTGTTCCTCGCCCTGGCCTGCGGAGGTGAGCTGCAACGGACAGATTGTTCTCGAAGTCGGTCATCACCACGGGGGGTCCAAGTGCAAAGGCCGACTCTCTTTCTCGCCACAAGATCGAAAAAAAGAAAGAAAATGTCCTACACATAAACTCTTAAAAAAAAAAAAAAAATGTTATGCTTCAAGAATTTTTTTAGCTTGTGAGGAGCGGTACTGCCTCAAGCACTATCACCCCTGGGCGCACGAGGAAGGCAACTGGCCGATGAAGACCTCTTTCGCGTCAAAAAAGAGGTTTAAAAGAACCCCTTGTAGGTTTTTCACGAAGAACCCTTTTAAGGGGTGCTTAAAAAAAAACTTTTTAGGGTCCAAAATATAGACAAGCCGAAGAACCCATCAGAGTTATTTTACGACCAGATTGTTTCTTAGAGTGTATTACACCTTTATGAGTATAGAAAATGTGCTTCGACTTCTTACACCGATGGCTACAGACATTCAGTTTCCCTATTTCTTACGTAATTCGCCATTTGTATTTTTTTTAAAGGTAGGATAAGAGTGTAAAGTATGGGTGCTGCGGTGCAGTGTGGGGGGCGATAACCTACCCGAACCGCTTTAGCGAAAGTAGTGTTAATGGCTGCGTAAAATAATTTCGCCTGTGTAGCCATATTTTTTCATGCAGTCCATGACAATGGCATTGAGCGTACTAAATACATTGCATTCTTCTCTACCTCACGCACTAGACGGTTGCATCATTTAAGCATTGTACAAGAATCAAATAAAAACTAAAAACAACAAGAACAAACAGCGCAGTTTATATCCCTTTTTTTAGATTGTATTGTTTTAAATGATTCCTTATGTGCACGTCTGGTTGAGCTGTGGAACATTGTCGACGGAGTTACGCTTATGCTTGCATACGTTTTATTCTTAAATTATACATCTCTCTTGGTCTTAATGTGTGGTTGTTTGAATTGTTATTTTCTAGGATGTTTTGTCTTATTGTTGTTATTTATTTTACCATAACTGGGAGCCGTTGTTTCACCCTGCAACTACCTAAAATGAGGTCGCAGTATGTGCGAATAAATAATAAATATGAAAGGTTCACTCTTTCTTTTATCAAGTTAATATTCAGAAGATACATCCGCTCGTTAAACATGAGCTTTGAGGCAAATGCGGTCACTGTAAAGCGAGCAAGGTCGGTTACATACAGGCGATAATATTTATTTGTTTATTTTATTTATTTCAAGATACTGCCAATACCTGTTAGGGATTATAGCAGACATTGGAAATACACAATAAATACAAAATGAGGGGCAGGAGTAACAAATTCCATGACATTTTACATCTTGATTACAATAGCAAAAACGACACTAATGAACCATTTACAAGGTGAGCCTCAACTGCCTCGATAAAATATTCAACACTGCCATATAGTTGAAAAAATGTGGGTCACAATTACTTCAATCTCTTATTGCAGCAGGAAAAAAAGAGTGCCTAAAACTGTTCCTGTTAAAGGAGTACTTGACAAGTGTATTGCTGTGTTTATGTCTAGTTGCCTTTGTTTCTGATGCTTTACGTGCTTTTTTGTTTTGTTTTAAAAGCATCGTTCAAAAAATAGAAGATGTCGTATTTGTTTGAAATCGATCATCCATGTCACGCGTTTGATTGTACTAAATAATGTCACTGAAAGCAATAAATGTTGATATATAAATCATAATAACCACCGAATCCAGGTTTTGCAATCAACACGCATTCTCTCTTTTATTATTTTTTTCTTTGAGCGAGTGATTTGTCTTGGTTGTTCACTTTATGAGAATAAAGCAATAATGCTGGAGAAAGACCGACATCTAGCATGAGAAACGGATGGGTGGTTCAAATTCCCAAGTTCCAACATCATGTCTTGCCTCTGTTGTTTCCTCATTTTTGTAGACTATACAATGCGTGACGCTGTTAGCGTAGAACCGAGGTCGGTGCTTTTAGGCATTTGATTCGAAGATGTACGTATATTGGGAGGTAGGGGGGGGGGGGGGGGGGGGGCAGGCGCTGGCCACCAAGTTACGCGTTGCTCCCCCAAATGATTGATTCCCACCACAGTATAGACCAGGGACGTTTTGGCTACGGGGCCCGATTGGCGACCTGCCGCAGTTTCGAGGGCCAGGAAATGTATAAGACAGTATAACTGAGGAGATACTAAGTATACACAAGCCTGAATAAGCATTTAAATACAACACCGTAAACTAAAGCAAAAAATAATTAAGGTCGATGAATACATATTTATACGCTTTATTTTTAAATACCACATGTTGCTAATTATTATATCACAAAATAATTGTGACCCAGAGAATTCACCAGGCATAAACCAAAGCGCATATGAAGTTTGAAAAAGGACAGAATACTAATGAGAACGATAGGTCGGATGATGACAATGCGGAGAGCAAGTTCGTCTGCTTCTTTTGCGGGGGTTGTGGTGACGCTAGAACGCCGAGCTCTAATTGGTTCTGATTGAATGATATTGGGTAGACCTCAGGCCAGCTTGCCTAACCAGCTTGCTTTAAGGTCTACCCTCTGTCCTTCAGTCAGAGTCAATCAGAGCTCGGCGTTCGGACGTCACCAAGACCCCCGCAAAAGAAGCAGACGAACTTGCGCTTCGCAAGGGTTATGATGACACAGATCATCGGTACAGAACGTCAGGGTAATTCAAATAGTGGTGATGGCGATGCACAATAAATATTATGGCTAGAGAACCCACGTTATCATGCAGATGTTCTCTAATTCTCTCTGTAACTTCGATAGCGCTTTTTTAAAACGCGTCGCAGCATTCTTTTTTTTTTTTTTTTTACGCGCTTTTTTGTTTGTTTTGTTTTTGTAGCAGCAGTGCCGCGTGCCGGACGGAGCGCCTCCGCGGGCCGGGGTTTGGAGACCCCAATACGCTGATTCATAGCCTCCTATATACTGACAAAGTCTGGCAGATCGCCACGAGAAGCGGCCACCGAAATGGAGAAGGTGGAGCGGCAGACAACGGATGTGAGGAGAGCCACGTGACTGGCGCCCCGCTGCGGCGAGACGCCGAAACACACTTCTCTAGAGCGAACAAGCGTGTTTCGGGTCCTCGCCGCTGCAAAAGCTTTTCGCTGACGTCCAGGTTCCCCGAGAAATGCCTCTTTGATGCTCTGTGCTACCAGATCCTCGCACTCCAAATCTGCGACCGGGCACTCTATATGGCTCCGTCGTCTAACTTCCAGGCCTTGTGAGTATAGAGGAGGCTATGGCTGATCACAAGCAAGACCGCGTTTGCTCACACCAGGGGCCAACGCGAACATGTTTGCAAACAGCGCGTGCTCACAAACCAGATTCGCGTGAGTGGACCCGTCCGAGGGTCCTCTCAGTGGCAACAGCATGCAGCGTCACCGCATGCAGTGTCGCGACGTTGGGGCCCTTTTCACCTTAGCAGAGAGAACGCTGGAGAGGAGGTCGCCACTCGCTCTGCTGAAGTAGAGAGAAGGGGAAGGATCTAGCTACCCCAGAACACCAGTCACCGATTATAATATATATTCGAGTCTTTCGATGCTGATAGCAAAATAAAAGTACAAGGGCCGGTGACCGCTGTTTCCGCCATCAATGTCACGCTATATACAACACTCAAAATTTTAAGCCATAAAAATTACTTCGAATACTAAGCGAGTTAAGAAGAAAGTGATTTTCATACACGTTTTGAAAATTCCCCTCAAATAATAGTGCAAAGAAATATTTTATTTAGTATAACTATAAGCACTAAGAAAGAAAGAAGCTGTATTTTTGCAACAAAACGTATCGTATTTTCCGGACTCTGCGCCGAGTACTTGGGGGAAATGAGGAGACAAGAGCGCGTGGAGACGTCAGAACGCCGAGCTGTAGGTATTTCGCACGTGGTGCGAAATACCTGCAGGTGCGTACTATACGAGGATTTATTTTTTTAGATCGCTCATTATGACGAGACGTGACAGTTTTCATGAATGATAGACTATGTTAATGATGACTTGTGTCTGATAGAGGAGTCTTTGTGAGCTGATCAAATAAGCATTTGTCAAAGTCGACTATGCTTGAGAATATTTCACATGCGGACTAGACACTTTGTGCATGGGCGCCCCCCCCCCCCCCCAGTTCTCAGAGGGGGGGGACAAGGCATGTGTTTTGCCCCCCCCCCCCCCCCCCCCTGAAACAGCCACAACTGGGTAGGGAAACACTGGTCGGCGGCGCCCAAGGGATACCAAGGGTACCGCACCCGGCTCTGAGGGGGAGGGGGTCTGGTTTGCTTCCCCCCCCCCCCCCCCCCACACACTCAAAAACAAGTTGGTACGCCACTGACTGTGCGGACTATGCACCGGGGGGCGGACTATGCACCGAGCGGCAATCTAATTCTTTTTTAACCGAAATTTGTCTCTGCAGACTATACACTGGGTGGGGACTAGAACCTGGAAAATACAGTAATTGCATTCAAGATAGAAATCCTTAACGTTCTTGAGTGCATAAATAATTGGAGTGATATTAGCTTGGCATATTTATTTATTTATTTACTTTCAAGATCGTCAGACATTACGGAGTGGAGTGCTAAAAGAAACAACGAATATAATGGGGGAAAACAACAACAATAAAGAAACAACACAATAATGGTTTATAACAAAACAGAAAGTTAGAAATAGCATCTTTGAAAGTAGCTTGGTAATGGATAGTAGCGATTTGCTTTGGTGGTCTGAATTCTAAACGACTGGAAATATATAAGTGGGTGCTAGTACGTGATAGTGCAGAGAAGGATGATGATAGATTTCGGGAAATAGTGATAAATGGGAACACTGTCTACGAAAAACAAAACTCTGTAATGATAATGAAGGTTTCATAGAGGTTATCTTAGCAGTTCAATGGTAGTTAGAAAGTATGAAACGTGCCGATTTGTTTTAAACTGTTTCTAAGGACGAAATAAGGTACTTGATGCAGGGGTCGCAGACGGAAACTGTATATCAAGCTTCAATCTTTCAAGGTTGAGGGACGAGGGGCGCAGTATATGGTGCCGTCATCAACAAAAGGGTAGATTTAGCCAGTGCAGCATGTAACTGTGACCTCCTTGCTCAGAGCCAGAATACATCGAGACTCCAGGAGCCTACAACAGGACAAGACCAGGAGACAGCATGCCCGTGGGTAGCAAGTTGGGCTTTGGCTGCTTGTACCCGATCTCGTCACCGGTGCACGGCCCGGTGGCGTACCACAACAACCGGCTGGTTTTCGAGCGGTCCGTGGTGCCCCATGGCGGACTGGTGCGGTTCCACTGTCCCATGCAGCGCTTCCACAAGTTGGCCGGTGCCCCAGTGGTGCAGTGTATAGACGGAACCTTCAACGAGTCCCTACCTACCTGCGACAAGGCGCTCTTTGGTGAGAGTTGAAGGCGTCCACATGCAGCGATGTCTGTGTACTGGCCTTTTGTGCCCTCTGTTGAAAGGTGTGGCAACCCTGCACAATAGCGGGTGCAGGAGACGCGGCCAAAGTTGGAACACTAGAAAAGTCCACTTTATCATCGTCTTAGTCGTATGTAGCTCTGAATATATTGTCAATGAGAGGTTGATCCCTCGGAAGCTTCTTACCTTCGATAACACTTCGGTGTTTCGTGAGCCTCGAGCATGCACGCGCACTAAAGCACGGCGGAAGGCCGATCCTATAAAATAAATTTCCTGCCGTTCTCGTTGCTTACACATGGCGTCATCGAATAACGCTAATAATCATTCGTGCCTATTGTTTTACCAAGAAGAACAAATTTGGTTGTGTGTAATGCATGCTGAAAAAGGTATAGTGTACTGTGTACGTGCTCTGCTCCAAGACCACCACAATGGCAGCTGATGTGAGGTCAATGTAAGTCATGCATATTTTTTTTTAGTTAGTGGCTCTAGCAGTGGCGTCGTAAGACATTGCAGACATCTGAAGTTAACAATTCTGGGGAAATGAAGGGAAATTCCTCTCCCGTAGACGCTAGGTATTTTTCTGGCGCTGGCTTCGGTCGTTTTCCACCTTTGCTAGACTTCCTCCTTTCTTTTTCTACCGCAGCCAGGCGGTTTATTATTCCGGAGCCAAAGGCGTGGACTTTACCCAGAGGAAGGCTATTACCTCGCAGGAGATTCATATTTGTTTCTTCCGTCTCCTTGCAACCGCCTCGACGGCCCTACCTAATGGACCTTATATCCTTCGGCAGAACAGCGTCTGGTGGCGTACGTCGAGGCGGACTACGTGCTTGCGCCAGGGGGCGTCTTCGTTGTGCCTCCGAACAACCCAGTCGAGATCACTTGCCGCAGGACTCTCGAGCCCGGAGGTCACGCTCCCCAGTGGCAGTGGGACGTCAACACCAACGTCTTCGTCAAAGGTAGGAGGACTCCTTGTCTTCTGGTACTGTCAGGGTGCACGTGTGTGGCTGATATTTATTAGAAAGTTGCATCTCCTATCCAACCAATTATATTTATTACTCACACATCTTAAATTACTACTCATTTAACAAATTAGCAACATGTCTCGAATGATGTTTTGCTGCCCCTCTTTCAAAGAGGGAGCACCTTCAGGGGCAGTGTGTAGCGGCACATGATTTGGCTCAGAATGTCACTGAAGACGCACGCCTCTTGACATAATTAAACATGTAGTAATTTCTTAATGCATATATTCCGTTTTTTTTAATATATTGATTTGCATAATATAGAACATTATTGCGGTAATACGACTAAAAATATGTTCTTATTTTGTATCCAAACGTGTCAATGAATGCGGCACATGCAGCCGAGATTTTGTCTTGCGCGACTGCGAAAGGAGTTACCGGCAAAGCTCAACCGCACCCTCCGGAACGGTCGCGTGCTCGCAGAGGGCACATTCCTGGTTAGTCCGACGTCTGTGCTCCGCCTTCATCCAAAAGAAGGCACGAAGGGCGTCTTCATCTGCTACGACGGTCGAGAGGACGTCATTCTTCGCCTCGAAGCCAGAGGTGAGCCGTGCCGTGCATGTGAAATGCAAATTCACGTTTGTTTGTCTTTTCAAAGGAGGAAGAGACGAGAGTTGAAAGCGACTATTACCCGAGTAGTGTTTCACCTCCGTATAATTTGGAGACCTGACGCAGAACAATGTTAGTCCGACATCCCGAAAAGTTGCCCAAGTTACACTTACCGTCTTGTATATTGCCGTTGCCATGCAAGAAAACGATCAAGCAGTGCTACTCAGTTCAAGCAAAATGGAAACTTAGTAAAATTCCGAACGCCAATTTCTGAAAGCAAGCGGTATTGCGGTATTCCCTTTGAGCCTATGTGTGGGTGTTCATCCAGTTATTTCACCCAATCGCGCGGGCATCTTTAGCTTAGAACACCTACCTTTTTACGGTAAAGATTAAGTTACTGTAGAGGTTGGGTCTTCACTGTGTATACATATACACAAAAACAAAATTCGCAGCTTTTCGCCTGTGTGCAAAGAAGTGATAGCGATAACTGTTATTACACACCTACTTTTTTTTGTGCATACATCCGCTTTTTTTGTGTGTGCATATGTCCATTTTTTTATTTACTCGATCACACACAACAGGGCCCCGTGATCACTTATACATGCAGGAAAGGGAACACACTGCACACGTTATAGTCACCGATCGAGACATGTACCGTTACGAGTTCAGGGTTGCTTTACGTCTGATATAACACGCAAACCGAGTTTTACGGTCAGAAATATGAAGCGGCGTCCCCCGCCAACCGTATTGGACACTGCTACCTAGCGAGAAAGCCTTGTGCGCACATTTTAACTGGCATCACGGGACGGTGCACGTTTCTGCCCCACAATGCTGCCGTCATGTGCAGCTGCATGTTGAGGGTCCGAAAGACGCAGCAAAGCCGCGTCGTTGCAGGTGACCGCTGCCCCAGCATCCCGCTGTCGCGAGGCCTCAAGATGCGCTCCAACTCCATCAAGGCGGACTTCGCGTGCGAGTCGCCCGCCCTGCTGCAGGGGCCAGTGAGCGTTCGGTGTCAGCACTTCCGTCGCTGGGACAGGGAACCTCCGGTGTGCGTGTATCCCGAATGCGCCGCGCCCGTGGTCGACGAAAACGGCCAGGTCCGGGCCCCAGAGTTCCCTTGCACCTTGCCCGAGCTGTCCGGGGCCCTGGAAGCCTTCAGTGGGTTCCGCAAGGTCAGGTCCGGCGACGTGGTCGCTCCGGGCGAGAACGTGCGCTTCCACTGCGCTCCAGTCGGGGTCTTCATGCTGGTCGGGACGTCGCAGCTGCACTGTGTCAAGGGCGTCTGGAGCGACCAGATGCCCGTATGCGCTTTCGGAGTCCGTGAGTAAAAAAAACAAAACAAAAAATCAAAGTTGATAAACTTGGAGACGCACACAATGGTGTTTGGTAAAGTGGGCGCATGCTGTGTCTGGGAACGTCATGTGATGCCTTGAGGCCACGCGACTTTGTGACGTCACGCGAAGACGTGCTCTACATTAGCTCAGTCACAGAACTGCTCACAGAAATAAGCTGCTTGCACGAGCAGTACCCACCTCCACAGCTCGCCTTCCGTAGCCTCCTCTCGTTTGACGCGCCACCGTTTTGGGGGGACGGCTGCTACAGTAACTGCACCGTATTCTATGGACTATGTTTCAAAGCACAGCATCTAGATGCCGTTTCAGCGTACTCAATGGAACACAGCTTTGAAACGGGGGTATACCCCCTCCGCGGGAGTTCCACAACTGAGGTAATATAGTAACGTTGGTCATGGTGTCATTTGATGTTGTAATGTCACGTGATGATGTCACGCAACGTCATGGTGTCACGGGTGATATCACGTGACGTCAGGATGACTCGTGTCACCTTAATAGGGAGTATTGACTTGCGGCCTTAGCTGCGTGCGTGGCTGCTGAATGCGTGCTGACGGTGAGCTTCCGCAGTTATTTTGTAACGTGCATTCCACACCATCAAGATTGCCGGTCCTGGCAGGCTATTGAAGGGGTCACGAAACGATACTCACGCGGACCGCCACTGATTCAGAAGCTACTTAGTCGCGGTGAAAGTGCGAGGATAAAGGGGGACTGTTTCTTTCAGTCTTGCCTTCGTAAATTTTGATGAAGTAATTGTGAGATCGAAATGACCCGCCTGACGGCAGTTGAGCGCGGCTCATGGATTGGACACGCCGCGTGAGCACTCGAATGTGGCTCGTAACAGTGAATCGGCGGACAGTCATGTAGCGACGTCCAACCACTGAGCTAGTGAGAATAGCCGAACTCTATCAATGACTGGAGCTCAACACGCGTCTTCTACTTTGCCGACCCCAGCGCTATGGTTAATTAACGCATGCAGGTGGCGTAGCACAGGCACCAGGCCACGTGGCTACTTGTTCTGGCTCCGAGTTGAGGGAATGAACGATGCTCAAATTTCTCGAATTTATTTACCGACTGCCATTACTTATAAAGAAAAATGAAGGCAACTTTACTCGGTTATTAACGTTAGGGAGTGATTCAAAATAGTATTTAGCGAAAGTAAAAAAAAAAAAAAATCGTTTCATAGCCCCTTTAATGTGAGCTCGTTCTGAGCAAGCGCCCTAATCAACGCCCACAAATATGGCGTCCAGTGAATACCCCCTATAGACAGATGTCACTAAGCGTTTCATGCATGCATGACGCCGCCATTAGTGCAGTTCACAACCAATGCACGAGGTACCTCGCGCCGCCTCGTGCTCTGCTCGCGTAGACCCCCAGCGGGGTTGTCGCGCATGCAGAGAGACTATAGTTCCCAAGATGCATAGCGGCAGAGGTGGCGTAGACAAACGGTGAGATTGCTTACACATTGATGTGGGTTAATAGTGAAGTTTAGAATTCGAATCGAATGATATTGCATAAATATTTCGATTCGACTTTTGAACCCCTCCTTGTACTTAAGATTTCGATTAATCGAATATCAGTATACTGCTGGATAAAATTCGGCTTTATTCACGCTGTTCCTAAGGTGAAATTGTCCTCACGGGCTTGTATCTGCTTTAAGAAGCCTTGATTAACGAACCATTTTCACAGAATGTAGTTCGTTTCTTGAGCTCCTCGAACGAAGTAGTCGTGCCCCCATGCTTTTTGCACGCGCACGACGAGAACCCGTAATCCATGCACGTCGCCCCTTTGAATACGAGGATCTCGCATCACCTGCACCCAACTCTCTACCAATACAAGTCTATTTATCGTTTTTTTACGCCCTTTAATATATCACATCATTATCCAAAATCGAATTGCACCAATAACTGAATAACTAAACCGGTCTCTTCCGCTTACCCTTCGCTATCTTTTTTTTCTTCTTTTTTTTTTTTAAGAAATACATTATTAAGTGCGATAGAATTTCTTTAGATAGCCTGTACAAAAAATTTCTCATCTCTAACACAAAATGGATGCACATACGCTTGAGGATGACAAGCGTATAAATTGAGAACAAAGAATAAATTACTTCCGAACGTCCCCAAAGGGGAATAATCAAATCAAAGATCCTAATACTTTGAGCACAAAGCTCAAACACTGTGCCAAGGGGGAGACAAATGAAGCGGTAGTTGTTATACTATCGCGCGCAAGCGTGTCGCGGGACCATGCAGCGCTCGCGGAATGTGCCGCACTCTTCACAATGCCTCATGAGAGGAAGGGGAAACAGTCGAACAGAATCGTCTTCATTATTCGAAACAAAAATGTACAGATAGTTGATTTTTCGTATCAGCGGAATATAACCAGCGGTGACCATTTCGGCGTAGTCTGTAGCAAAACACCCCAAAAACACAGACCCGTTTTTAGTCTTGTGAACATTACAACAAACTTTTTGTATAGTATTCGATTTGATATTCGAATGTTTGGCCACTATTCGGAAAAATTCCCTTCAAATTCGATTCGAGTTCAAATTTCACTATTCGCAAACCTCTACTTGTATGACTTTGACCTGTGCGTCGGTCGGGCGCCCTGTCACGCATAAAGTCCCTTGATAAACTTCACGCTTTCAAGTACCGCCAACCATTGTTGTGGAAACGCGCAAGACACGTGCCACGAGCGAGCGCTCCGCCGCCATTCGCTTCCAAGGGCCGCTCGTTTCAGTGCTGCGCCGCCATTTGCTTCCAAGGGCCGCTCGCGACACGGGCCACGTGCACTGACGCATTTGACGCTACTTGCAAGACAAACGCCAACAGATCGAGGGGCTTTAGTCACGCATAGTGCTAGAACAAAAACACCTCGGGAGTCTATACTCCGTTTCACCGTATGATGGACCGTAACGGGCGTTACGAGTCACCAAATGTCATCCGTCTTGCGTCAAAACAAAAATATATTTTGCATCAACACAAATTTTGATATTAGATGACAAAATTAACTAGTGGTAGTGTATAAAAAAAAAAAAAAACAAGGTAACGGCTTTATAACCAGATAACAAATCTGAACAAGATCATCATCATGGGAAATTGTGACAACCGGAGTGACAACCGATTTACGTGCCATTATTTTGCAGCTTCATACTCAAACAAAGAGCCATTGCCATTCTTGCATCTTAGTCCGGGTCATCCCAAGTAGCATTTTGAAAAGTGGACACAACTGCTCATTTACAGGACAAAGGAAGAATAACGAAACCTAAATCACGAGCAGACAATCGCTTTTCTTTTGCCTCCTCAAGAACCGCGTCACGCTTGTGGGTATGTACAAACTGTACGATATCGTTACGGATCGTCCTTTTCCTTGTTGGCACAGGGTGGCGTACTTTGACATCTGAATTGGAAATCTGCCCCCCACCAGCTCTCTAACTTTACTGATTAAATGCATGCGTTTTTTTCATCATTTTTCGGAATGCCCTTTATCTTGTAAGTTTCGGTTTCGGGAGTACCACTCCCGGAACTTTAACAACACATACGTGTTGCTAATAGGTGTTGCTAATAGTATTTAAAAAAATATATTATGAAGATAAACTTTGGAAAGATAGCCAGGAAAAGCAAATGAAACATCCATATCTGAGTGTTTAATTATGACAGACATATCGCTATCTTAGCCTTCCAACAAAATGGGACGAGCGCTCACGTTAGCGAATCTTTCGTTGTCTCTAAGCTGAAGTTTTAATGAACCAGTAGAAAGCACTCCGAGCTTCTAGGCTGCTACCCTCGCGTAAGGCTGTCTGGCAGTGACAAGCTTAGGCTGAAAGCCAAAATAAAAAAATGTATGGCAAATTGTTAGGCAATTGTATTGCATACGTGAGACATTCTGGCTTAATCGTTCAGCAGTTACACTTTATAGCCAAGCACACCGACGTTAGTCTGTTTAGTATGGGATTAGTCCCTAGTGCTAAAACTCAGGTGTCTACCATCTTTGCTCGCGCTGTTCGTCACTGAGATTCCGCTCAGCTAAACGGCTACGTTCACGGCACTCTTCGTGAGATAACGCGTACCATACCGCTTATCACCCCTCAGTTACTAGTGTGTCCTCCCTCAATCACGTAAATACCTTCTCCTCGCCCACCCCTAGACACCCCCCCCCCCCCCCCCCCCCCCCCCCCGGGCCCGGGTTAAAGCGTCAAGTTTCTCCTCCGTTGGTGCTCAGGGGGTCGAACTCCTCCTCACAAACCTCTAGCCACGTGACCTCCCTCGTCAACCAATCAGCGTCGAGCTTCGCGGTTGCGTCACGTTTTGGGCTTCACGAAATGCTGAGCAACTAGCCAAAGAGCGTTTCATGTTGCAATGTGAAGTGGCGCATGTGATCCGTTCCATCTGCAGCCAACAGCCTGGCAGTGACGATGACGTCTCAGCACGCTGTGGCTCCCGGTGGCGTGGTGCACGTGCTGCCCTTCGCCCAAGTCGGACTGCGGTGCGTGAGCACCGACAAGAGCCTGCCGCCACAGTGGATGCATGACGGCGAAGTCAACGTCACAGCCAGAGGTGCCGTATATGCCATCCGATTGATTACGGAGTTCGAAGAGACGAGAGCTAACCATAGAACAAAAAAACAATAGTAACAATAATAAAAACAAGCTACTTGCAATGTTTCGAGTTCTTAAACTATATATATATATATATCGAAGTGAAAAACTTCTAAAGGTACGTTTATACTCCAACGTAACGTCGACGGGCGCGGCGTAGCGCAGCACGCACAGATACTGATTGGTTGCAGATATGAAGTTCCTGGTTGCCGGCCAATGAAAGGCGCGCGTTCTGAGCTACGCTGCGTTCGCTGCGCTAAACGTCGGAGTATAAACAGCCCTTAAGTCATCTCCTGACGAAACCGAGTCTCTCGGCGAAGCTAGATTAAACTTCCGCTGTTTGTTGTTTCTCACCGTGAGTTTTTCACTTCGTTATATTTACGCCTTCGGCCCCTTGGCTCCTATGCCACCATGCCCACTATATATATATATATAATGTCAAAGATTCGTACCTTAGGAGTTGCTATGCTAGGAAGTTTATTGTGTGTATTATGACAGTTCAGATATATGAAAAAAATGACTCGAAACATCTACGTATGGACTTCTCTGTAAACGCCAGAGTATTTACTCATTACAGATCTTGAGAGCAAATGTTGTCTCCTTGGTGACGCAGAATCCAGCGACATGCTGATGTCCACCAGCATGCTGACCTTCACGGCCAATCCGGGCACCGACGTCCGATTCACGTGCACCTCTCACCCTGAGAGTCGGTGGGCCGACACACGTACGATACACGTCATGGCCACAGGTAGGAGCAGACGATAAAAAACAACAAACATTATTATTGTTAAGCATGTCTTCACTAAAAGGCTTCTCTCTTATCCTTTGTCTTCTGAAATCGGAGAGAGAGAGAAAGGGGTGGAGATCTGTATGGGTGAGGGGTATTGGATACTTGAAACTTTCGCGTTTTGTGTACTTTGGCTGCCACGACAAAGTCGAGCAGAGTGTCCAATAAAGTCGGCTTCTGGTCAGTAATTGTAAAAATATACCTTTTGTAAAACATGCTGCGCAGCGCCAGCGCGGAAATGTGTTTTCTTAGGAAACCGTAACTTAAAAAACACGCCCATATTAACGTTTTGTTTTTTGTTTAATTTGTAACATGCTGTATCCTTGTTTTTTTTTTTTGTTTGTTTGTTTTTGTAAAGTATGTGTTGAATTAGTCGTTTTCGAGGATGCTCAGGCTTCTTTTTTTTTCTCTTAGTGATAACGGCGTGTGGCTGTGCTTTCGTACGCTCGGTTCACACATACCTTTAAATGTAGTCATTAGAAAACTAATTACAAGTAATAATGACTTGCACGTGACGTTATTGCATCTTGCTAATGGTAATTTGTTCTGGCCGAAAGAGATGAAAAGTATTTTTTCGCCCACAATGTAGGAAGAAACGAAAGCGATAGCTGCAGCACCGTCACGCGCGCAATGCGGGTGGAAAGGTGCCGCCACGCACCTGAGGACGGAGGTGCGACGTGGTTAATTTTTATAACTGTCGTGGTTGGCGTCGTGGATACCACTGACGACTGCCACCAGTAATCCGTGAAGTAAGTGGGTAAGCGCGATGGCAGTCTCTAAAACCATCCAACATTACGCGTAGCAACTGGATACTGCCAAAGTGGGACTTTGCATAACGCGAGTAAGTTTGAAAACAAGTCTTTCAAGCAGACGACACGATTATTAGGGCGGAGCGCATATGCCATCGCTCGCCTTCACTCGCTTCTCGCGGCACGGTGGACGGAGTCCCGGCTCCCGACTTCCCTCTCGAGGGAAGAAGGGGTTTTACATTTTTCGCGCACTCGGTGACGACGGGCAACGAGGACAAAATCTCTGCAAAGTGTCGACCATAAAGCTATCGCTTTAAAACAAAAATTGTGCTGCGAAATGTGTGCTGCAAAAGGTACGCTTTTAGCAGCAAGGCCGCCTCAATGGCCGTTTTTCTCACGTCAAGTCATGTATACGTATATACATCCACACACAGAAGAAAAACAGAAAGAAACCATGGCCTTTTCACAGTTAGACGTAAATACGCTCTCGGGTTTCGGGGCTCACGCAGAACGTGCCTGTCCCGGGATCTCCAGCACCCGGGGTTTGCGCGTGCGCGCCAACTACGACATGGCAGTCTTCAGCTGCGACCCCCCGAGCCAGCTGATCGGCGGGTCATTGCTGCAGTGCCAGCCCTTCGGCCAGTGGGATCTCCCTGTTCCGCGATGCGTCTACCCGCACACGAAGAACACCACCTGCAGCGGTGGTACTGGTGAGTAGGATGGCGCGTCGCTATGGAACAAACGAAGATAAACAATGGTACTACCGGATATTTGAAACGGGGGTAGTAAACAACCATAGGTGCCGCAATCTTCAGAGTTAAGGATGAATGGGTCCATGGAAGATGAATTGTTACAATCATACCTGATGGTACTTGAGAAGGATCTTGTAAGCTTGTAGAGTGACAGCCGATATCGGATCCTGAACCTCTTCAGGCCTTTGGGAAGAAGTCAAGACATCGGCGGGCACTCTGTAACTTCCAGGAGATTTCTTTTCAGGTCCTCCCTGTCAGAATTAACCACTTTTCAGAGCGCAGCTTTTAAGCACCCGTTTCTGGGTTGAGCGGCGTCGCCTTCGCCGCCGGCGTAACCGCGCGTTGCATTATGGGACGTTTCCCATAATGTCGTCACAAGTAACGTCACGTGACGTCACACGTGACGCCAATCAACCCGGGAAAATTTTTACGATAAATTTAGCGGGAAAATTTTTCCGCTAATTTTAGTGGGGAAATTGACGTCACGTGACTTCAACGCCAATTCAGTTTCCCCACTAAATTTAGCGGGAAAATGTTTATAAATTTCCCGCTGAATTTAGCTGAAAAATGTTGGTGAATTGCCCGCTAAATTTAGTTTGAATATTTCCTCGCTACATTTAGCGGAGACATTTTCGCTACTTTTAGCGGGAAATTTAGCGAAAATTTTCCGCTAAAGGGGAGGGGAGCAGGAGAGGAGGAGGGGAGGTGAAGGAGGGGAATACCCTCCCCTTCGTACCCTCTCCTCCTCCTCCTCCTCAATAGCTGCGCTCCAATTCGGCGTTACAGAGAATTGTAAATGTCTTTCATTTTGTTTTAATAATACCATGGTAATGTATATACGAGAGGGCTGGTGAAGTCGACCACAAGTAGTTCCTGGCAGGCATGGGAAGGCTTCGGGAAGTGTAATGGACCAGCAAAGTTGTCTCAAGGGATGCTCGCGGGATTCTATCGGTTCCTAGCTGTTATGGAAAAATCGACCCATTCAACCGTCTGCGTTTGGCGGTTCATTGTGGACTGCCTCTGAATTATCATGTACGCACAATTAATTACCGAGCGCTGCTAAGAAAAACAACAACAAATTACTTGGGTATTCGTTATTTCAAGTACTACTGCTAACCACAATCCAGCATTGCAATATATAATATATATATAATGAAAACTTTATGTGTATGTACTATAGTCTATAACACGCATGGCTATGGAAACTAAAGAATACTTCTACTGAAAAGAGTACTGTCTAAACGCATCTCCTCATGACCCAATTCGTACAGGTGCGGGAACGAGGCCAGTTACCCCTCCCCGACCCGCTGCCAACCCCGTTCCCAAACCTCGTCCTGCGCCTGCCGACGTCCGTCCCGTCACCAAACCTGCACCTATCGTTGTTCCCGTTCCCGATCTTGATCCCATTGCAGAGCCCGGCGGCGACCCTGACGCTCAAACAGAATCCGAAGACGTGCCTGGGGACGACCGCAAAAGCCCAGTCGGTGCCGCTCCTAAACCCGACGTTGAGGTGGACACAGAGCTGAACCCAGACTTGGACCCTGTCGCCACTCCCGAGGACAGTCCTCCGCTGAAGCACGTGGCAAAGGTACCCATGCGAGAACACATGGAAGTCATCGAGAGGAAATATGCGGCTAACATGACCGACACCGGCGCAAGAGAACCCCCTAAGAAGATCACGCTGAAGTGCCCTTCGCCCGACGGCACGTTCCCTTACCCATTGCACTGCAGCAAGTTCATGCAGTGCGTCTCGGGGGTGCCCCGCATCCTGCAATGTCCAGAAGGTCTGCTGTTCAGCCTGGACCTCCAGATCTGCAGACGGAGCGCCCAGGAGCTGAAGGCATGCAGGGACAGACAACGTTTGCTCTTGTTCGGGTTCAAAGAGGAATAAAGCAACTTTTGCTTGGCGACTGTGTTCCTGAGTACACTCTGCGCGCTGCCATCGTTGCCTAATTAGGCAGTGGAACGCGTTCTGAGCATGATCATGCAGCAGCCCTCTTCTGAAGAATATCAGACGCTGCACATACGTCCACAGCCTATAGTGGCTCGGCATCTTTTCTTCCCGGTTGATAAGCGTTGAAAAGGCATATACCAAGGCGTGGCTCAGGACGTCTCGCCGCAGCGGTAGCACTGCTGTTGGCCGGGAGCGAAGGCAGACGCTTCACGTGCCTCACGCGAATCTGGTTTGTGTGAGAACAAAACAGAACAAATACGGACTTGTTTGTAGACGACTTTCAGTATTATTGGGAAAGCTGCTGCGGACGGCGCGAGTGTGAGCGTCGTGGAGCAAGGCGCGTGGAAATAACGTGCTGTGGGTGTGCACTCCTCACCAGGGAGTTTTAGAATTCCGCACGCTAAAGCTTTGCGCACGCAAATAACGTCGTCGCTACTGCGCATGCGCCAAATGCTAACCACGTTTTCCGTTTTGCGTGCGCTATTTTAGCGTACACTATTTTCAGAAATTGCGTGCGTACGCAAAGAGTCTGTGCGCTCCTCCAAGGAGGATTCTTGATGAGAAGTTGGCTAAAGCCGAGGCAGGCAGAGTTAAAAAATGGCGGCTTCCAGGACTATGTCAGCGGCTGCTTTGGCGGCGTCGTGAGTGCGACGTCGGCGGCATACTCGCGACTGCGATTTTTAATACGGGATGACATTGTACTCGGTTTGGCCACGATCACCGGCAGCTTGATGCTTGCAACGCGAACATTTCTCGGCGAAGGTACAGTGTGCAAAGGTAAGTACACGAGACCTCTCTTGCCGAGGCGACACAAGCGGACACGACCGGTCAACCGCTCGCGTCTCATTCTCATGTCTAAACAAACCTAAAATGACACTCCGAACCAAAAACTTTTTTTTTTTTTTTTTAAGTTACAGCATTTTGTGTGTGAAATAAAAATTCGGACTGTATCTTGGTGGCGTCGCAAGCGCGAGATGCTTGGGCTTTTGCGTCGCGGCGGAGAAATGCAAAAACTCGCGTCGCGTGCGCTAACATAAGCGCTAAATTTAGCGCTTGCGCTAAGATTGCGTACGTTATTCTCAAACTCCCTAATGTTTTTCATGTGTGCTCGGTCGCGGGGAGAGGGTGTTCGCAATTTACCGTACGTGTCGTGTTAAGAAAAAAAGAAAAAAAAAACAAAAAAAAAACAGGTATGGTAGATTTTGAGAGTTAATTCAATTCGCGTGCAAAGAAAACGCCATCGTTGCTTTTCTGAGAATATGAGATTTGAGATAACAGAATGCTCGTCTTCACACGACGGTAATCTGCCATTTTGTTGTTAGGTGTCAGCGGGGTGAGAGGGTGTAATGAGAATCCTTGCAATACTCGCCTTCGGCACTCTCCAGAGAGCACATAACAACAAAACGCTGGACGAAATTACGTCAGTGGAAACACCTTGTACAAATTCGCTTTTCAGGGATGTTATTATTTTTAATGCGAAAGCATTAACTGTCCCATGGAGCGAGCGGACTTCATTAGTTTGAAGCGCAAAAACGGCACCTAGTTTCTCCGATCCTTCGGTTCTATTGGCTGGCGTGCGTTGACGGCGTTGGCCCCTGCGCTCGTCAGTTTCCACGACCGCTCACCCCATGGCGCTGCGTGTCCATCTGTGCTAAAGTGCCTCCATCTGCCGGCCGCTTCCGCTGACAGGGTGGAGACACCAATGAAGCAAATGAAGCGCCACAATATGGCGCCTGAGCTCAGTATTAGCTCCACATTGGGTGCGGGTCCCATGGAGTTATTATAATGTATGCTAGAGGTTCAAGTGGTGTGCTGCTGCAAATTGAAGCAGACAGCAACCAGTCGGAAATTGACTTCCCGTAATGCATTTCTATGGGAAAAAGCGAGCGCATTTTCTCGCTGCGCTCGATTATAAGAGCAAATATCACGAATAGTTCGTACGTACTGGCACATCGCAACATTGCTCAGTCACGCAGACGAAATAATTGGTCAGTTAGGGTGCTTTTATTTGAAATTCGTGGCATGAAATACGGTGCTAAAACCGTTTCATGTGTATTTATGCGCACTGTCAGACACTGTTAGCGCGAACACGGCATCGCCGTTTTCCACCATGGGGGGTATTCATGTCAAACGAACGAAGGACATGTGGAAAACCAAGAGAGACGGAAAGAGCTACGCAGTAACACTGGATAAGTAACTCCTTGTTCCTGCAGGCGATCAAAATAAATTGAAAGCCACGTAATATAGTCCGATTTGCAATAAATAAGTGCTGAATTATTTTTTCTGCTCACGAATATGTACAAAGATGCATGTTCTGGGTTAAAATCATCAAATGCACGCTCAAAATCTTTGCAAATAGGGAGAAGTCAGAGAACAGGCGCCTGATAAAAACTGCCCGACATAGGAAATAATAAAAAGGCACACCTTTCGTAGTCCACGTACTTTATTTCTTACATTCTAACGTTTTTTAACCGATCGTAAAGATGCCCGACGGAGTCATTTTCATAGAGTGTCAGGACGGGCATATTAGCAATATATAAGCGCCACCGCAATGCTAGCGAACCTTGCCAACACACTCTACATTATTTTCGATCATTAGTTTGCTTAGAATCGTCGCTCGTTTTTACATACCTGCCATGGAACATAGGTTTTGGCCTGAAATATACCGAAGCTTAACATCGTTCAGTGGTAAAGAAAAATGCAATTAAAGCAATTACACTTTTACAATATTAATAAATGTACATACTATCCGGTACAACTGAAATAATAAAAGTTATTCATGTTATTTTCCGGCGAAGAGACAAATATCACGCGCGTTTTCCCATAGGAATGCGCAGGAGCACCGCCAAAGTTGACTGGTTGCTGTCTGCTTCAATTTGCCTTTCGGAAGTCGCATAGCCACTAGCGCCAGTTGAACCTCTAGCGTACATTATAATAACTCTATGGCGGGTCCCGTAGAGTGTGTGAGACAAAGTCGTGGTGCAAAAACTTTGTGTTTAGCGAAAGTTCTGGAAAGATACACGCAATATGACGCCAGTGAGAGCATCGCAAAGTTCGCCACAAAATGGCTGGTGTCGCCACCCTGTCAGCGGAGCGGCCGTCAAACGGAGGCACCCCAACACGGAGCGTCCAAGGTCAGCGTGCACAGGGGAGAACGCGCGCCGACCGGCGACGAAAAGTACGCAGCAGACGACAAAGGGAGCGGACGAGCGGCCTTGCATGCTTTCGCATTCACAACTCATAAGAAGTGCTTAGGTGTGCGTCGAGCTTTTTTTCCCCTGCAATAGACCCTTTCGCAGCCACCATTAGTTGGCCTCATCGCTTCCGGCGTGAAGACCGTGAGTGGTTCCGAGTTCGCGTCGAGCACTGACGCAACACTCGTGTGGAATGCGTTTCGATCCGAGTACAGTTCGAATGCCCGAAGCTCGATCGTGTCCAAGTGCTCGCAGTGCATGACAAACTAATGGCGGCCGCACATAGTCTATGCACCATTTCGAAATGGGTCTATTGTACGTGCTAGAGCAATAGGCGGCATTGACTAATGTCGCTTTCATATGCCCTAAAAATAAGATCTGAGACACCTATTTTTTCTTTTTTTATTTCAATCTCACGGGTAGTTTTAGCTCTCTCTTTCCTGCTAGCACTCAATACAAAATAAACAAAAGTTTTGACGCACAAGCTATTGTGGGTCCGAAAGACGGAGATAACGCAAAACAGCGAATAGTGCCCACATTGGTGAAGCCGATCGCTTACTTGTCATCATACTGTCGGAAGTCCCCAAGATGCACGGTATACTGGGTAATTCAAGGAGCGCCAGGCTCTTTAAAGGGATACTACAACAAAATTTCGGCGCTCATTTCTTTTTTGGTCTATATGTGCTCAAAGGAGCAGTATCACATCGAACATACCGATATCTTGTTAAAGTCTCGAAAAGGAATTTTAAAACGAATTAAACTATTAGCAAAGAGCACCTGGTGGATGTCGCTAACGCCTCGCTTGTTATGCCCGTCTAGGAACCTTGACAGCTAGTGACGGTGAGTGTCTCGCCTCCGGCCACGACGAGAGAAGAGGGGAAGGAGGAACTCCCCTTTTCCCGATAATGCCTTTTGTGCGTTGCTGTCGCAGAAGTCGCTATTGTCCCCCTACAAGATTATAGAAGATTACCCCTCACACAAAATTCGTACAAAAGCGGCCGCTTCGGTGGCTGGAACGACTAGGCCATCCTCTCGACGTCAGCCTCGCCGTAGCTTTGCTCGAACTGAGACGACCTACGTCACGATTGCGTTGGATGTCACGTGGTCTCCGCTGGGCCTTCTCCGAGCGCTTGCCAGAGTGGGTCGTTTATAACGAAAAATACAGCCACCAGGCTCAAAATACAAACGTGCAATTGTCATTTACGGATACTGCGGATCATATTCAACCTATTTTTGAACACGACGGGATTATTTCAAATTTAGTTGAAGTATCCCTTTAAATCGACCGCAAAATTCGGTTTCAGCTGGTCAAGCGATCCTTGAAATGGGTAAGGCAAAGTTGTGAGTTGCCTACTCAAAACTCCTAATGACACCTCATTTTTTTTTTCAAACTCAGAGGTGATAAACTTTTGGAGAATTGAAAATTCAGTGCCCAGACAACCTATCGCGCTACGGCTTTTTGCAGCGTTGCCCACAGATGGTACACTTTTTTTTTGTAAAATTTGCAAAGAGCGAATTTATCCGGGGAAAAAGTAAAGAAAGAAAAAGGCTTAGCTCTTATGGAAACGCAGCGAAGCCACCGGTCTTCAAACAATACGGCGCCGTTTCGCACGGGAAACAAGAGATGGCGCAACGAACGCCGCCAACGTATTTACTCCATCCAGTGCTTTACGCCAGCGCACGAGCCTACGGTGCCGAGAGCCGGCGTCTTTAGCAGACGATCTTTTCGACTCAAAAGCGGCGAGAGCCTTTCTGATATCAGTTACCAATGCATTATTTTATCATCCTTACTAATAAAGCACATTGAATAAACAGATAATCGATTAAAAATACTTTGTCGGGATATTTTCACTGTTTGTTGCCATGTGCTCTTTCATTGGCGGCAGCTGGCATCGCGACGGCTTGTGCCATCTCTTGTCTCCCGTGCGGTGCTTCGCTGCGTTTCCATAGGAACTAAGCCTTTTTCACTTTTTACTTTTTCCTCAGGTAAATTTGCTCTTTGCAAATTTTACATAAAAAAAAAAAAAAACATCTGTGGGCAACGCTGCACAAAGTCGTACGCGCTAATAGCGAGTTCGTTTCACACCAAGTTCTCTCCCAGAATGCATCGCACTAGCAGAGTGTATGGCACAGAGAACTGGGCCTTTAAACTCGTCAAACACAAAATTGGGGCCGAAGTTGACGGAGCGCACGATTGGCCTATCACGACGACGACTTCGCGCTTTTTTCTCAGAGGTTCAATCGGCGCGCTCCGCGAACTTTCGGCTCCAACTTTGTGTTTGACGAGTTTAGGGCCCCTGGACTCAAACGAACTCACTGATGAACGAACTCGCCAAATGCACCGGGTGCAGAAGACAGAGGCAGAAGACTGATGTTGCCGCCATCTATGTTGTAGAAAAGGTACCGACCTCAAACCGAAACTAACGCCTTTCTATTCGATGTTATGGGTGGGAATGCGACAGTGCAGTCGTTACCAACGCTTATCTACAAACGTTGGTCGCTGCGACCTGTATTTTATATTTGCGATGACTTCAAGCAACTCGGCTGTCGTAGAGATAGTTACAGACGGCGTAAATTTCCGCAACCAGTTGTCTACAAAGCAGCTGGTTGCGATCTTTCAATTCTTATATCCGTTTACACTGAAGAAAACTGATCATGCTGTCGAGCAGAAGCTTGATCCATTTGAGCATGATATTATGCCTGAACCACTGAAAGAGTACGGCTTAAAACGTCTGTTGGAATATCCAGCAAACTTTTCGTGGGACTTTCGATTTCGATCGTCATTACAGGTGAATCAGAGATTAGCCTTGGTGAGGGCGTCGAGAACGAGAGCTTTCTCGAACAGAATACGAGGGGGAAACTGACGTAGGTAAATGTTAAACATCATGATGTTGCCCAAGCCTCGGGTAAAGTCACTATGTTTGGCTTTCTCTGATGCTTATTGGGCAGTCACAGGTTTCTGGTGGGGGAGTTTTGTCTACAAATGTTCAATATTTCACCCGCACACGGATGATGATGCCGCTGAAGCGTTTGTTCTGAGCATTTCTTTACACACTGGTATATTTCAGCGTCTGTACGGCAACAGAGCCACTTAAAACCTGCAAATAAAGCACGGTTTGTCAATTTCTTCCTTCATGAAATAGCAGACGCTCACAATTTAAGCTCGCGTTTGATTCTGTTGCCCGCGAGACGCGATTTCTATCAGAAAATCTTATTTGTCTTTCCGCGACACATCGTAGCAGACAAACCCTCGTCGTCTGCTCCCGCTCCTCGCCGGAGTGAGGCATGACGGGATTGCATTTTGGCGCACTCTCGATTTTCTCGGTGCAGCGAGTGCATGCACGCGTGGGGTGTCTGTGTCAGCGCTGAAACGAACTTGGAGAGTGCAACCACTCGTGTAGTGCCGGCCGAAACGAACCATAGAGTTATTATAATGTACGCTAGAGGTTCAAGTGGCGCTAGTGTGCTGACGCAAATTGAAGCAGACAGCAACCAGTCGAAAATTGACTTCCGGTAATGCTTTTCTATGGGAAAAAGTGAGTGCATTTTCTCCCCGCGCTCGATCATAAGAGCAAATATCCCAAATAATTCGTACGTACTAAGTAGCTTGGAACAGTTCTCGGTCAGGCCGACGAAATAATTGGTCAGTTACAGCGTTTTTCTTTCAAATTCTTCGCATTAAAAACGGTGCTAAAACGGCTTCGTACGTGTATTTATGTGCACTGTCGGACACTGTTAGCGCGAACGCGGCGTCGGCGATTTTCAGCATGGGGGATATACATGTCAAACGAACTAAGGACATCTGGAAAATCAAGAGCGACGGCAAGAACTACGCAGCAACACCGGATCAGTAACTCGCAGTGCATGTACGACCAAAATAAATTGAAGGCCACGTAATCTAGTCCTATTTTAAATAAGTGAGTACCGCTTTATTCTTTCTGTCCTGAGCGAAGCTGCGTGTATACGTTCAAAATATCACCCGCGCGCTAGACATCTTTGAGAACAAGTGCGCGATAAAAGCTGCCCGGCAGAGAAAACAATACGAAGAGACACCTTTCATATCCCAAGGACTTTATTCTCTACGTTGAAGGTTTTTATCCGCCCATGCACGACGGGATAATTTTCGTATGGTGACAGGACTGGCATATATATATTATCAATATACAAGCGTCACCGGAATGCTGGCGAGCCTTGAACACACTCTATATTCGTTTCGATCGTAATTTTGCTTTGAATCGTCGCTTGTTTTTACACACCTGCTGCGGAACACACGTTTGGGACTGAAATGCAGCGAAGTTAAACATCGCTCACCGAAGAAGAAAAATGCGCTAACTAAAGCAATTACACTTTTACAATGTTAATTAAGACACATACTATTCGGTACGACCGAAATAACCAAAGTGTTCCATGTTATTTTCCTGCGAAGAGACGAAATGCACGCGCGTTTTCCCATAGGAATGCACAGGAGCACCGCAAAAGTAGACTGGTTGCTGTCTGCTTCAATTTGCGTCACGGAAGTCAGTTGAACCTCTGGAAGGGGAAGTGTGACGGGCGCCGTATGCGCGCCGTGTCAGAGAGGGGCGCGAGTTGCGATGAAAATCTTCGCCACCGCGAGGGGCGCTGCAGTCTGCAGGCGAGTCAGCGGTCTCGGGTGATCTGTTGGTTCGCGGGCGCCGGCGCTCTTCTGAGGCTGCTACAAGTTCTGCTGTTTTGGTTGTTCTGCTGTTTTGGCTGTGAGTAATCATAATATACATTATGCTAATAATAAATAAGTGTATTAAGATAAGCTCAAAGTAATCAAGAGTCGTCCTAATGTCAGTTAGGTCTAATTCAAGTCCACTGGTTTAAAAGTGACTCAAAGGAATAAAAAGAGTAATAATAATGTCCACTGAGTTCATTATAGATCATTTGGAGGTATAATAACAGGAAGTAATCAAACGAGTAGCCAAAACGTCAATTAGGCGGCATTAAAGTCCATTTGGTCAATAGTAACTCAAAGTAATAAAACAAATAATTGCAATGTTAGTTGAGCAAATAATAAATAATTTTATTAAATCTTAGCCCCCAAAATTATAAAAGTAACTCGAAGTAATCAAAAGACTAATAATAAACTGACTGAGCTACAACCGATAAATTGGCGCTATAATTATACAAAGTAAACAAGAGTCACCAAATGTCATTTAGGCCGAATTAAATTGTCAATTGAATTTGGAGTAACTCAAAGTAATCAAGAGTAATAATAATGTCAATAATCATCACATAAAAATTCAATTTGCTGAATATTAGCTGAAAGTAATGAAGTCATTACAATGGAGTTTAATTTGAACTTATGGCCAATGGGTCAAAAGTAACTCGAAGTAATCAAAAGAGGAATAACAATGTCAACTGAGCTTATTATAGATCAATTGGAGCAATAATAGCACGAAGTAATCAAAAGAGTAATCATAAATTGCAAGCTAAAATAAATTCGAGTGCGCCATAATAACTCCAGGTTACAAAAAGAGCAATAAACATATTAATTTTGCCTTGTCAAAAGTGGGACAGTAGCTCCTAGTAGTCACAAATTAGTGATGGGACGAATCACCCGAGATTCGGATTCGGACAGATTCGGAAATTTCCGAACTTCCCGTGACGAATATTCGGCAGATTCGGAGATTCGTCTGAATCGTCGCTGTGCAGGCGGCAGCATGAACCTTGTCGTAAACCTCGCGAATGCGGTCAGTTGTGCTTTTCTAGCTACTGTTACTGCATATAACCAGATTTCGTCTTGTTTATTTCAACGTATGGTATGTACTGTACTGTCATTCTAGACTCTGGCACGCGCCCAGGTCCAGCTGAGCTGATCGGTGTGGTTGACGTAGGCCTAACCATGCACGGTCTCGCTTTCTGTGCAATTTCGCGGTGATCGGTAAAATGTAGCGAAACGTTGTGTATTATACGTAATGTGGCGCAACGAAAAATGAATAAATATATATTCAGCCAAGGAAATGATTCGTCTCCTTCTCTAGAGCTGCGTATGTCTGTACCTGTAAGGCGCGAGAGCGAGATACCGGTGGCAAAGAAAAACGTCGCACTGTCGTTTCTCCGTAAGTTTTGTATACGTAAACTTTATTTGATGAAAAAAAAAAAAAAAACACAATACAGGGGTGTTTAACGCAACTTCACTGTTCGTAAACAGACACTAACTAAACCAGATAGCATGCATTAACGAAGTTTCAGATTGTTTCCCGTGTTCCGATAGCAATACCTCAGTGGACACTCGATCGTTGGAGATAATCGAATCGAACATACTCACTTGTGTGGTGTGTGCCACACTGACAGTAATTATCGGCACGAAATGTGTCTGTACCGAACAGCACTTACGGCATCGATCTCTTGCGGCGATGAAAACATGCGCTTGTATTTCCACGTGCATGCATCAAGCATGCCTATTTGGGTCGTAATCCAGAACCGAAACCAACTTTCCCGCGATGTCTGGCTACCGTTCTCGATAAACATCCAAAATGATATAAACAAAGTGGAACATTTTATTTATTACTGTGATATTATATTACAATAATCTTTCGTGTACTTTGTAGAATTTAGTGAATTTAATGTCACAAAAAAGTTGAAACACACATCAACGTGATTTAGCAACCATGGCAACGCTCCGAATCTTTCCGAACTTTTCCGAATCGCTTGAGATTCGGCCACTCTTCCGAATCTTTCCGAATCTGCAGATTCGGCTCCGAATCTCGATTCGGATAAAGATTCGCCCCATCACTAGTCACAATAGTGATCAAATGATCAGTTGTTCCCCACAAAATCTAAGTGTATAAACAATTATTATAAGTTACCAAATGTGTAAGCAAAACACGACCACTGAATGCGCTTAGTGCATATACGATTAAAATGACTGACCCCGGGATTAAAGTTGGTAGCGCAAGGATTAAATTGTGTGGCGCTTGGGTTAAATTGGGTGGTACTGGGATTAAATTGGACGTCGTTTGGATTGGGATGAGCGGGAAAACCTGTAGTTCGGTGTGGCGGCATCTCCAGATCAAGCGGCAATCAAACATTTTTCTGCATGCGCACCTTTCCTGGACATTTTTTGCTAACTTATTGAAATAAAATACTCGGCGCGCTTACTAACGCCTGTCCATGCACTCTTCAGAGAAAGAAAAAGGTCAAAACAAAGGCTGCTTCAGAAACAAGTAGTTTCTTCCTTTGGCTTGTATTCTTGACGCAATATCTGAAACAGTAAATAAAAGTGAGTTCTACATTCTATGCCTTGTTCGTCAAATTTTTCTTCGGTTGCACTTTGAAGCATATGAAGTGTTCACGATTAATAAAGTTATCAAGTAAAAAAAAGTCCAATTTCCCCAGTGGACGTTCACCTGCACCAGCGCATTTGTTCTAAATGTAAATCAAAAATAGTTTTGTTTTTCTTTCCTTTCTATTGCGTAACAAGGCGTCAGTAGATTCAGCTCTCGAAGAAAACGTCTAGTTGTCTTTTATTTGCGTATCCACTATTTTACAGTATTCGCAGCAAGGGGAAAATATCGCGCAGCGCTCTTTGTTCCTATGCTCCGCACGCCAGCGCTAACTCGCTTGCTGCGCGCAGCGCCCTCTATTATTTTCATCGCAACTCTGTGCAGCCCTCCGCTCCCGGCCGCCACACTTCCCCCTTCCAGCCACCATACTCTAGCGTACATTATAATAACTCTATGAAACGAACCCGCTCCACGCTGCGAGTGGGCACGCGTGGAGTTGCGGAGTTTAAAGAGCCTGGCCGCTGCTTGAATCACCCAGTGGTTTGGTTCATCGAAAACGAAACTAAAACTCTGGTTACCCTTTTGAGCACTCATATGATGTCTTTTCAACTCGTTTTTAATGTTCTATGTTAAGAAATCATAGAGTTATGTGTAAATATTGACCTATGAGATCTTTTGAACTCCATAAAAGCATTTTGACACATAATTTATCTTATAATAAAGAAACTTTACAAGTTGTCTTTTATTAAAATAAATCGAAAACATTGATAACTAAATTTTGTTTCGAATTAATCTTGCTGTAAAATAAGTCTAGTTGATTACCTAACATTCGATTGCTCTGATGTAAATTCAGGTATGCGTTCGGTAGCTCGGTTAGTTTCAGACTGAGTGTTCTCCACCGTCTGGCAGCACTGTACAACATGGCCGCGCACTTGCGCTGTGCTCGTCTGCAATGCTTCAAGTAAGTTTTAATAAGCGAGAAACTAAATTTTGGCTTTCATTGGCGTGCTGTGTTTCACTTTACAAGCTTATTGTAACATAAATATCACCTGTTATAAGTTACACTCTTTGATCGTCTATTTTTCGGGCTGGCTGGATCACCCGATGGTTGACTTCGATGGTTGACTTGGCACGTCGGGTGATTTTTCTTTCTGGAACAAATTATTCTGATGTTTTAATTAAAAAAAAAAAAAAAAATGAATTCGGAAGTGCGCTTTTTATAGCGATTTAATTTACCTCGCACAAAAAAGAACTCTAGTTACATCATATCTTCGTACTTCTCCCCAATCCAACCAAAGGTTGTAAAAAAAAAAAAAAAAAAAGAAAAAAAAAATCAGGTCATCGACTTTCCCTGTAATATCGTTTCTTCCAACTTACAGGCGGTCTGCAGTACGTTGGAACGTCTTTTACAAACAGTTATTAGGTGAGTTACTGGAGTCCCAACTTGGCGCATAGGAGACTTTAATTTTTCTCCCCCCATTGCTTATATTCAATGTCATATGAATGGTCATGTTGGACACCTTTCATAATGTGCGTAAAATGTTTTATTACTAGAGGCATCCTAATGATACTGGCATTATAATGCTGAAAACGACGGCAAGAATTTGATCGGGGAACTGTAGTATTTGAGAGTGTGTATCAGATGCCAGCTTCTAATGTTTTCAGAAATTTCAAGTCATGTAACTTCGAATATGTGTGCTTATTAAAAAAAAAAAAAAAAAAAGTAATTGTTTTTTTTTTTTATTACGAGAAAGAGAGAGAGTTAAGCTTTTTAAATTGAAGTTTTCTTTTTTAATCTAAAAAGGCATAGTTTTTTTTGTTCTTTTTTGTTTACATTTGAATGTGAAAATGGGAGGGTATTAATCAAACAATTCAAGAAACGAAAATACTTTTGATCCACTATAAACTCCGACATGAGATCTTGGTCCAACGACCTGTTCTTGGTATGTCTGTGTTTTTGAGTGGCCAAGATAATTCAGCAACAGAGAGCAGACAACTAACTCGCTCTTCTTTTCCCCCCAACATTTCTCTGCAGCGGCGAGCACAAACAGTGGTAGCAAAATTCCCAGGGGTTCCATCGAGAAAATCTTAATTGCCAACCGTGGTGAGATTGCCTGTCGGGTCATACGCTCTGCCAAGAAGTTGGGCATCCGCTCGGTGGCAGTCTACAGCGATGCCGACCGAAAGTCGATGCACGTCACCATGGTATGTCATTCAGCTCTTCAGATCTATGCGACTCCATAGTAATCATACAGAGGAAGCTGTAAGTTTGTTGGTGTTCTTAACGGGAGGTTAGAACATAGCAATATCAGGTTACCACGTTACCAGTGCTCTTTTCTTCGGAGGAACTAACTGAAACCTTTTCTAGTCACTACACTTAAATGATGTTGCCAAAATCGGCGTAAATAAGACACCAAGGTTTACGATGGTGATGCCTGTACAGTCCTCAAATTTGGGGCACTAAGTATTCTGATTAAATGACACAATCTTGGTGAGGCGTAAAACATACCGGAAGGATCTGAATGTGTTTCAGCTTCTCATCGTTCCTCTCATGTTTCTACTACTGCACTTTCTGCTTAAATTTGTTGGTTAGCAACGAAATTCTCCCAGTTATTGTTTGATTGCTTTTGCTGACATTTTTTGTCAATTGTTAGCCTTCACTTTTATAAGTATTTTTGAGGAACAAGGTTGGTGTTTATAGCCGCAAAGATGTTAGTGCTATAGTCAACGATAAAAAGCTTAGTGTGGAATCCCTGAATAAAATTTTCGTGGCAGTAATTTTTTTTTTGTGTTAAAGGCAAATGACAAAATATTTCTTGCAGTAGCATGTGATGTAAGGGGGAGCTAATATGTCAGTGTAGATCCCTTGCAGGAGAATATGTTAGCCCTGTCTAGTTTCAATAACTGTTAACAATCGTTTACATTGATTGATGTTTTTGGTGTGTGCATTATTTTTTAAAAATTTTTATTGATGTAAATGTTTGTTGTACCTGACAGCATCTAATATAGTATGTTTTACAACATGCTCGATGCATTCCTTGCAGCTCTCAGGTGAACAAACTTGACGCATTGTACGAAAACGATTGTGCAATATGTGGAAAGGGGGATGATAGGCTGGCTTCTATCTTGAGTGAGGCCACCTTGGCAAAGAACTGATAAGACGGGCATCCAGACACAACATATTATCCTCCTTTCATAGAAACACCTCACGTTTTATCTACTCCGGGCATTGTTTGAAATTGGCTTTGGTGCCTACCATTGCTGGGATTATACTGTTTTCTGTAAAGCATGAGGATCTACCGTTTCTGTCTTGGAAAAATACTCTCAGACCTAAGGATTGTTAAACGGCGCACAAGAAGAACTAAGACAAGTGAAAGGACTACACAGGACGAGCGCTGTCCTGTGTATTCCCTTCGCTTCTCTTGGTTTTTTTGGGTTATTTCGCACGCTGTTTGGTTATTGTCAGTCGTGAACCGAACTGGCCACATTGCCATTTTTATAAGAATTGCTTCACAAGTTCAGCAGTGTTTTAGTTTCTTTTTCTGAGAATCGCTTGGAATGAGCCAAAATTTTGTGTAAGAAATTTGGGTGCATTTCTTACTCAATGTCAACCGATCTCCCATTCTGTATTTCATTGTACAAATCTTAGTTATGTTTTTCAGTCTTCACCAATGAAACGCTTGTGTTCCTTACTGGCATCGCGTGCCTAATGCCTGTGCTGGAATCGGTGTTTATTGGTGGCAGATACTCACCTAATGGCCATGACAACCAAATGAAACCAAAATATTTATAAGGTTGTTATAAAACAAAAATAATTATCGGTTTTTTATTTCACTGCAAAACTGAACTTTGCGTCGCCATACTCTCAGTCTCTGCCGAAACATAGTGCTAGCGGTCCAAAGGAGATGCCAAAGTTTCAGAATGAACCGTGATCTTATTCAAAAGTTATATTGTGATATCCCAAGAGATGCCCCACCCCCGAAAGATAACCCACCCCTATTTTCGGAAGATTTGCTATTTTTCAAAAACACCGAAAGATAGCTCACTTCTAGTAATTGTGGAACCGTGGCCAATGGTGACCTCGGCAGAAATGGTGTTACTTAGCCAAGACAGGAGATAAGCAAACATTGCTGACTAGGGAGAACAGTCATCTTTGGTTCATCGTACCTCCCTGCAATCACCAATTTCGCAGGTCCCAGAATCTAAAATTAGTATATTTTTCAGCTTTTTTTGATCGCACACCGAAAGTTAGCTTGCTCCATATTTTCACCCGATTTACTTGGCTTTTAGGTGGGCTATCTCAGGATATTACTGCAAGTTATTTTTGGAAATTTTCAATGGGAAAACGGTGGCCTATGTAGCCTACAAATACACCGAGAAGAATGGTGTATGGTACTGGGAATGGGCCCTTTTTCCCACATGAAGTTTCAGAAAATCGCTCGTAACTTTCGAATAATGTCTCCTTATACAAACCCCATTAATATGGATACCTCGTTGTGGGGACAAAATACTTGGGCACAAACTGGGTAAATACGCGCGTTTTCGTCTAATTACTACACATTATGGACAATTTTTGGGGGGAACAGACGTCTCCATATTAACAATTCATGACTGCACTTTCAAGCTCTAAATCTCTGGCATCCGGTCCGAACCGCTAGCGCCACGTTTTTCGCAGAGACCGAGCGTTTGACAATGCATAGTTTCTTTTTTGCTGCGAAAAAAACAAAAACAGTGTCAATCGTTTTCGGGGGCACGCTGTATGTGACGTTCGACAACGACGCTTGCAGGCGGACGAGGCGTACCACATTGGGCCGGCGGCGTCGCAGGAGAGCTACCTGCGCTACGACCGGATCCTGGCGACCGCCAAGAGGTGCGGGGCCCAGGCCATCCACCCGGGCTACGGCTTCCTCTCGGAGAACACAGAGTTTGCCGAGATGTGCGCCCAGGAAGGCATCATCTTCGTGGGACCCCCTGCGTCGGCCATCCGGGACATGGGCATCAAGAGGTGCGCCATACTCCCCTCATTCACAAACTTCAACCGACCGTACCGAACCTACATTGCCCGGAATGCGTTTCAAACCGACGTGTTTAGCATCCTATTCCGCCCACGCATCGAAAGTGGTCCCGAAGGGCACTGCACCGCGAGTATTTTCAACCGCGGTTGTGATTTCGGGGGGGGGGGGCATTTATTTTTCAACTTTGGCATATAGTTGTCGACGAAGATTTGAAGGAGAGGGGAGAGGTAGAGAGGTTAGGCAGGAAGGTCGAACGGAATGAAGCAACCTTCAGTTGGGTTGCCTGATAATCGTAATCTTTTTTTAGAATGTTCTACGTAAAGCCCGAATTTTGAGGGGAAAAAAAGGGCGCGAAAGAACCCGAGACTCGTGAACACGAGCCGAGACACAGACGGTCAAACGCCAGTATGGGCCAAACGCCGACACGGCGCTCGTGTTCAATACGCGACCCTGGTTGGCCTCTTTTAGGTGGTGCTGAAAATTCGGCGCTATGGCTTTGTTATCTAGGGAGTGGTGGTTCCAGATGCAGACTAATGGTGGCTCTGGGGTTTGGTTCTTTTGGCATTTGTGTGTGTTCCCAAGTGTGTCGGTGAACCTGGTTGATGCAGCACATCCAAGGCTATCATGTCAGCGGCCGGTGTGCCCGTCATCGTGGGTTATCACGGCGAGGAACAGTCCGAGGAGAAACTCAAGGAAGAAGCTCGCCGCATTGGCTTTCCTGTCATGGCCAAAGCCGTCCGAGGAGGAGGAGGAAAGGTGCGTCTCTCCGGAACTCTGTGTAGCCGCCTTTCATTTGCTCTCTGGCTGCTATGTGGGCATAAGTTTATCTTTTTTTATCTTGGTGTTCTTTTGAAGAGTTTATTTGTTTCAGTGTACCTAACTGGTTTTGAAAATGTGCATATTATTTTGGGTATTTTGGAAGTGACCTATTATTTTTTATAGGTTCTAATGCCAGCAATATAGTTCATTATCTCCCTCTCCCGCTTGTATTGGATAGGCATTTTTAAAAATGATAAATGACAAACTTAATAAAAAAAAAAATAGGGACACGATTAAGCTCGGCATTTTGGTAAACGACAAAAATGCAAAAAGGTGTGTGTGCAGCTAGTCATTTATGCTTTTTATATTTGAGGACTTTAGAAGACTTTGCCCGTGTTTTCTCGTGTTTCCACTCTTTGTTGCTGAAATCCAAAGCGCGAGATGTAACATTTAGTTTGTCCACCTTCTTGCTTTTGGAGTGTTGTTTAAATGTAGCATCTAAGCCCCAACAAAATTGGTAAGCAAAGCTGCCTTGTTCCACATTTTCAATTCATTCTAATTTCACCGATGTGGACTTGGAGAAGGTCTGTCTTTGTAACACTGGCCTAAATGTCTGCACATAATGTGACACCTACTGCCAGAGTATGGACCTCAACTTTGGCGGGGCGGCGGCCTCTCCTCTCTCATGCATAGAGTGCACAGACACCGACATGTAACGTTACGGTGTTGACCTTAATGTATTGCAACTATGTTGCTGGTGTGTATGTTCTGTTTCGTGTCCAGGAATCTAGTAAAAGTATGGTGAGAAGTCAATAATGAAACATCGAGCATCTCTTTCTCTCCTTTAATTTTTTCTAGGGAATGAGGATTGTGATGAATGAAGGAGAATTTGACGCTCAACTGGAGTCAGCCAAGCGGGAGGCCATGAAGTCGTTTGGAGATGACAACATGCTGATCGAGAAGTTTGTCGCCAATCCCAGGCAAGTTTTCCGTGAGCGCCGGGTTTCAAGTATGCCGACACCCTTAGTTTTACCATTGCTTGCCTCTTTTTCCTTCAAACTGAACAACTCATGCTCCGGACATCTTTCGAAACCTCGTGGAGCCGTGGTTATGAAATGTGCAGATCTAGGGACTGATTGTTGTAAATGAGTGAGTGGGCATTATTTCGTGGAACCAATTAAAGTTCCCTTTATGTTCCTTTTTTTTTTCTTAAAGGACGATGAGCCTAGGGGGAATGAACCACTTTTCTCTGTCATTGCCTGTTGTTTTGAAAACAAAGGTTTATTTTTTCTCCATTATGGTAGAGAGCTCTTATTAGGGGTATTTGTAAAGCAAGCTTTTAGAATCTCGTTTTTTTGCTTCTACTGTATCATCTCAATTCCAAAAATGTCTTTCTATTTATAATGTCTCATTTTTGGTTGTTCAAGTAAAATGTGTTATTTGTTTTGTTCCCAGGGTTGGTAATATTTGAGTTACTTGAATAGGCTTTCGCTGAGATGTTGAGATAGATTTAATGTGTGCAGCTTTGCCACTTTTTCACATTCCCCTTCTTCCACCTTTCTGATTCCAATGAATGAGATCTTCAATTCATTGCTGTTGCCATCAATTCTTTATATTAACCAAGTCAGTGCATGATTACCTAGCTGTATTGGGTAAAGTACACCTAAAAAGTACTGGATGTAAAGCACAAAGTACTAAATGAGAGGTTACGTACTTCAAGTAAAGCAGTAAGTACATTGGGTGCAATGAAATTAAAGTGAAGTACTGTACATACAATGTACGTTCCAAGTAAAGTATACAAGTTCTTTTTAACACAATCTTTCGTGATGCCCCTCAATTCCCCCACACTGTGTTTTTTTTAAAACTTGTATGCATTGCTCCAGTGGTATTCGGGAGTGCATCAGTTATTTTCACAAATGGTGGCGATTATTGGATAACGTCAGGTGGCCACAAAGTAGTTATTTTCGGAAATGGCACATCATTCAAAAGTTCTTCCGACTTTTGAATTTAGTGCCTCTTGCACTAGCTCATACCCAAGGGGGTTAGTAAACGTACTAGGAGAGAGCATGACGTCAGCCCCGTGGCTTCTGCAAGCAGCCCTTGCGGAGAAATGTCCTTTTTTAACTTCCTCGTTTGCGCTGGCCGAGCGAGAAATAGCGAGATTTTTAAATGCTTTGGGAAAGCCGCCCCCAATACAAACGGAGTCATGCGTCGTCCGCTCGCGTTTCTGGTGAGAGTAGAATATCCCTCCTGATGTTTTTTCAGAGTTGACAAAGCATCATTTTGCGATACAAATTTAATAAGACCAAATTTGAGAAATGTAATTTGAAGCCGGGAGTTCCACTTTACTTGGAAAGTACCAGAAAAAAATACTTTGTGTAATATTCAAGTATATACTCAAGAGAATTTACTTCAAGTAAAGTACAAGTTTTCTAAACATATTTGAAGTAGTACTTTAAGTACAATGTGCTTAAACAACTTTCCAGCACTGTTAACTAGGAATGGAGTATGTTGGTGATTAAGGTCTCGGTTGGAATCCTGAATACTGTCACGGACCATTTGATGCATCCTAATGGATCAGTGATATATTAGGACAGACATTATTTATCTGTTACATAGAAGAGAATGGTATTGCATAGCTGATGTAATTCAATGCTAGGCATACATTGAAAAAAAAAGAAAATGGAATTGAAGTAAATTATTTCAACTTTATTCACCCAAAGGGCACTCTAAGGAGCATACTACAGCTGAATTGAGATGAGTGCATAACTCTGATAATGTGTAGAATAAGACTGATATGTAGCATGAAAGCCTACCTGGAGAAAGCAAAGCAAGGGCATGAAATATAAAAGTTAAATTTGCAGAAAAGGACATGATAGAGGCACAGTCTTGGAATGCGCAACAACGGCTAAAGCACGCTCGTGATGTGCAAAGGGTGCACATGACGTTCACACACTGACTTTGCAAATACTACTCAAAAGCAAGTATTTAAGACACGACACTAATTCTAAGAAAACAAATTGTTTCTACTGAACAGAAACTACCTTCAATAGCAGCATTTTCGCTGTGAACATAATTTTATGTGTTTACTTCTGTGCTGTCTTGCCATGTGCAGGCACGTGGAGGTGCAGGTGTTTGGAGACCACCACGGCAACTATGTGTACCTTTTCGAGAGGGACTGCAGTGTGCAGCGGAGGCATCAGAAGGTCATCGAAGAAGCCCCTGCCGTAAGCCGTCTCTAGGTCTCATGCTTCATTTGTCTTTTAGAGCGCAGCTCTTAAGCGCCCGTTTCCGGCATGAGCGGCGATGCCGTCGCCGTTGCCGTCGGCATAATTGCGCGTTGTATTATGGGACGTTTCCTATAATGACGTCACGAGGGTTATCCTCGTGAGGGTTACGAGGTTTACCCTCACGAGGGTTCTGTCACACGTGACGTCACGTGTGATGTCACACATATCTAATATTGCCAATATTCCCGCTAAATTTAGCGGGGATATTGGCAATCTCCGCTACATTTTATCCTCGTGACGTCACGAGGATAAAATTTCCCCGCTTTATTTAGTGGTAAATTTTCTCGGCTAAATTTAGCAGGGAAGGAACAGGGGCATACCCTCTCCTCCGTACCCTCCCCTCCTCCTTCTCAAGAGCTGCATTCTAATTCGGTGTTACAGAAAATTGTAAATGTCTTTAATTTTTTTTTAGAACACATACTCGACTCCCCTTTCGAATGTGCATGCAGAGATGGTGTGGGAATATTGGGCAGTTTTCCGTGACAGACTTTTCTTGACATACTCTCAGCTTGAAACCTTGCCGGACGCCATGTCGATGAACTTCTGCCGTGTGTCTTCCTATATGCGGAGGCAGTGTTTCTTAGTTTGATTAATCTTTTTTTGCATCATGATCGACTGCGTCTGCCAGAGCAGTCTGCGACACAAAATAGCATCATCTGGTACTCGATTTTTATACCTATCGGTCTTTAATCGAACTTGAAATGAACAGGCAATAGAGAAGTCAACCCGTTGGCGGCCAAGATGGTTCCAGTATGTACCACCGAGGCGAATTTAAAAGAAAACAAATTAGAACACTAAGCTGTTTATACTTACTGAGTTGTGTCGTCGACGGGGCCACTTACAACGTATCGGCGTATCACCAACTCTGAAAACGACGCCAATGACTAAGCGTCTGCGTGAAACAAATGGTGAAAGTGGCGGACGCCAACCATCAATTTGGTGAAATGCAGGTTACCAAAAAAGAAACAAGCTGTTTTGTGGAACTTCCCTATAGTAAAAGAATGGGGCAAACAGTTATGTGCAATCTTGATTTTCAGTGAAATAGATAATTCTCAGCATCGAGGGGAAATGGCTATGCGCGCTCGCCGAGAGGAGAGGGGATCAGAACATTCCCGAGAGAAGCAGTGAAGGAGCAGAGAATTTGAAAAGGAAGTGAGCAAAAGCAGTATTCACAAAGCGAGCATCAGCCTTTGATATCTGTTACCAGATGTTAAGGCTACTCTCTGTATGCTCTACAAAAACACAAGCACAAATTCGAAAAAAAAATAATTGACCTACCCTAGGTACATAAGTAAGGACAGCAGAGAAGCTGCAGAAAAATGTGTATATCCCTATTCATATTTGCAAGCAGCCACGCTTTAAAAATCTAGTCGGGCCACCTGGGGTGGAAAATGCTTTGTTGGGGTACCTGTCTGGCAACTCTAGGCATATACCTTAGCAAGACTCGAGCATCAGAAGATCCACACACACCAGCTGCAAATGGAAGTGCCCAGAGGCCGTACTTGCAGGCGTGTATAAAAAGTTTGAGAACATGACAGCGCTTCAAGACGAGGACGAGAGTAAGAACGAGACAACGCGCCTACAAGTAGAGAAAGGTTAAGTTTTATCGGTTTTCACCAGGGCTGGTGAGCGTCGGTGTACCATCGCATCCAATGTGAGCTGAAGCAGTCCTTCGTGCTTCATTGGCGTACTTGCCAGTTTTCGAGAGAGTCGGGACCCTAACTAGGAACAGAATGTGAAGTTGGTGTTTCATACTTCAGACTCTGACGAATCGAGAGGTAATAGAGCTTGTGGAGATTGCAGACACTGAGAAAGGCCGGGTGACAGGCAATGTGAATCTTGATAGTACTTCTGTAGGAGTTTGCCGTGACCCTGCGTCTGCAATGTGCAGCCGGGGGTGACGGAGGAGACGCGTCGTCTGCTGGGGGAGGCTGCGGTGAAGGCGGCGCGGGCGGTGAACTACGTGGGTGCCGGCACGGTGGAGTTTATCATGGATGTGGACCAGAAGTTCTACTTCATGGAGATGAACACGAGGCTGCAGGTGGAGCACCCCATCACCGAGATGATCACTGGCACGGACCTGGTCGAATGGCAGATCAAGGTCTCTCCACCGTTTTCCATTCTCCTCGTCCAGTTGAACGTTCCGGCTCTGTCACAAGTTCGACCGAGGTGTATATAGTGCTGCTCTTTAAAAGAGGAATTTATCTTTGTTCTTTTGGAATCCCGTTCCCATGTCCTGTTTTCTTTGACAAAAGTCTCAATAAATGCCGATTTTTTTTGTCTAACATAGAAAACATTCAATTGGTTGGAAGAAATAAACCCCGAAAGCACAAAACCTTAATTATGAGTGGCCTTAGAGAGAAATGCATTACTTTTGGCAGTTACTCATACATAATGCATCATTAACTGACATTCTTTTTGTGCAGTGCATTGCAGTTAATTTTCTATATTGTCTGTTTAATTGAAAATTTAACACCTACTATACGAAAATTTATTAGTTGCTATACAATGAATTTAACCCTGGTGTTCTGAAACATTTTAGTCTTGGGGAAGGTCTAGCAACCTTCAAAAGACAGCTAGAAACCCATCTCCCCTTTTGGTACTGCTAAGAAGAAGAGTAAAGCTCATAATCTTAGAACTCCAATGAGCACTAGGAAGGAGCGTGGGATCGCTAGACTCATATAAGTGCATCAAAGTTTCGTTAAGTACGCCTTGCTTCAGCTGATAACAAAGCTGGTCCATGGTACCTGAAGGCAACGTCTGATGGATCTAGACCTGCTACGACAAAACATTGCTATAGAGAGGCTACGTGCTCGCGTGTCATCTTACGAAATTAAAAATGTCGAAGAGCAGGCAGCCAGCGGGTGCTCTGCCATTCCTCCTCTGTCGTAAATGTTGATGTGGCCTGCATCTTGCTCAGTGAAGGTTTGTGCTCAAAAAAGAAATGCATATGAGTTATAAGTCGCACCGTTGTCCAACATGCACTGACAGAAATTTAGAAAAAAATATGCCTAAAGATATGATAGATTAGTTCAAACAGGTATGAAAGCAGTAATGCGTGATAACAGTAGCTTCATTTGATTTATCTGTACCTCCTGCACCGGTGCAGAGAACTGTAGCGCACAGTGTACTTCTGGTGTGGGTATTGAGATACGTCTGGAAGTACACTGCCCTACACTTTTTTGCACCGTTGCAGGAAGGGCAGGTAAATTGAACAAAGCTAGTATATAGTCGTCGCGTAAGGCAGAGCTGTCGCACGATGCAAGACCCGTTTCTACGCGCTCGGCGCATGCAGGTGGCCCAAGGGGAGCCGCTTCCCCTGAGCCAGGACCAGCTCCGGGTGCGGGGCCACTCCTTCGAGGCCCGCATCTACGCGGAGGACCCGGACAACAACTTCATGCCCGGCGCGGGCTCCCTCGACTACCTGCGCACGCCCCTTCCTTCCAGCGAGATTCGCATAGACACCGGGGTGCGAGAGGGTGGGTGCTGCTCGCTCGACGTCCCCTGAGTGCAGTTGTGTCTCATTAATATGGACACCTCCATTCGCCCCTAAAATCTTGCATGCATGATGCGGGTCGTTCGTGATAACGAGACAAAAGATATATACAGAATGCTTAACTTGAATTTAAGCAGATTTTTTTTTAAAGTAGGAGCGTGAGTTAGACAAGTTCTGTCTTTACCGCATATTTTTTGGGCTCGGCGGACGTTAGTTGAGGGGATTATCGTCACGATAAGTTAGTCGTTTAATTAAAATTTCTTAATTAACTTTTTAAGTGTCGGTTTTAGGGGTCATGTTGGAATTGCACTATTGACGGCAATTGGTATTAGAGGCCAGACGACTTTAAAGGACTTGCAAAAACGTAATGGTTTTTGAGATGTTAATCAATCAACTTTTGCACTCTTTCGCTCGATTTAAAACATTGTGCGCGAAAAGAGCGCGTCAAGCCCTGTCCACAATGACTCTTGGAAGAGCGACATAGTTGTTTACATCACGTCACCACTTTTTTTGTTAGCACACCCACCAAGATAGGGCCGACACGCTGCCAAGATAGTGATGACACGTTTCAAACGACGATAGCGCGATTGTGGGCAGAGCTCTTGACGCTCTTCGTCAATGCAATTCTTAAATCGGCCGAGAAAATCCGAAAATTGATCGACTGATACCCCAAAAAACCACTACCTTCTGCAAATTCTTTAATTTGGTCTGGTCTCTAATAGTAATTGCTGTCACTACTGCAATTCTAACATTAGCCCCTCAAATTCATAGTTCAAAAGTTAATCGAAAGATTTTAGTGAATTGGTCAACTTACCACTACGATTATCCCCTCGGCTAATGTCCGTTGAGCCTGATATACACAAGGCGAAGACGAATCTTGTCTAACTCTCACTGCCTATATTTTTTTTAAAAATCTGTTCGAATTGAAGCCAGGCACCCTGTATGTGTCTATCTTGTTTGGATAAACACATATAATTTAGCGTAACAATTTAGGTGAAGTTACAGTGAAACCCGTTTAGGACGAACCCTCGTACAGCAAATTAAGGCCCGTTCACACTCTTGCGACCTCTTAAACCTAGGTTCCTTAAAACTTCTTAAACCAGAGAACACACTGGTGCCATCTATTGGGAAGCAGTGTAAACTCGGCGGTCCGGCATATTTTTTTTATTTCTCGCGCATTATCCTTTTTTTCTTGGCTCGAAAAACTTTTGTCAATGTTATAAACGAGCCTTTCTATGGTTATTACGCACATTTGACCTCGGAAATCCCACAAAACCTTCGCTCTTGAGAAATGCAGTTCCAGGGTCACCGCATAGATGGCGCCAGAATACCAGTGTGTTCCCTCATTCTAAAAACATTTAAGAAGTTTTAAGAGATCCTCGTCTCTCTCAGTCGTACTCGGTCGTACTCGGTCGCAAGAGTGTGAACGGGCCTTTATTGTCAATATCGAGATCTCGAAAAATTTAAATAAAAACGCATGTAAAAAGTACTTTTGATAACAAACAACATATTGGCTATACTATCAAACTTTTTCTCCCGCGGAAGGCTTCCAAAAACGCTCAGACAATTGTCTTCTAGTCTGTCCCTTCCCCCCCAAAAAGAAGTAGGAAAGAATGAAAATTCCAAAAGCTCAAGTTGCGAACAAATTTGGGCGAAAAGAAGCGATTCAGAAGGGGAGAAAGCTAAAAAATACACTCTGCACGCACGCACAGAAAAAAAACCTTTCATCCCAAAGCGTTTGCCCACGAAGAGAAGTGATTCAGAAGGGAAGATAAGCTAAACAAACAAACTCTGCATGCATGCAAAAAAAAAAGCAAAAAGAAACAAAACTTCACAGCGCGTTGTAACCAGGTGGATGTGAAGAGATGAGAGAGAAAGAGAACCTCTCGGCTTTACAACGAACGGATCGTGGCATTTCGTTGTAAATGGTTTTTGCTATATCGAACTACTTGCTATATCAAACTGATCGTAGCGTTTACTGCTGTTCGTTATAAACGGGTTTGACTTATACACAAGTCAAAAGAGTTCCAGGACTACTTGACAGGTGGCGCCGGCATACCTGTGCATTCTCTCGACACGAGCGGGCACAACATGCTCTGGTCGCACTCGGACGCAGATGTGTTGAGCGAACCTAATAGATTTGCAGCATTCATTTTCTTCTTCTAAAGCGATAGCGGTTATAGGGCCTTCCCAGCTGCATTTGTGGTGTTGCGTGGTGCAGACAGAAAGATTGTTTCGCAGGTGCTCGCGCATGCACCGCGCCCCGCGATGCCAGGCAAAATGCGCGCACTTGGCTCTTGCCAGGTGGTAGTGTGTTCCACTTCTTTTACAGTTGGCGGGGGGACACCGCTACATCTTCCGCCCCTATACTATAACCCGAATTATGTGCACTGTCAGACGTAAAGCGCCCCGCCCTCCTTAACAATACCCGTTTTGATTAAGTTTTAGGTGGGGACGTCGACTCAGGTGCGCTGCGCGTTTTCTTTCCTACATAATTTAGTAACCAGGAAGCTGTGTTGTGCGTGATTTGAGTAAATAAAGAGTGAATATGCATAATAATGTGTGTTACTCTGCACAGCAACAACTGTCACTTCCTTGCACACTGTGGTGAAAACGTGCAGATTTTTTACCAAATTTACTTGAGAAATAGCCGTGCTGTTTATAAAGAAAACCTGAGGTTTCGCTTTTCAGCGGAGCACGCAGATTGCCAATCACCGCGATCGACAGCATGATTCCAGCTGTTTACAGGACAGAGAAAACATCTTCGTGCGAAGATACCATTTGTGAAGATTGCATTTGTATGGAGAACTGTGTTCTCTATCTAGATATTCGCTATGTTATTTATGCGCAGCGCGATGATTGGCTGTATATGTGCTCTGTGGGAAAGTAGACGCACGGGCCTTATTCATGAATTGTGCGGCTAGTAAATACGGTATATGTATTCTGTAATTTATCATAATTACAGTAAAACCTCGTTATAACAAAACGGGATATAACAAACTAATGGATATAGCAAAGCAATCATAATTCCCCTTGGTTGCTAATAGTGGGAAGAAATGGACATTGGCTATAACAAACTAATGGTTATAACGAAATAATTACGACCGCTCCTTCAACTTTGTTATAACGAGGTTTTACTGTAGTCACGGCGTCTCTCCGAACCTTCCCTCGATGCAGGAGACGAGGTGTCGGTGCACTATGACCCGATGATCGCCAAGCTGGCGGTGTGGGGCCCCGACCGGGCCTCGGCCTTGCGCCGTCTTCACCAGTCGCTTTCGGACTACACTTTGGTGGGGCTGGCCAACAACATCTCCTTCCTCATGCGGCTGGCCTCCCACCCCAGCTTCAAGCTGGGCGACGTCCACACGGAGTTCATTCCCCTACACCACGACGAGCTCTTCGTCCAGCGGGACATCAAGGGGGACTTCCTTTGCGCGGCCGTGCTCTCCCTCATCGGCCATGAGAGGGCGGAGTTCCTCAGGAGCCATGAACCAGGTGGGATGGTCGTCTTTCATTTTCTCGGTCGGGTTCAGTTCATAAAAGTGCAAGCAGAGTAAGAGAATACTGTAAAATACCGAGCAAGCGCCCCCTTCAAATTTAGAGATTATCCAATCAAAACAGGGAGGGGTCCCTTACTCGGCTCAAAAATAACATTCAAGATGGCGGCCACAAATATATAAAATTTTTATAAAATGGCAGGGGGCTCTTACGGGGGGGGGGGTGCACATGCTCTGTATTTTACGGTAGTAATAAAAAGAAAATACTCCAACCAAAGTGCTAAAAAGGTTTCCCAACGTTTTGAAACCTCCTTGGTTTCTTCTTTAGGGGTAACCAAATCGCACGGGGAAGCGGCACGGGGCAGCAGCAGCTCTCTTCTTCGTCTGCCAAAAACAACCGTTGGGACGCCGTCTTAGGTTCTGGTTGGAGTAGTCCCTTTTTATTACTGTAGTTACACCCGACTACTGTAAAATCCCAAGGAGGCTCCCATTCAACATTTTGAGATAATTATGTCAAACTGGGGGATGGGGGCTCCTTAGGTCAACAATATGTAAAGATATGTCCTTTGTGTATTTTCCGAATGTTACAAAATTGAGGGGTGGGTGCTTAATGTAGAATGGGTGGATGCTTGGTATATTATGGTGGACAGATATCTGTCTAAACTATTTACGATCCAGAGTAAAAGAAGACCAACAAACAGCAACGTCAACTTACAACTAAACTTCATTGGTGCTGACTGACATGCGTCACAAACGAACAAAGTCTCTTGCACGTGGTGGCCTTATCTGATTTCTGAAGGAACTCTCCCTATCCGACGGCAATAGTGAAGGGACGCCGACAGATTTTGGCCCTAGTTGCCCTATCTTGCGGTTTAGCTTGTCTGTATGTTTACTAATGACCGCACACTTCTCAAAAGCGGGTGTGCGCCCACAGTCCCGGCAACAAATTCCATGGTGTCCGGACACTGCCCTAGAAACATTTAAATCGATGGGATTTTTTTTTTTCGCTGAAGTCATTGACAAAGTTAGAATGGCAGACGCCTTTTGCCATGCCTTGGCTGTGTGTGCATGCTTGAGTCTTGCGAGACGCTGAAGCACCATTGAAGGCAGGAAACTTGCTTTGAAGGTATCCCATCATTCTCATTCTGTTGGTGACTCTAAATATCTGTCACAGGTCACTAGAAAAACCATTTAACATAATAATATTAATCCAAGACCAGGGCAGAAGGAGGAAAAAAGTTTACGGTTGTAGAAAGAAATGAGGACAGACAGTGTCTCCAACTCAGCTGATGTGTTTATTTAACCATCCTCCTTGTAGGCGCACCACTTCAGTGCCGCTAAACCGCAGAATGTCCTGTTTGCAAGGACACTCACCAAAGACCACACTCGCAACATAAAAAAGAGCACTAACAAACTTTTTTCCTCCTTTTGCCCTGGTCTCTGGTTAATATTTCTATGGTAAATTTCATCAGCTCATCTGCACACTAACTGTATTTTCTTTAAAAAAAAAAATATCTGGGCCATAGCCATTTTGGCTAGTTCGGGCCCATTTTAATAAATTATTAGGATGAGAGCCACTGAAAATGGAAACATGGAAAATACACAAAATCAACAAAATGCCAGTTAAGCAAATACTGTTATAATGTGGAAAACGGCACCCATGATGGAAGTTAAAGCAACAATTTTTTAATTCCTTAACCATTTTGGACGAGCTCAGCACATCAACATGGAGCCGTCCTTAAACCGTTAGGATGAGGATGGCTCGTCTGCTTTTTCCGGTTCACGCACTGAACCGTTTTGGACGAACCAGGCTCGCTTATTTAGTTTGAGGCTGTGCCAACAAATTGCAGCACTGAAGTTTTTCAAAAATTTCTCCCATTTTGTTTGGGGCTAGAAACTTTATTTTGAAGGAGACAAATCTAATTTTCAAGACAACAATTAAGCAGCTGAGGGTCAGAGATTCCCCAAAACTAAAAACGGTTAAGGGGTGAACAGCGATGAAGAATAATTATGCAATATGAAAATGACCATCAAAATAATAAAAAAACATATCCTATTAAAAACAAAATGGTGCTTTCACGTGTGAATTTGTAACCAACGATAGTAGGGCATTCCAGATTTTAGTACCGCAAGATTGCAATAGTCGCTGGCCATGTACATTATGAGCCTGGGGAATGTTAAGGTGTCCAGACGTGTTAGCCCTTTTTAGTTTGCTTTTGCGAGAGTGTGAGGTTCAACTGGTTCAACCTCTGATGGAAAAGCTGCACATGTTGAAACTTTTAACACAGAATGTGTTATATGGACAGCTCCTAGCCACCTCCTCTAACGCAATTTTGTAACAGAAGGGGCGCCTCGCAGGGGCTGTGTCAGCAATTGGCTGGAACTGGTTTCCTCAGTGAAAGAAAGAAGTTAACTCGAAAGCACAATTCGATTACCAACCCTTTTTTGTTTCAAAAGTGCCTGGTGCCAACCACACAAAAAAAGTAAAGGATGTGAAAGCTTTTTTTTTTGTTGTATATATATAGTTCATCAGACTAGCCGTTAACTATGTTACTGTTTCTACCATATCAGCACTGCCAGATGGCACTTCCCCATATAAGATGCCTAGGGGGAAAGGTTATACAGTGAAACCTGTTTAGAACGAACCCACATACAGCGAATTATTGTCGATATCGAACTCACGGAACATTTAAATAAAAATATACTATGTAAAAAGTATATTTTATAACTAACAACATATTGGCTATATTGAACTTTCCCCCCCCGTGAAGGCTTCCAAAAACGCGCAAACAATCGTCTTCTAGCCTGTCCCTTCCCCCCAAAAAAAAAGTAAGAAAAAAAGAAAAATCAAGAAGCTCAAGTTGCGAACAAATTTGAGCGAACAGAAGCATTGGAAAGGGAGAAAACTAAAAAAATACACGGTGCACACATGCAAAGAAAAAAAAATCTTTTCATCTGAAAGCGTTTGCCGACGAAGGGAAGCTATTCAGAAGTGGAGATGAGCTATAAAAAACTCTGCAAGCATGCAAAAAAAACAAGAAAACTTTCCAGCGCGTTGTTACAAGGCGGAAGTGAAGAGATGAGAAAGAAAGAGAAGGGCTCTCGCCTTACAACGAACTGATCTTGGAAGTTTGTTGTAAATGTTTTTTTTGCTAGATCGACCTGATCGTAGCATACTGCTGTTTGTTATAAACGGGTTTGACTGTAGATTATGGAAAATGGTAACATTTTTGTAATTTTCATTGTATTTGCTGACCATGTCCAACATGGCTTATCTAAAATTAACAGACATTAGTGAATGTTGTAAAATTTTGGTGTACTAGATTCAAATATTTTACAAATTTCTTATGACATACTGCTGTTCTAGCTTCATTGAGTTCACATCCCCCGCAGTAGCATGCATTTTTTTTTTTTATTTTGCGATTCTACACTTTGTTTATGCTACAGATTGATGCTTATACAACAACATTCGTGGATATTGAGGGTGCTCGTACTTCCACGTAAGATAACACACCACATATCAGCAAACACCCAATCTTCAGGAATGTCATGATGGAATCATAGGGTCAAAGGTTTGTATCAAGAGAAAAAAAAAAAATGAAATAGAGAATAGAATGAAACTTTTTTCTGTTCATAACTCAAAGCTAGTCATAAGAGGAGTTTGGTGCTTACACTCATTTTGTACCAGAGGCCATTGCAGACACTGTAAAACTTCTGATTGACAGCTTTTATATTTCTAGAATATATACATTTGGGATAATCAGTTTTTGGGGAGAAAAAGAAACAGAAGACCCTACAAGAAAAAAAACTATCTCCAGATGACTTGCAGTCCCTCGACCTCGTGATACCATTCCGAGTCAACTCCAACTGCAGACGGAAATTCCTGCTCAGCTGCCGTGACAAGAGTAAGTTCACCTTTGAAATTTTTCTTGTTGCGCCGTCCACGTTAGGTTTGCCATAGCCAGTGACACGTAAAGAACTCGGGAAAAGCTCTGTCCTCAGGCATCGGGCCCGCTTCAACTTCCTCCTTTGTCGAAAAAAACAGCGTGTCATCTGCTCCGCGTCATGGGCTTCATGTAGAAGGAGAACGAGCGATGCTGGTCTAGCATGAAAATGTTGTCATCTAGTTCGGCTTTCCGATTCGGCGAGACATGGGTGATAGCAGGTTACGGCGATTACTTTGTTTCGTGACGCTTTGCAGAGTAAGACGGAGTTATTGTTACTAAACTGGCTGTTCCGATGTGACTTCGTCGTCTTCAATTATTAAGCGTCGAGACGTGTGCCTTCGACCCGGGCCGTGCCCCACGCGCTGTTCCTTTTCATGCTGGCGACATGTTTGCCGGGCTCGCAGCTTGCCTCTCCCTCTTCTGGACCTTACCAGGCTTTTAAATGGCGTATAAGTCCACCGGACAACACTGGCATACCATGCGACTGATCGCATTGACGAGACTCAGCAAGGGCGTTGCGTTCCGAAGGTGAATAAATATGACTTTGAAGGTGTCGTTTTAGTGGGAAGCCTTCATTTATTTGCTCTATATAAGAAGCAGACCGAGCCCATCGATGTTGTTTGGCCGTAGCGGCATCACTCCAGCACGTCATGTGTGGCATCACTTTGATGGTGATGACTGCATTGTCTTCGTGCATTGCACAGAAACACTGCAAAAAAATTCCGAGGACACCTAAGCTCTTATGAATTGTGAATGCTAAAGCATGAATGTCGTTCTTGCGCTCCCTTAGTTCATCTGTGGCATACTGGCGTGGACGGCCACGTTTCTTTACTGCCGAGGTTGCTGCCGACGGCCGAGCGCTCGCTTTCGTGAAGTGGCTGCACTGCACTGAGCTCGGCCGTGTAGCCTCTTCGGAGTCTGCCCGTGCGGGCTCTGCTGGCTCAATGGCCAGCAGCTCTCTCTTACCAGCAGCCGGGCCGCTGTGCTGCCATGGAGAGGGCTTCTCTGGTGGCATTCTTTGGAACTATGCTGCACGAGAGCCAATGGGAGCCTTGTTCCTTGAAACTATGATGCACGGCAACCAATGGGAGCCTATTCATCAGACTGCTGCTACGCATGACAGGCTCCGCTCCATTGGGACAGGGGAGTTTAGGTGCCGATTGGTGCAGCTTCAAAAGCTGATAACGCCGGTTCGCTCCAAAAACAAATTAATGCTTTCACTAAAAAAAAAAAAAAGCTGACATCGCCACGGGTTTGCAACATAATTGGAGGAAGGGATCATCGAAAGACGCCTGGCGGGAAGTAGACAATGTCGAGCGAAATGCCTTGTCAGCTGCATCAAGCCTAACCACTGCAGCTACTGCTCATATTTAACCAATAATGATAGCACCGTTGGATTCTGATGTTGTTGCACAGAAATGACTATGACTCATCTTGCATGTATACTAAACTGATCACATTATCATGTTCACTAGGCGCGGCAGCATAGGCCTCCATGTTACGGGCTGCTGCCTTTCCGCGGTGCCGCGGCTCTCCAGGGCCAAATAAGATTATTATTATTATTATTTTTATTATTATGAAGAGGCGCAAGTGCCGTCACGACTTTCTCACACAAACTCTGGCAGGTAAAGACCGTGGTGAAAAGAAAAAAAACTCAGTAAAAAGTTGGCGTCACAAACAATCTCATTGCTAGGTGCATGCTGCCACATAGAAAGAAGTTTGTTCTTCGAGCCATTATGTCACAGAACCAAGTGGAAGCGATTGGCTGGCAAAGCGATAGGAATTCTTCTCAGGGTAATGCGTCGCTGAATTCTTGACCTGTCACCGACTATGGTACTTTTCAAATAGTACGCCTGGTGTCCTTCTGAGTGTGTTCGCACTGAGGTCACTTATTATGTCCTCTGCAAATTCTACGTGGAAAATCATGATGAGATGATGGCGGTCACGGCACAGCCAGCGACCACCTGAGCACTTTGGCAGTATTGTGTATATATAAGGAAACTGTCATTGTTTAGTTCATGGAACTTGTATGTTTGGGTTGTGTGAACTCGAGTGATGAGTTTTGAAATTGTTTGTTTCCAGGCGAATGCACTTTAATAGAATTGTGCATCGAGAAATTTGTCACTTCTATATATATATTCCACTTTTCATTCTTCTCTTCAAAGCCAAGGGGAAGAAAGAGGAGAAAGGTTCTGTTCACCTAATTCCGATTTCACATCTTCTTTAGTGTTGTAAATATTTCTAAGCCAACATCATTCCTTTTCTTTCTCATCTTTGCTTTTGTCGATTGGCCGGATCTAATAAAAGAGCAGTCCGCCAGAACGATCGGACCACACTGGTCGCTCACTGCCAGCATTCGCACTCAACAATCACCAGACAAGATGTGAATCTATTCACATTTGCGTACAAGTGTCACCGAATGCTTCGTGCCCGCCTGCGACTGCTTAGGACAAGAAAGCAGATTGGTACTCTGGTGCCATGTAGCGGGGAGGCCTGGAACACTTTTGATCTGCATATAACTAGACCGGAGGTTTTGCAGTTTTGCAGTTTGTCTTGTCGTCATGGGTGGTCACAAGCGGTCATAACACACACGGTCACACTCAATTGCAAACATGTGAACCAGCCTCGAGTGGCGTGACGGCGTGCATTTGTTCCCGATGTTTCTCTTCCACGTCGTCATAGAATATGAATTGCTGGTGACGTACCTGGACTGCGGGTCGTACCGGGTCAAGTGCGGGGACGAGGTTCTGGATGTCCACGGTCGCACGACCGTCAAGGATGGCGTTGCCACCGTCGAGTGCGACGTGGGCGGGAGCAGCGTCAAGCTCCGCACAGTTCTCCACGATGGAACGCTTCACGTCTTCGACAGGGTACGCAATAGATTTCTGTCACCACTTCTTAACAAGGAAGTTGTTATGGATGCAGTTCCGTGTTTTCTGGGATTTATTTCGCTTTGAGTTCGGGGGCATATTTGGGGGCTTATTTTTTTTTTTTTTCTCACAAATTCAGTGTTTTTTAGTGTCAACTCCCGGCGTCGGAGAGACAGTTGGCATTTATAGGAGCCTATGTTGAAGAAAACATGACAAGATGAGGTGTGTCGTCCCCAGAAAAAACAGCAGCCTCATGGATGGTTCAGTGTGGACTGTGTTCAACACAAGATACAGCTGTAGATAAAGGTTTCTTTCCAAAAGGATTGTTTTTTTTTTATTCAAGGACAGCTCACTCGGTGTTTTGTCGGTTTTCTCTGATCTTGGTTAAACCAGCTGGGGGTTGATTTTGTGGCTTTTTACCGGTAAATTTTAATAACACAGAAATCTAGTCATTGGGCTGGTTTTCATGAGATGAGTATAATGTAGTTGTGTGCTAATAGTGGATTTTTAGTTCAAAGCAAATAGTGGTTTTGGCTGAATATCTTGAAATCGAATATCAGATAGTTACTCCCAAAACGTTTGCTACTGTAGCACCGTGCTTAAATGCAAACCCAGCTGAACTCACGAAGGCTGTTCCTGAGCTTCCACTTGTCCACTTATAAGCTCATTTTAATCTAGCTATATTTATAAACTGTTGCCTCAGAAAGTGTGATGCCTTGGGATGGCAAGGAAACAACGGATTTATCATAAAATTAAACCTATAGGAATGCCCAGCTACACCTAATTGAGCGGGCTTGTAAATCTTGCTATACGCAAGTATTCCTTATTCAATCTCAAATTTGAAAAAAAAAAAAAAATAATCACAAAAGATGAATGCAGGTTGGTGTGGCATCTCTGCCTGGCATATACTCTTGCATAACAGCCAGTTTCATTTTGAACTTTTTACTACGATGTAGATATCAACATTCGCAAAGTTTCAGTTTATTTTTAGATACACCGGGTGTGTGCGTGCACCATTCGGCTTTGAATGTGTACTCTTCTCTCTAGCATGCCATTGTAATATTCATAGTTTTTCAAATGTTGATTGCAGCAGGTTACCCTGTTGAGTGCTCTTCATACAGAGCGCCGGCGTACTGTGGAGAAGCAACATCCGCAGAGCTCGCTTCTGCGAGTGTTGCTCCTCTGCAGTGCACTGGTGCTCGATAAACAGGGCACTCAACAAAGCTAACCTGCCGCAAGCAACCTTAGAAAAATATTACCATAAAATACCGGAAAAGCACCTATTCCTCTTTCACTGAAAACTGGGTTATAGACTTTCTGAAGCACATGTAAATTTGACATCAGCTGATTTATTTGTCAGCGCTTTGAAAAGTTGTTTGTGAAAAGGATTATCATTGCATTATGCGTATATTTCTACAGAAAATTTCCGCGTCTTTTTTTTTTTTTTTTTGTATAACTTCTTGTGCAAATAACTCTTTTAACCACTCTTGCCACAACCTCCAAAAGGGGGTTAACAGTATGTATAAAAAAACAAAAACATTTGTTCGGTCAAATGGGTAAAAACCAAGATGGCGGCCCACAAAGAGCTTTGAAGGCAGGCAGAACTGAATCAGAGGAAGGGCATTTATTTTTACATGATATCCCCGTCATCGCCCTTGGAGCCGCCGCAACGGGTTGAATATTCTCGGTTGATGCCGGCGCTTTGGAAGGGGTGGGCACTTGACATACAATTTGCAGAATTCTCAAGTTTGGTAAATGTTAATAGTGGGTGCTGGTACGAAGTGGACTCTTCCGCGGTATTTTATGGCAATATTGCAGTTCATATCGAAGCGAATATTGAATAGTAGGTATATTATTCGAAACCACTATTTGAAATGTTGAATATTCACACAACGCTAGCTCAACATGACCAAAGTACATTGTGAAAACCGGTCGTAGGAACAAGGATCTGCTAAATTTGGCAAGGGAGACATGCTCTGCCAAATTTGGCTGACAGTTGTCATGTAAGGTCTTCGGAGCGACACATGTCTTGTCTCTAGCGTGATGTGATCATGTGAGGGGATGATGTTACACGACTGCGATGCAAGAAGTGACGTCACCTGAAATCACAATCACTCGATCCAATGAGATGGCGTCACCTGATTGCGATGCTAGACATCGTGGTCGCCTGACCCAATGGTATGGCATCACATGACTGTGATGCCGTCCCATTGGATGACGTCACAAAATCACGTCATGTGATGGTGATGCCAGCCGATGGTGAGGCACCACCCGGAAGGTGGTGCCTCGCTCTCATTTGCCAGTGGGATCACGTAAATGTGGCGAACATGCAGGATTAAGGTACAATTAAGTTTTTTCTATCGTCTATCTGTCTATTAAACGAGTGCAAGCGTGGATGATGTTGCTGTTTCCAGGATGGCTTGGAGCAGCTTTCCATCGCCAAGCCGGCGTACCTGAGTGCAGCTGACGAGGACTCTGGTCCCCTGGGGGCAGTGGCACCCATGCCGGGGGTCATAGAAAAGCTCTTTGTCAAGGAAGGGGATGCCGTAAAGGAAGGAGACCCTGTCGTGGTCATGATTGCCATGAAGATGGAGGTAGGCACATTGAGCTCATTGGTGTGGCGTCCTGCATCTTTTATAGGTGGGGAGCTCTCTAACTTGCTTGATCTCAAGGAACCGTTTTCTGACTTGAAGCCGAAAACACCCCTTCTAGTCCCAGCACTGATGCAGTAAAACACTGAAGATGCTATAGACTGTAGAAACAGTAATCTGCATACTAGATTAGTGGTTTTCAAATGGATGTCGGCAGACCCTTTGGGGTCCTTGAAGGCCTTCTTGAGGTCCTCGAACCCCTTGACTGTCAGTCAAGCCGAGCCATAAAACTTCTTTTTTAATTGATGCTAGCTGTCTCACGAAGCTAACTTGACCAAACCATGTGCGCTGAATGAGTAGGGACGATTATTCTGTGTTTCAGAGCTCCAAAGAAAGTTTGCAAGCACTTAGTTATCTTCATTTTACCCTTTTGTGAATTTAGTCAACCAATACCCCCCCCTCCTCCCAGTGGATGCCACCATCACTTCCGCTGTAGGGGGCAGGAAACATCGATGGTTGGGAATCACTGTTTTGTTCATTGGTATGCATCAATGAGTGGTTCACATCTGCTGATACAGTGCTGGCAAAACACTTTACTTGCGGGCAAGAACGTCCGGGAAAATTTTAAAAAATTTGGGGAACCTGTGAGGCCACTCTGGGGATTTCCTGTGTTCCTAGGAACCCAAGTGTTCTCTAAAGAACCCCTTGGAGATCCCCCAAATTTTCTGAGCCATTCCAGCCTCTCAGTAAAGGGTTTCTCCAGCCTGAACACCATTTGAGATATTTGTTAGCATTGCTGCTCATTGCATCCCGAATATTTTTGACATGGTTGCTACAGCTTTGAAAGATCAAGTGGGTGCCTGTTGCATATAGGCTGGTAAGATGTCCCTGTAAAGTGCGGGGGAGAGTCTTTTTTTCTCGAAATGCCAAGCACTCTCTCTTTCTGGACTTTGGTATAAAACACTCAAATTAATGTTAGTGATGATTTCTATAGATTGACATAATGTGCTCTATCGTGCTACAGTCAAACCCGTTTATGACGAACAGCAGGAAACGCTACAATCAGTTCGATATAGCAAGTAGTTCGGTATAGCAAAAACCGTTTACAACTAATATCCAGGATGCATTCGTTGTAAGGCGTGAGCTTGTCTTTCTTTCTCATTTCCTCACTTCCGCCTTGTAACAACGCGCTGTAAAGTTTTTTTTTTTTTTTTTTTGCATGTGTGCAGTTTTGTTTTAAATTTTTTTTTTGCTTATCTTCCCTTCTGAATCGCTTCGCTTCGTGAGCAAACGCTTTGGGATGAAAATACTATTTGTTTTATTTTTCTGTGCGTGCAGTGTATTTTTTAGCCTCTTTTCCTTCTGCATCGGTTTTCTTCGCTCAACTTTCTTTGCAACTTGAGCTTTTAAAATTATCTTTTTTTCCTAATTTTTTTTTTGTGGGAAGGGACAGGCTAAAAGACGATCGTCAGCGCGTTTTTAGAATTCGCCTTCCCAGGGGAAATAGTTCGATATAGCCAATATATTGTTCGTTATAAAAAGTACTTTTTACATGCATTTTTATTTCATATTTCTGCGAGTTCGATATCGACAATAATTCGCTGTTCGTGGGTTCGTTCTAAACGGGTTTCACTGTAGTCTGCAGTGCAGCAGCGTGACTGGAGCTATGCACTGACATTTTCTAGTTGCCTCTGTCACTGTCAAGGCCAGCAATATGAACCATTTTATTTCTTGATGAAACTACTTAGAAGTAAATTAGAAATTGCCATAATATGTACATGTAAGAAAGTCGAATGCGTCATCTTTTGTTTCGGTTTTTTGTGTAGTGGAACAAACTTTTTATGAGGCACTCCGAGAGGCAAAGACCTTTTGTTTACTTGTTGCAACGCATCTGGAACCTCTGCTTATATTTAAATTGTAAGCAAGCACCTACTTGAAGCTCACTACAAATGACACAGTTAAAAAGGTCTAAATCATGTCTTTTGGTCCCAGAACAAAAAGATTAGTTTTATTGGCATAAAATGTATACTGAAGATTGTCAGTCCATCTCTCTGGAAGTGTAAACTTCAATTAAGAGGTTACAACATACATAGTCATTTCAGACTGGTTCCATATTAGGAGTTTAATGAAACATGATATGCTCATTTAGGCATTCTATTTTCTACTCTCCTCAATAGTATGTCATCAAAGCACCCTCGACTGGAGTCATAGAGAAGCTTCTTTATAAGATTGGCGACAATGTGCCAAAGAATGCTCAGCTGGTTAAGATCAAGTCGGACGAAGCCGAAAGCAGCGGTGGTGATGCGAAATAGGTGAGTCATAATAGAGCTTTGTTGTCCGTTACTACGATATGATTGGGGTTCCATTAGCAAAAATTAAATTCTTTTTATCAGCATATGCTAGAAAGACGTCTTTTACCTGGTTGGCTTCATTTTTGCTGATGTTCACTTCATCTGAATATTTTTATTTATCGAACATAAGAGAACCTTTTGCTAATAAAAAGGTCATAGTATATATATGTTAGACATGAATTCTGGGCAGCCTTCTGGACCTTAGTATTGTTCAGGTTTTGTAGGTCCAATATCTATTAGTTTGACAGGTTTATAACATCATAATTTTACAGTAAAAACACGGTTTATCTCTTCCCCAAACTTGCGAGAATATTTTGTTAACAACAAGATTTGGCTCCGTGGCTCAGCGACGCGCACTGCGACGAGGCTAAAGCGTGACGAGTGATTCAGGGGAAACATGCATGCGTGAACCACTGATTGGTTGCAAGAAATCACATTGATGAAGCAGCTTCTGGTGATGTCATCACTAACTTTATTTTGACTAATAAAAAAACAATAAGGTGTGCGAATTGTGGTTTGAATCGAATAGCACTGCGTCATTCCTAGGCTTCACAAAGTAAGCGTAAGACACACCATTCAATCTTTCTTTACAGTGTTGAAGCTAGGGATGACACTAGTATGCTATTCAATTCAAAGCACTATTTTCACTACCCTTCAAGAAACGTCACTGGAGGTGACCTCCCTTGCAGCAGTGCCACAAAAGCTACACTCGCAGGTAACTTTCCGCGGCCATAGGTACAAGTGCGCTTACGCACCTTGAGCGCCCGTCGAAGCTGCGCATGTGCACTCTTCACTTCTTTCGAAACGGAAAAGAAAGTCGTTCGTGAGTATAGATGGTTTGAACAGTGCTGTTTTATGCTATCTGTTCCTTTGTTTGCTTCCTTCCATTATGCACACATGAAACTCGATGGCAACCCAGCAGTTTGTTTTTGTTGGTTTCATTTCCTGTTGAAATGACTATCAATTGAGCTACCCTTGCCATTTCTCTTTCTTTTTTCAGGCTTTGTTAGGAACTCCCTTGCCTATCGATCACAAACTGCGTGCCATGAAAGGGAAAGAGGAAATGGCCCACGTCGCTAGTCGCAGTCTGTGAAGATACAAGGAGAGGGCCCCTCGTCACGTGCCCTCGAAACTTGCCATAACCAAGCACTTTGGCGCAATGCCCCCGGAACTGTGGTGCGTGCAGAGAAAAAGCATTTAGGTGGTGGAAGCTGAAGCATGCGTGAAGCTTAGTCGTCTTAATTAGGCGTATCACGCGTGCAACCTCAGAAACGTGATTGTTTTGATATTTTTTACGAGATTAGACACTTTAAACAGTGTGTGCCGTTACAGAGAAGTGCTCTTGAGTGCCTTTACGGTGTGTAGGTACGGTCATGGACGAACATAAGCTGAAGTGGCAGACAATACCGGCACCGACGGTGTAAGCCGAGAAGACTGAGCGACGACCGAAAGATGACGGCAATCCCGCCCCAAGGTGATAAGTTAAACTAGATGAGAGAAAATAATGTGGAAATGAGCATGCAGCACTACTAGTATCTGGTATGGCTCGATCCTGCAAACGACTGTAGCTAGCATCAATGTTACCTGCCCAGATGTGTTTTCTTTTACATGACATCAATCCGCCATTTTGTTGTTAGATGTCAGCATGATAAAACTTATAAGCTTTTGTGCACCACCAATTTGAGGGTGCGATGTGAATCTTCGGAGTACTCACTGACTGATAATAACAACAAAATGGTGGATGAAGTGACCTCGGTGAAAACGCTCTATAGTTAAGCCAGTGCACGAGCAGGAGGTAGCAAATAATGTGGAGGATTGAAGCAAATGAAGTGCACCCCAGAACATGGACTACTCTCATCCACATGCTGTTTTTCAATTTAGTTAAACTTCTTGTCTCGGAAAGGCGCCACTAGTACCTCAAGGTTGTCGTTCGGTCATTTCGGGTCACATTGTCCACCTATGTTGGCCTGCGTAAAAAACAACTTTCCTAGTGTTTGTCTCAGTCTCTGTCGAGAAAGTGTTCTTTGTTTCCTTTATTTCTTTTAGACGGTGATTCTCGCAAAAGTCATTTTTTAGACAAGCATTTCTAGCTTGCCTTGTGGCGGTACTATTTGTGAGTTAGTGTTCAATTCGAGTGATTTTTACTCCCTGAGTTGTATTGTTTTTTTACGTCTGCCAAGTTGGCATCACTGCTAAGGCTAAAAATAAAACATTGGATCAAGCGTTCACGTTTCTTGTGTAAGATAAAGGAGTTCCTCACAAATGTTGGTGGAGCAAAACACCAACAAAAGTTTGATTCCTTTTTTTTAATAATTAATTGAGAACGTAGTGCCAGTTGTGAAGTCAAAACAAATCGATTAGTATGTTAAAAAAAGAATGGCCTTGAGTAATGCAGATATACAATGTGTTTGATTTTAATTTGGACCATTTCTTTCTTTAAAGGGGGGTATGTATCTATCAGGCTCGGCGGACATTATATGAGGGGATAATCGTAACAGTTTGTTATCTAATTAACTAGAATCTGTTAATTAACCTAACCTTTTTATTGTTTTATTTTTAGACCTTATGCGAAATCGCTTTTTGGTCTGACAACACTGAGAGCATCGCCATTTTAATGTTGGCATTGGCAAGCGTTGTCGGTACCGAAGCATGGTGGAGGCGTCAAAGACAGCCGTACGGGCAATGTGCGATGGCGCAGCAACTGCTTTCCGCCTTCCGACCATGTGGACAAAGAGTTTAAACAACCTACCGCAGCTGTCTGACGAAACTCTTGGGGGTCTGTGCATGCTGGCGACAACCTCGTCGAAGAAGCGGACCAAGTCCTACGCCTTCGCTGTGGAAGCTGGGTGTAGGAAAAAATGTCCGCGGAAAAAATGTCCCCAGAAAAAATGTCCCCGGAAAAGTCACCGGAAAAAAAGTCCCCGGACAAAATGTCCCCGGACAAAATGTCCCCGGGAAAAAAGGCCCCAGGTGGAAAGTAGGAAAAAATGTCCCCAAAGTATTTTCTATCTCTGGGTTTCCCTGATTCTCATGGCTTTCGGGCGTTCCGGTCATATTTTCTTGGGCAAAAAGGCACCGTGTGGCAAGTGGGGAAAAACGGCCCCAACAAATAAGGAAATATACGATTACCCGAGGTAAACATCGCGACACTAGCGCGAACACGACATCGGCGCATTTTCACATTTTACTTAGAAAGAGTATTAGTGGGAACGGAATTTTACCGTCTGCATTATATCCCCAAATAAGCACTTTCAGTACCTATGATAACTTTAATGGCAACTCACCTTTCGTTTCTATAAAAAAAAAAAAAAAAAACTAGCGATCGCTTGTTTGTGCTAGCAGTGTCGCGCTTTTTACCTATTTGGAAAGGGTACAGAAGTACCTCTCAAATTTCCCTAAACACAATCATTTGGTTTTGGCTAGAAGTGTTATAAATGTATTTCTCAATGAAAAACAAACAAAAACAGTTGAGATGCAATGTTACAAAATCAGAAATGAAATGACACATTCTATATTCACACAAAAAAGTCAAAAGCGGATAGTACGGCTGACGGCACGCATGACAATGACAGGACCTCCCTAAAAGCCATGAGAATCGGGGAAAACCCAGGAAAGCGGAAAAAAATATTCCTTTGGGGACATTGTTTCCTACTTTCCACCTGGGGCCTTTTTTTCCGGGGACATATTTTCCGGGGACATATTTTCCGAGGACGTTTTTTCCGGGGACCTTTCTTCCGGAACTCGTGGAAGCTTGTTGTCGCCAGCGTGTGCACAGGCCTCCGAAAGGACGAGGCCGTCATGCCTTTCGTCTTTGAGAACACTTTTAATTCTTTTTTCGATGCGAATAGGCTTGAAATCGTACCGTTTATCGGTATACTGCTCCACGCAAATCAATGACTCAAAATTTGTCTTTTTTTTTTTTTTTTTTTTATTTGTTACTGGCGGAGGGTTTTTTGGTGGAACGCTCTGTGTTCTAAAAGAAACTGTCCCCTGGGCAATATTTTTCAAGCGTTGCGAAGGGCTAAAATTGGTTTCAAAAAGCACTGACCTCAAGCACAGTTGGCGGATGTTGCTCTATTAATGAGATTTGTTCAACCCTGACAGAATAACTGCAGTGACTTTCTCAAAACTGCCCTCGAGTTTCTTTGCACAAAACAAAATTTCTACCTCGGCTGCGACAAAAAGAAAAGGTGTAAAATGAAGTTGGCACCGCCCGTGTCGCTTTTTTCGACGTCCGCAACGTAAGTTTTTGCCGTCGCCGACATCGAAGTTTTAGCCACTGCGATGAACCTAACCAGTGGCGTACCAACTTATTTTTGAGGGGGGGGGGGGGGGGGGGGGGGGGCAAACCTGACCTCCCGCCCCCCCCCCCCCCCCCCGGGTCGCATATTAGAGCGCAGCTCTTACCGCTCATTCACACTGGAAGCGGATCCGCGTTCGCAAAGCGGTTGCGAACGCGGTTGTATAAAGATTCAGTACAATTGCACGCGCACTCGATGACATCAAGTGCGCGTGCGCGTTCGCAACCGCTTTGCGAACGCGGATCCGCTTCCAGTGTGAATGAGCGGTTAGGGGCCCGTTTCCGGCTTGAGCGGCGTCGGCGTAACCGCGAGGTCACGTGACCCCCCCCCCCCCCCCCCCTGAGGTCACGTGACCTTAAGGAGTCACCTATCCCTCAGTACGCTTCCATCCTCCTCCTCAAGAGCTGCGCTCTAATCCGGTGTTACCGGGAATTGTAAACGGCTTTCATTTTTTTTTTACTAGTGAGGGGCCGAACTTTTGAGGGATCGAAAATTTGGCGCAACTTTTGCCGAACTTTTCTGAATATTTGGCAATGATTCGGCAAAAATACAGTTACCAGACTTAACATTGATATATTTATTTTTTTCTCACGAAAAAAGTTTTTATTTTCCTTAACATAAATACATGTAGTGCCTATTGACACAGTTATGACTGAATAAGGTGATATAATAAAAGATAATTGTATCGGTGTCGCTTTGGTATGTTTACTGGCAATTTTAGTGTTTGCTTGCAGAAAGTGGCGTGACAACGAGGTTGGGTAGTAGCCGGCGCAGTCACGAATCACGCTACGAGAGTTTTGATTTTAAGGCTTCATCAGCGCACGCCTGCCAAGTGTGTTTACATTGTTAAAATAAAGGCAATCCCTGCGTTCTTACTTTCTCTGGAAGTCACCGTCTCGTGCGCGAAAACGAATGCAACGGTTACTAAGCCTTCACCAGAAGAGATAACAATATTGTAAATATGCATGTTTTTCGATTTGAGTCACTTGACGTCAGCTTTGCATAAAAGTGTGCGTTCCATATTCGCAACGTGCCGTTTTTAACCTTTAAAATTCCGGTTTCTGGTGTTAGGACACACACGGACGTTTAGGAAGATCGGGAGAGTTAGGAATGTCGGATGTGCAACGTCGAGGGCATGATAGTTCCGTTTAGTTTTAGGCAGATACATAAAAATCGCGAAATAACGCGAGCTAAAAAGCGATATTTTTTTTTTGGCACAAACTGCTTGTGAGCCGAAAACAGGATTATTATAATAATATTAATAATAATTATTATTATTATTTCATTTGCACATACTGGAAAGGGGCCCATGTGGTGGTGCGCGGGGCTAGGTAGGTAGGCGAAAACCCTTACGCAGAGCGCCTATCAGCCAGACTTTTACGTAGTTCAACTACTTTACTCAAGTTACTGTATAGTTTAACTAATTTTCTGGGTAGTTAAGTAACTTTCAATTACATTTCTATTTTGGTAATTAGTAGTTTAACTACTTTTCCGAGTGACTTCTACTCAAATTACAAATTACTTTCGAATTTTAGTGGTTGTTTTGCCTATCAACAAAGATAAGCTTTACGCTTTACGCTAAGCTTTACGGAAGTGCATGGGAGTCAACTTTCCGTGGGGAGAGGGTAGAGGGGGCCGGTCAGGATGGTGACGACCGATGATGACGTTCGCCCGATGCAAGTCCCCCGGAAAGTCGAATAAGAAAAAAAAAAAATCTAAAATTTGTTCGATCCCGCTGGACACATTACGACGTTGGTAGGTTTACAATGGCCAGTGTGGCCACGTTTATTTGAAAACAAAACGACAAGTCAACGGTAATATACAAAACTTCCAAAATGAAAACCCCATACTTTAGTCCCCAGTCTCAAGAGCCGAATTTCTCGAGAATCCTCTCGGCAGCCCTTTTCTAGACTCGTAGAGGCCTTTCCCTCCAGAGATGGACCAATCACTTCAAATTTCACCACTCCCACGTGGTACACTGTCATCCAATGGTCGGCGAGCTGTCATCCTGGCGCTCCAACCGCGCAAACCCTAAATTCCTTGTAGAGTTGTTCTCTGCAATTTTCTCAGACTAGCTGGGGCCAACAGCTAAATTATTACATCGCGCAAAAAGTGACAATTTTACACTAAGCGGCAAAACCCTCTATATACAGGCACATTCGGCTAAAAGCTGCAAGCATCTCCGCACACGTGTTCTCCCAGCACCGCCTCTCGAAACCCAAGACGTTTCTTAACGACCGGGGTCCGACTCTTCTCCACCGACCCCTGCGATGCTCGAAGTGGCCCGCGCGTGGGGGCGGAAGACGCCCAAAAAATGCAGACACAAACATAGGCAGATAAAAAAAAACACTGCCGACGCAACTGTAGAAAGATAGTCTTTTCCAAACCAAATCTTACTTATTTCTAACAAAGTCCTTCGTTACTTAACATGGGCTTTACGGAAGTGCATGGGCAGCGAGGCTTGGGTTGCCGACTGAACGCCGCAAAGCGGTGTCAACCCAAGCTCCGCTGTCCCCCATGCACTTCCGTAAATAGAGTCCCATACGATTTAGTTCAGCGATGTTTCATCAACAACATTCGTTTTTTTTAATGTTAATTGTATAAAAAGAAATATAAATATCGCCGAATGCCTCGAGAAAACAAACTGTCAGAGGAAAAAAAAAAAGTAAGCCTACACCTAGGATAGAACCCGGGTCTGATACGTATGAGGCAGACATCTTACCACTAAGTTATGCTACCGCTTCGGAAACTCGCATTGTATCCGCTGCCTATGTTGACGGCGGCAGCGCCTATCTCCGCGAACCAGCCAATCGGCGTGAGCGCCGTTGCTAGGGTGTGTATCGCCTGCGCGTTAAAAATATGCCCGCGCGGGTCGGGTGGCGTGCCCTTGGCATTCCTTGGGCGCCGCCGGCCAGTGTTTGCCCTACCCAGTGGTGGCCGTTTCAGGTTGGGCAAAACACATGCCTTGTCCCCCCCCCCCCCCCCCCCCCTATGGGAACTAGGGTTGGTACGCCCATGAATTTAACTTACCACTGTTAACCGTACGTATCTTCAATCATGGTTCGGGGCTTAGATTATTAAAACTGCCATCTTTTTGCCTCGCTTAACAGCCTTGGTCTCGTCCGCATGCATTGAGCTGCTTGCGCATAAAAAAAAGACAGGCCGACACTACCACGCACATAAAAGAAAAAAGAAGGTCAAACAAATTTGGTGCAACTTCGTGAAAAGATTAGGGCACAGTTCGTTAGTTGTAAATGGCTTCACGCCACGCGATAACGTCCGCATGTTTCTTCAAACATGCGGACGTTATCTGTTTGTCAAAAGCTGCGTCTCAAGTAACATAAAAATAAGGGGAAAAAAAGAAAACCGTTTACAATTCCCTGTAACGCCGGTTAGAGCGCAGCTCTTGAGGAAGAGGATGGAAGCGTACCTGAGGGATAGGTGACTCCTTGAGGTCACGCGACCTCAGGGCCGCAGTGTGACGTCAGGGGGGTCACGTGACCTCTGTGGGGGGTCGGTCACGTGACCTTGGGGTCACTTTACCTCGGGGGAGAGGGGGTCACGTGACCTCGCGGTTACGCCGACGGCGACGCCGCTCAAGCCGGAAACGGGACCCTAAGAGCTGCGCTCTAAAAGTGAAAGCCGTTTACAACTCCCTGTAACGCCGAATTAGAGCTCACCTCTTGAGGAAGAGAAGGGAAGGGTACTGAAGGGGGGGGGGGGGGGTCGTGTGACCTCGGGGGGGGGGGGGGGGGATCACGTGTTCTCGGGGAGGGGTGGTCACGTGACCCCCCCTCCCCGAGGTCTGCGAAGGAACCCGAGGTCATCCCGAGGTCCTCGGGGGGGGGGGGGGGGGGGGGTGCTCGCAGTTACGCCGACGCCGACACCGCTCAAGCCGGAAACGGGCGCCTAAGAGCAGCGTTCTAAAAGGTGAACCCTGTTCACGTTTGCGTTCACGTCACGCACGAATCGAAGGTTTATCGCTGCATCCGCAGCGGAACGCAGCAATCGTTGGCATCGTATCTCTCGTACGAAGCGCGGTCGCTTGTTTACATGGGGTCTTTGCTGGTCGGGTCTTTGGTTTCGTTTTCTCGCCGCTAACAAGATGGCGGACGTAGTTCTCGGCGCGCTACTGGATGGCGGTCTACATTTCCCATATGGCCATTGGTCTCGCCCGATTAGAGGCCAGACCAATTTAAAGAATTGTTTAAAAGGTAATGGTTTCTAAGATATTAATTGATGAATTTCGTGTTTTTCAACGGATTCAAAAATTGCTTGCAAAAAGAGCTTATCAAACACAGGCCACGATGGCGCTTAGGAGGGTGACGTAGCACTGTAGTAGTCGTTTAGGTCACGTCGTCACTTGTGTCGTCGGCGCACCCAGCTGCCGAGATAGTGACGACATGATTGATATTACGACATCATTCTTCTAAGCGTCATTGTGGTTAGGGCTTGCAACACTTTTTGAGCGCAATTTATAAATCACGAGAAAAAATGCAAAAATCGATTGATTGATGTCTAGAAAATCATTATCTTTTCGCAAATTATTTAAATTTGGTTCAATTCTAATAGTAATTGCCATGAATACTGCAATTCGAACATGACCCCTAAAATCATTATATGTGAAGTTAATTAAGTCTTTAGTTAATTGGTTACCTTACCATGACGATTATCCCCTCATGTTTGAAGGAGTATGTTCGAATTAAAATTAAACACCTTGTATAGATTTTATCACAGCAATGTTGACTTTTCCATTAACTTTTGTCCAGACCAAGCACCGATGCTTGCTGCTCTTTTACTACCTGGCGTTAAAGGGATACTACAACGAAATTTCGGAGCTTACTTTATGGTCTATGTGTGTTCTATATGTGTTAAAAGGAGCAGTATCACATCGGACACACCATTATCTTGTTAAAAAAAGACACGAAAAGGAATTTTAAAACGAATTAAACGATTAGCCAAGAGCACCTGGTGGATGTCGTTAACGCCTCGTTTCTAATGCCCGTCTAGGAACCTTGAGAGGTAGTGACGGCAACTGTCTCGCCTCCGGCCACGACGAGAGGAGGGGAAGGAGGAACTCCCCTCTTCACGAGAATCTTTTTTTTTTTTTTTTTTGTGTCCCAGAAGTCGCTATTGTCCCTCTACAAGATTATTGAAGATCAACCCGCCACTCAAAATTCATACAAAAGCAGCCGTTTCGGTGGCTGGAACGACTAGGCCATGCTCTCGACATCAGCCTCGCCGTAGCTTTGCTCGTCCCGAGACGAACTACGTCACGATTGCGTCGGATGTCACGTGCTCTAAGCTTGGCCTTCTCTAAGCGCCTACCCAAAAAGGCCGTTAAAAAAAAAGAAAAAAAAGCCACCAGGTTCGAAGTACAAACATGCGATTGTCATTTACGGATATCGTGGATCATATTTAACCTATTTTTGAACACGACGGATATAGACAATTGCAAGCATGGCGGCTCACTGACCCTCCATGCGCGCAAGCATATGCAGCGCGCGCGTGAACGTAGCTTTGGCAAGCTTGTAATTGCACGCCCTTGCCAGCACGAGCAGAGACATGGCGGCGTCCAGATGCCCTGCTTCGTTGAAGTATCCCTATAAGACATTGCCTCTGCTTGTCAAAACTTCTACAGCGGAGCTGGACAACTGAATGTCGACACGACACTCTGGACAGCTACCGCCATCTATAGCGACGGCGACAACCAGACAACCGGCTTGCTGGTTGTCTGGTTGCCGCCGGCGCTCATAGATTGCGGCACATAGTACAGCTCCACTGCTCTTCCTTCTTCACCAGAGTGGAAAGGCTGAAAGTTTTTCAGTCGTATTTCTGCTTTGTGTTTGTAACTATACTAAGTCAAAGTTCGTGTGAATATCAGCCAATTTATTTTGCTTCATAAAGGGCAAAATAAATTGTTATAGAAAAATTCTTAACATCAAATCAAATCAAATCAAATAGTTAATTTTTCCATTAACAGGAAAATGGGGGGAGGCCGAAGAAAAAAAGCTGATAAACGTCGATTCTTAGAGGGATTGTCCGGTAAAAGTTTGTCATTCAGAAAACAGTTAAATTATATTGTCATTGCTTTTGAGAATATCATCCTCACAATCTCGGAATTTTTAATCCTCCGCCACACAAGTAATTCATTTTTAAATAGAGAGCGGAGGAGCAAGTTGAAGCAACCTAATTGCTGTCGCGTCACGTTGATCATAGCCACGCGCTGGGGTTGGCAAGGCAGAGGACACGCGCCGAGTTCCAGACATTGTTATGGTTCGGCTATTGGTCGTCGTTGCAGCGATTGGACACGGGCCCCCAACCCGAATGCTTCTCGAGCTAGTAAGTATAACGAGCCCAAATCTAAAGCCCACGCAATGCTCGGGTCAAATCTATGAGCCGCATTCAAATATCGTCACAGGGCGGTACTGCGACCGCCCAGCCACGTTATCAAGTTTTGCGAAGGAGAGATTGAATGAAAACGCTCGCTTTTGTCCATGAAATCGCACCGCAGCAAAGGAGTGTCTTGTCCAGTGGCGTTGCATGCGAGTATCGTTGAGTCGCACTAGCTCCAGTAAGCTCGTGTAAAGTGAAAAAAAGAACAAAAACAATTTTATTTGTTACACCACCCCTTTTAAGTGTGAATATCCGAGGCGTATGAACAAAAACATTTTTTCTCTTCTATCGAATAATCTGAGCGCTGCATCGAACCTCTGACGTATGACTCATAGTTTTAGCACAGAGTAATACGTCTTAATGGCGGCGAACATTTAAATTACTGGAATGAAAAGAAACCACTCCCAAAACTTAACAGACAGCATGTAAAGAGGGGGAGAGTTTGAAATTATCTCTTCGATCTTCTTGACATGTGCCCAAATGGAAGAGGTTGCTACATTTCAATTGCATTAATTATATTATTTGAATGCAGAAGTCTCTCAGTTTGTGACCGACGGTCCAGTTATTAGAAGGGGGTGGACTCCGGTACCCACCGAAATATACTTGTTGCCTGTTTCTTTACTGTTCACGTCAGTAATTAATTAGGAAAGGGATTGCTAGACAAGCTCCAAACAGTCAAAACAATTATACAAAAAAAGAAACGAGATTTTTGGGAGTTTTCGAGTTGCGAGGCATGTGTCCAGGGGAAGCAATTTGTTTTTTCTTATGCGAATTTTTGCGAGTGTCGTTTTGGTTACTGCGTTATGCAAGTTGTGCCTGAGTAATCATGTTACTCGACAGATGTGCCTCCTCTCTAGCTCAGCATTATGATGAATTTATGTAAGCCGGCACAGACACAATTCACCGGAACACAGAGTTAACCTTTTCAGATTAAGTTTACGAGGCCTTACCATGGGGCTGCTCACTATGCGCGACACCTGTTAACGTTTTCCTCAATCGTCAATTGCTTTGAGTTTTATACCTCAAAATTACACTGTAGAAGCGCTAGAACGATCGACTATTTACAAAAGCAGCCTCTAATCTACAACTGCCTCTGCTTCATTTCCATCTAGCAAAACCTGAATTTCCTAAGCATCGCGAATATACCGATACAGAAACCGCCCAAGATGTATCATAAAATAAACGATATTGCCGCGTGCATGACCGAGGAGGAACGCTTTTCATACTTGTAAAAGATTCGAGTTTACTTTTACCCGAGTGTAAATGATGCGGAGGAACATGACTTTGCCGGGTCAGTCTTGCTGAAGCCAGCTGTCACGCCGATGCGTCGATGCTCGTTTTTTCTTCTGTTTCTGGCACAAGTTCCCCGATTAAACCTTTACTTTCAGTTTTGCGCTTGTTGATCTCTTTCTATCCGCGACATTTGTATTTTACAAGGGGGTGAAATTTACATATTCCTTGTCGCTACCACCACCACCCCCATCATCATCATAGTCAAAAATATTATCATCATTAGGTGCTTCACCAACAGCCTTGGCTCAAGGCCCCAAAATTACTAAACCCGGCCATGGATTTTGTCATCTGATCACTAACTTCAGAACAACTTCTCGTTCAAAGTAAACGTCCGCACCGTTCATTGGCTTGCAACCTCCTCTACGTGGGCTGAAGAACGGTGCTATTTGTCTATCTTCCTAATTGCTACTTTTATTTACATTTTCAAACGAGTTTCGTCCGAACACGTATACATGCAGCTGCACTGCTAAAAAACATACTTAAAAAAAAAGAAGTGATTTTTCAATAGCTTGTTTTACGCCTCCAACAAGGCGTCGTCGTCAGGCGTCTAGGACGACGGTGGTTCCCGAGGCAGCGTCGGATTCCGTCCTGGTAAGTCCAGCCTCCCGGGCCATGGCGTGGAAGGCGGACTCACGGTCGCGTAACAGCTTTTCGGGCGACCCGACCTCCACGATTTCGCCGTCCCTCATCATCACGATCCTGCACAACACGCAAGATTAGGGTCTGGTTAGAGGCAGGCCGTGTACTTTCCAGTTCTAACCGAAAAACGCTAATTAACCCCCGCCACTGTCGAAAAAAAAAAAAAAAATCGGTTAAAATCGAAAAATACCGTTTTTTTAATATTTTCGTACGAGCGTCAGTTTTTTTGTTTTTTTGCTTCATCAAAACTCGTTTTTTTTTCTTATTTGCGGTTGTTATTTTGGGTTGTGTGTCAGCAGAGGTCGCCCAAGGTCTGTTAGTAATCCAGATATTTTTTTTTATGTCAGTGTTGGTTAGTTCGGTCTCCAGTTTATGTCTCCAAAGTTTGGCCTCATTTGCCCTTTTGTGGGTTACCCCGTTGAATGTTGCCCTCCTTCTTTATGAACCCTAGTCGGGTGGTTTGAAGTGTCTGTCTTATTGCTTGGGTCGAAGTATATATTACAATAATTAGGTGTGAAGAACATTGTGCATCAGATGTGAATAAAAATAGTACCGTTTTCGTCTTGATTGTTCGTTCCTTTTCGCGATTTTTTCCGTCGATAAAAGGCGCTTTGAGACATAATGATTAAAAAGCGCGACACGACAACGGACACAGAAGGAGACACAGACACAGCGCTACTTACAACTGAACTTTATTTCCGCTGCAGCTCGGTATATATTACCGGCAACAACACAAACAAGTTAGGAAGATAAAAATACACATCGTAAAAATCGTAAAAAACAGCATAAAAAGGCTAAAATTCCTGCATCACCCATCGGCACCCACCCGAAACTAGTCATGCTTGGTCATGACTAGCTTTGATACAGTTCACCGAAATGCTCCGGTATTTTGGAAATAAATATACTCCGTAAAGCAACCGCCTATTTCTGACATAAATAAACACCGGAAAGTATACGGCCTATAGTTATAGGCTGCTCCCATATGGGGCAGTTTAATGTTACCCATAAAGTCGTAACATGCTAAGGGTAAAGTGGAAGCTCCTCCCACCTCTTTTCACTTTGACACCACGCAATCTGGAGAGGAGGAGGTCTCCTCCTCTCCAGCTTTCGCTCTGTTAAAGTGGAAAGAGGTGGGAGGCGCGCCGACAATAGTCGAGAAGGCTTGCGCATGACGTCATCATTCATGACGTCACCCGACCCAAGCGGCAAACACGCTGAGCCTGGAGAAAGGCGCCTCAAAATGGCACAAAAACGCGTCCGTCGTGGTGTCGTCGCGTTGCGCTTTGCGTGACACGCTGACCAAAGTTAGCCGCAGCGGCGTGGATCCACCGACATCAGCAATAGAGGGTAAAGGGCTACAGGGGTAAGACAACTTATAGCTGCAGAGCTCCGTGTTCTCGGTAAATACCTATAAACCCCGAAAGATAACTTCCGAGACAGTTTTATCAAATCGGATTTTATGTACAATTTGATTTTGTGTTAACCGTGAACAGAACGCCCTCATTGAACTGACCGCGAAACTACTGTACAACTTTCTTGGGAATCGCGAGTTCCTCATCTCGTTTCCTTCTCTTAATGATACCGGGACGTTGTCTAAGTACTCGGATTACGTGCACGTTCACAAGAGGCTGGGATTTCTGAAGTGTCCAAACAGGACACTTCAGAAATCGTGAGGCGACACCACTCTGTCAAATATCGTGGAAGTTCATGCGTCCGGCAGTACGATGTCTGTTTGCACACCACCAAGCAGACATCACGATTTTCCTCCTCGCTTCCTCCGCTTTTCGGTGACCGCGGTGCTCGTTAGACTTGACTCCACACACCACCTGCCAATGCTGTTCATCTGTTCTGCCGGGCCCTCGTATCCTGGGCCGTGTTCTAAAATTGACTCAATCTTGCTCCAGGGTAAGGGTTTTGTGCCTGTCCGTTCGAAAGCCAACCTGGGTCCAGCGTCGCTCTATATGTGTTATCACGTGACACGACCCGCTGGAGTGGATCGGATCTGTTTGGGTAAGATTTCGAACAAGGCCTTTCCCTTTCCCGTTTTTGGGATCTGCAGAGGCCTTGGGCGATTGACCGACAGCCAACAGAGCTTGTTAGTGGCTGTCCGGACCCAAGCGATGAGCATGCTGAAAACCCCCGTGAAAGACGCAGGCGAAATTTGACAAAAAAAAAAAAAAAAAAAAAAAACACCTCTCGCCGAAGAAAAAAAAAATAAAAAAGCCGCACGGTATCGGATTGCCGTACGACTTATGTCAGAGTCGTGTCGACTCACAATTTCCGAAGTATCCTGTTTCGACGGGCCTTTAAGCGCCAATATCTTTACCGACACAGAAGAACGCCGAATCTGCGTGAAAAAATAAAACCCCGCAGAAACACCCCCAAATTTGAAGAAAAATAAAACCTCCTAAAACACGGAACCTTACTTATGGTTTTGTGAAAAACCATATACAGTAAGTTATTTTGTAAGTTCCCAATCCTCACTTTGGTTGGTACTGCACGTGCTCCTCGCGCTCCGGTTTAGCACGCCGCGCTAACTCCACCTTCTACACGTGGTCGTTGCCTTCCATCATGCTTTGACTGCAGGTGCCCCGAAGAGTTATCGAAGATAAAAAGCTCTTCACTCAAATCTGCGCACACCCCTTCTGGGAACTGCGCGTTGGCCAGCTCCTCGTGTGGGCTGGTTCGTGAACAGCGTGCTGGACTAAGATCGTCCTACTCTTGGTCCAGTAGACATTTAGAACCGAGTTGACCTTGCACGAACAGCACCTTTTTTTTTTTGTCGTGCTCGAGCGAGTTAATCCCGATCAATGCAGCGAACACAAAAGACCCCTTGGCAAAACGTGATGCACCGTCCGTGGCGCCGAAAGGAAAGCCGGGAACGGCCTGCACAGGACTGGTTGCGGCAGATGACGGCGGCAGCATTAGAGGCGGCGGAAGATACAGAGCCGAGCAGGTGGGGGCAGGCGAGCAACCTCGCTTCCCTCTCCCTTTCTTTTTCTCTCTCTCTCTCTCTCGTCATCCTCAGTTTTACGTGGTCGACACAACGGGGGCACGGAGGAGCTTACAGGACGTTCCTGTAATTCACTGCGCGCGTCGGTTCATTTGCGCGACGTGGGTTATCACGACTCACGAGCACTTGGCCACCTGTGTCAGCTTCCCCGCCTTGCATCGGTGTGCTCGGAGAAGCTAAAGACGCGGCAGAGCATACCTTGCTGTACCGATGGCAAGAAAAGCTTGTTTAGGATTATAGATCGAACGAAATTTATTAAAAGAAGAGTGGCACAAGTTGCTTTGTGCTTGCCGTGATACATTATGCCTCACCCCACTCGTTCGAGCGGGAAGTTTTTCTGAGACACAAATAAATGAAATGTCTCGGACGCAATAAAACTTCCTTTTCATAGTTATGTTCGCTTAAAAGAATTTCCGTTCGCGACTCATTAAGCTATTTATTCTCGGTTCCCATAGTAAATTTAAGATCTTCGTATTAAAAAAGCAACATTAAATTTGGTTCTCAATTTAATTTTCATCTTCCCATTTGATCCACAGCTGTCTAATATTTGATACAGTCGTGCCTCGTTAATATGGACGCTGCTAATATATATACTCCGCAATGTAGGCACAATTTTCGAGGACGAACTGGGGAACTGTACGCCCCCTTCTTGACTCTTTATTCTGGACACCTCACATTATGGACGCTATCCCAGGGAAACGGAGGTGTCCATATTAACAAAACGTAGCTGTATTTGCACCCTAAAAAGACGATAAAAAGGAGTATAAGTTGGGTTAACACCGCCTAGATAGCTAGGCCGTAGTGCAAAGTTGTTGACGTCACCTACTGAAGGCCATCTCGGGACGCTGATTGGCCACGAGTGCTGCGTCACCGTTCGACCGTGACTCGTGTCCAATCAGGGAGAACACAAGTTCCAGCCGAACTCTGACGTCACTGTTATGTCTAATCGGTGCCCGCGATGACCCGCAATACGTGACGTGAAAAATACAGCAGGGACCCTATGCACGGCGGGACCAAGCGGGACCAAGGGACCGGGAGAACGTCGTCTGCTGCGAATGGGCCTCCTGCGCTGAAGCTTTGAACAAGCTGTGGCGCCCTCGTTTTGGGTAGTACAAGCTCACCTGGCTGAGACTCCCACTATTTTGCCGCCTTCGCCGTGATTTTTTTCCTTCTGTATAGTGCAGACGAACGGAAAAAACACCTCTTGACGTCAAAATCGGCTACATTCAAAGCCGCAAGACAATCGAAAGTTCCGGATTCATGCCACCACCGCTAGGGTACGCATCTCATATCTCTAAGTTGTGACGTTAGAACATCTGGCGTTCGGACGTTTTTGTTTTTTCTTCCCCTGTATGCTTTTTTGGGACGCGTGATACGGCGTTTCTTGGTTCACGCTCTTATCGCCCTAGCTTTGGCCTGTGCTTCGACGGCGTTAGCATTTTTCGCTTTTTTCTATTTTCCTCGTTATCGTGTTCCGCGCCAGAGCAGGCACTCTTCTATATGTGGGGCAGTTTGAGTCGCTCGAGTTGGTACTACCCAAAACAAGTCCTAACAAGTCATTTTTCGCAGCCAGCGGCACAGCGCTGTTCAATCGCAGCAAACGACGTTGTCTTGATCCCTTGGTTCCGTTGGGTGGCGCCGTGTAGCATATAGGGCACCAGCACAGCCAATTGTTATCGGGCGCGGTACAGTCTTGTCTTGAGCGGCGAATAAAACTTGATTCAAGCAATCTTTGTTGTCTATAGACCTTTGCGAAAATCACCTTCTGCGCACTGCCATCCTTGTCTGTTGGGCTGTTGAAGGTTTTCTGAGGAAGCGCTGTAGCTCTGCTGTGCGGTATATCAGACCCTCCGCATGCACACACAGCTCAGTGACTCCGAATTTTTCTCCCGGACGATAAGTGATGCAAAGGTCTATACTTCGTTTCATTGTAAGTCCAGACGCAGCCGACGCCACTAGGGATAGGGACCAATCAAGCATGCAGCGCAAATCACTAAGCCTTTTCTGTTCATGATTGGTTCAGCGATGATACAACACGTACAGAGACACGATGAATACCAATGATGGTGTGATTTTAACGATGTCTGATTGGCCCCATCAGCTCGAAAAATAGACGGTGTTGGTCAGAAGAGAGGGGTGTCTGAACAAGGCCAAAAAGCGGGCCCAAATTTCTCTCGGGCTTCGCGCATTTCCCGGCAGGGGCACTGACGGTTTAGAACTGTCACGCGCCGCACGGCTTTGAAAACCAGTGCGTGAATAGGGATGAATCCTCGAGGCTCATAGTTGTATTATGGTGTCTGGAACGCGTCTCCGACTGGTGTGTTCACCTTGTCCGAAAACGTGGTCCCTCGATTTCCGTCTGATGACGTCACAAAAGTGGCAGACGCCCGTGGCAGACGCCAGTTATTCTGCAGGTCTCTCTAAAGCTTGACTGTCCATGCATGGTGGCTTCATCAGCCAGGAGTTGGGACTCTGCGGCGACACAGACACTCGCGTTCGCTCGTGCTTTTTACCGGGAGTTCTAGCCCCAACCGCCAGGATCGCGACATCCGGTAGCATATGACACGCCGGCTTCTATATGACGCCACTTATGGTCACTTCTGGACCACTTTTAAAGTACTTGAGGGAGAGGACGCTTAACACACCAGTTCAAGACGCGATCCCGTTCCAGCGTTTGGCAGAAATGCGAGCGAATCGTCGACGTGCACTTGTTCCATGGCGAGGTGGCATCGTTCAGACACGTCTCTCTTCTTCCACCGTAATCAGGGCCAATGGTCTTGCCTGTCCACGTCCATGATGGTCTGTAGGCGGTGAGCGACCGTGATGACGGTGCAGTGGCCGAAGTCCCGGCGAATGGTGCGCTGTACCAGGCCGTCCGTGTCCGGATCCACGGACGCTGTGGCCTCGTCCAGCACTAGCACCTTGGTGTTGCGCAGGAGCGCTCGGGCCAGACAGATGAGCTGGTGCTGGCCCACGCTGCACGGGCGCGAAGGTTTTTAGACCGAAACCGTATAGTTTTTCAGTTCGCGTTCAATTATGGTTATTTGTACACTGCGGGAACCGGGAATCGCTTCTTTTTCAAATGTTACTCGGACAAAATACTTGCGATTATTAAGTTTTACCGTTTCACTTAGTGCCCCAAACGAGCACTTTTCTCCACAATATACGCGATGACAGCCTTTCAATAAGAAAAAGGCACAGGAAGAATCAGCGATCGCTTTTTCATGCTAACCGTGTCGCGCTCGCTAAGTTCAGTGTCTGCGACAACGTTTGCAGCGTCGGAAATCAATATATCATTTAACAGTGAAGGTCGACATATTCTAGCCATGCTTCTAGCGCGAAGCACGCAATTGAACTCGAGTCTACGGCGAACGCTGACCCATTATAATGTCCAATACATGATCAGAGTGCATGCATGCCCCAAGATACAGCAACCTCGGATAACTGGTAAAGTACAGCAGAGTTGCCACCTGTAGTGCGAGCTCTCTGCCTTTGAGAACACTTTGGCGCGTACGTGCAGGCAAAGGACGTCAATAAGCAACGAGCGCGCGTTAGAGGCGCAGTACAGTAGATGGTGTGGATATTTGAAAATTGGTAAATGGCGCGATATCCACCCATCTATCCATCCATCGGTCTATTACTAAGCAGACAAGCCTATACCCTGCTGCAAGTTAAGAAAAGCGGGACAAGCTATAGTCGGTGGCAGGTCAAGAAGGCAGTGGAAGCCCCTCCCATCTCTTTCCACTTTAGCAGAGCGAACGGTGGAGAGGAGGTCGCCTCTTCCCCAGCGTCCGCTTTACCGAAGGGGAGAGAGGTGGGGGGTGCTTCCACTTCCTTCTTGACCTGTCACCCACTATAGTAGATCAAACGCTGGTGAGGGGGCGAGTGGAGTTGCCTCCTCTTCAGCGTTCGTTTTGCTCAACGAAAAAGGCCTTTGCGAGGTGAGTTGTTGGTTTTTAGTTTTTAAGCTAGGTGGCACAAGCTACCTCCCGTTAAAAGGGTACAACCGTTAGCACTCATCCATCCATGCATCCCGGTTGTCTCGTCTTTTTTAATCTGCAACAGGGTATATATAACAAGCAAACGTTTTAAGCTCTTGGTTCAGGTTAGTCCGGCCAGTCGCCAACCTTATGGTCTCCATTCTCGATAGCGAAAGTGGTGAAGGTGATGATGATAATATTAATGGTTATAATGGCCGGTAATAGCAATGTGAATTAAAAGAAAAAAGTCAAGTTTGAGGGTTTGTTTTATCTCTGCCCGCTCAAGGGAACGTTCCTTTTCTCACCTGAGGTTTTGTCCCTCCTCCTCCACGAGGAAGGAGATGTTCCCCGGCTTGTTCTGGAAGAAGCGCTTGAGGTGCGCCTTCTCCAGTGCCGCCCACACCTGCTCGTCGCTATACTCCTCATTTGGGTCCAGGTTCATGCGCAACGATCCCGCGAACAGCACAGGGTCCTGCCAAGCACACCGCCCGCCTTCTTCAGCACAAAGGCAGTGAGCCAAAATTGAATATTTTTCTCCTAGTACATGAACAGTGCAAAAGGGTTCGCACAAACGAAATACCTCCGGTTCTTGCTCTCGCAACAGAAAGGATCGATGTCTTCAAAACTAGTTTCTTGTATTTTTTTTTTATTCAACAAGCGAAAATGCGTGCAAGGGCTGTAAATCCATGACTGCCAATACTTGATTCCAGCGATCATTTTGAAAGCAAATAAAAATATCGCATCATGAATACAGTTTAGATCGCAGCAAAGAGTGGTCCCTTCTCTTGCAGCTTCCATGTCGCAACATAGTGCAGTGCTACGGCTGAAGTTATTACGAACTGCAAGAGAGGACTTGCTCACTAAAGGGAACCCCCGCTCACTGCCCAATACACATAGGCGCATTGGGAACACTTCCATGCAGTGGAGTTTTCTGTCTGTGGGCCTCAGTCATGAAAGAAAAACAAATAATTGTGCATTCGTACTGAGAATTTTAGGGACGTCATTTCTTCGTGAGCATTCGGGGACGAAGCTTACCGTGCAGTTTGTTTGTTGCAACAGGCTATACGGGGAGCAAGTTCGTCTGCTCCTTGGATAGATGTACAGTCACGTCACAGCGCCGAGATTTGATTAAAGGACATAGCGTGTAGATAAAAAGGCTTCCTACTTTATGTCTACCCAGTATCCTCCATTCAAAGCGAGCGAGACTGTCGTCTGCTCCTTGTGCAGAGGGTGCAGTTGTGTCAGGAGTAAAAGGCGGTGAGCAGCGGATTTTACTTGGCTGCCTTGCCCTTTCTACTGCTTCAAGAACGAAGGATATGTTATTTTTGTCGACTAACAGCTATGCAGACGCACTACAAAGAACGAATAACTCATGACCAAGATGTTGTTTGCTACCCACCAAATAGAATAGCGTCTACTGGGTTAGAGTTTTGTTGCACACCTGATCCCTCCCTCTTGTCTTTTCGCGCCCTCTCTTTCACGCACAGAGAGACTACTCCCGCTTTCCTATGCCTCCCTTCTCGTGCGCAAAAAGACGCGGTCAGGCGGTGACAATAATCCTGCCGTTTGAGGTTGGAACTTGGAACTCGAGCGCCTCGCACCTGTGGGATGATGGTGAGCTTGGTGCGCAGGTCGTGCAACCCCAGCGCCGAGATGTCGACGTCGTCGATGAAGATGTTTCCCGTGGCGGCTTCCAATATGCGGAACAGCGACAGCGTCAGCGACGACTTGCCGGACCCCGTGCGTCCCACAAGGGCCACCTGAAACAATGGGCTTCTTTTATACATACTTTTATTGAACTCCTAGCGGTTTCGTGTCCGAACCTGGAGTTGACCTTGATACAGCCGTAAAATCGCACATTTCGCACTCCGAGTGGAATTGCGAACACTGCAGTGCCGCCATTGTACGTACAAACTTTTGTTTTCTTTTCTCAGACGCCCATTACGTAAACAGAGCTGCCAAAAAGAAAAAAAATAATTGAGCCGTGCTTTTCTATTGCCTAAGTAGAGTTGTATTTTGTTGTTGCTTGCTTAAAAAAAAGTTATCGGTCATGGGAACCCCTACAATGTCTAGTGTTACCCTGTATATCAAGGAGCAATTGAGAATATCAATCAGAATGACGGAGCAAAAAATAATGAACTTCGAAGACTCCGGCTATAGTTTGTTTCAGCATAACTTGGCAAATGAGGAGCTGGATTTCACGTAAGATTGTACGCACCATCGAAATGCACTCCCTCTATGCAGAGTTGTCACGTGCTTCACTCTGTCGCTCTGATTGGCTTACGTGTGCCGTAACTTTCCTTTGCCAAATTATGTTGAAACGGAGTATAGAAGCGCTCGCACACTCCACACCTTCTCGGACGGATCGATGTTCAAATTGACGTTCCTGAGCACAAGGTTCAGTTCAGGCCGGTAGCGAGTGCTGAAGCCTGCAAACCGAACAGCACCGTGGCTCGGCCAATCGGGACTGGGCGCCGGTGTCACTCGCCAAGGGGCCTGCGACATCGACAAAGCATAAAGCGCCGAATGAATTCTATAGACCGCCTAAGTGGTGCACGATGAGATGCGCTTCAGTTAAACGTGACGGCAGCCACTGGAGCGCGTTCACGAGCGTTGAGCGTCGCCGCTGGCCAGAGCAGACCAATATGAGCATGCGCATTCGCATAAGGCAGGGGTCGGAAACCGACGCCCCGCAGACAAGATCCGGCCCGTGAGGCTATATTATTCGGCCCCCAGCACGCTACCAAAAAAGTGTCCTCCCACCTCTCCCTCTCACACACGCACATCAACACGTACCCTCTCTCCAGCCTCCGGGACGAATGGCACCAAAATATGGTAAGCTGCAAACCTGGTGTTATCGGACGTATTAACTTTGAATTGGTGCACCTGGGAGTTTGTTTCTTATTACCGTTCAGCAATTGTTGTGCGTCAAGGTCATAGGGAATCGATTAAGGTCTTCCGATATTTATAGCATAAATTTTGTTCGAAGTCACGGCTTGTACGCCATCGTCAGTTTCAACAGTTTTGGTCTCATATAGAAGCTTACTAAAGTGATGTCCAATGCCACATAGAAATCTGGTAAATAAAAAATGCAAGAGTTTTGCAATGCACGAGGTTTGCAATTATTTTTTACCTTTGTAAAAAAAAACATTTTTTTATGGAGCGAAGTTCTTGCAGGAACTCCCTGACCTTGATTGAGTGGGCGGTTTGTCCATTACTGGCTGATATTTCACATCACTTTAAAAGCCTAAATGTAAGATTACAAGGTAAAAGAAAACTTGTGACGAAGATGCTTTCAGACGTAAAAGTTTTCGAGCTGAAACTTGTGCTCTATTAGCAACCACAATGTTTGTATAAACGAGACATCTCAATCATCTTTTTTTTTTTTTTCAGAAAATGCATGTAAAAAAAATAAACGCACTTCCACAAAGAGGGTTTACATGAGAAAGTATGCAATCAAAACATGTGGTTAGTTCTTAACTCGAAGTTTGAAGTCGGGTTCGCCGATTTTGAGAAATGCTTGAATAAAATCCATATTTTTTTAAATAATTGATTCAATCAAGATTACGGCCAAGTACAGCAACTTTATAAGATGAATCTCGCTGATCACTAAACAGACATTCACTTGAAGTATGCTTTTGCTGTTAACGTCTTTGTTAAGTTCTAGACTGACCTTCCTAAATAACAATTTTTAAATCAACGAAATCTCGCAGCAGCCTTGATCACAGTGTTCACTACAGCAAGTTTAACTGCGAACATTATTTTTCCAGTTGAAGACCGTAAGGTCAAAGTAAAACTGAAGATGGACATGTACAATAAGTTTCGCAACACTCAGTAAGTGACTTTAATCAGAACGTTCGCATATTGGCTAGCAGCATTGAATACCAAAATTGTTACAGAGCAACCACGTTGCGTCCACCAAAATTAAGAAAACAACTTTGCATATTACTTTGCCCCTGTTACAGTTGTTTGACCGCCCATCCCCACCCTTACTAGAATTTTTAGTTAATAATTTATTTAAAAGTACTGTCAGTTTCACATGGGACTATGATAAAAATGGGCAAATACACCTTTTGGCATTATACAAAAGAAAAAAAGGAAAGCAACACACACTGGAACAAGAAAAACAATGAAATGTGTTAACAGATTTTCAGATGGGTTGGCAGAACTGACACAATCAATCACGCGATACTTTACTGAACGATAAGTTAGAATAGCTTATGAAATAACACAGGAGCAAAGCGCACGCAATAATCCAAACAACAAAAAACCGACAGAATGTTTGATTATTTGTTTATTTTATTTCACAAGTAACAAGATGCGTCGTAAGACGCAATGAATAAATAGAATTAAAGCGAATTACACGAGACTCTTCTGCCCAAGGAGAGCGGAACTGCTGTTTTTTCGGTTTGTTCCAGAGTTCGAGCTCAAACTAAGTATTGAAATCAACTCCCCTGTAAAGTGTACAAATTAAGTCACCCACCTGACTCAAGTCCTTCCTTTGTTGGATTTCAACGTAGTTGTAGGCGCTGAGAATCGTATGCTTGGAAGCCCAGTTGCTGTTGATGGCCGAAAAGTGGTTACAACGTGCTGGATCGACGTACTTCTTCTTGACGCACCAAATGAATACGCAGACATATAGTGTCCAAAAAAGCAAGCCTCCGTCCTAACTTGCTAGGGAACAACCAAATACACCTTGTCAGGTTTCAGTCACAGACGGGCTTTGATGTAGGTAGTTGCGTCCTTCTGGTAGATCTGTACCTTAGATCGACGGCGATCGAAGTGAATGGGCACACTTTTGCGCAGAAGCAGGGCGTTTGCATCGAGTCGTCGTTGGCTCCCATTTTGTCAGAAATTTACCTTGGATTTTTGGATCAAAGGGTACATGCGAAATATCAGTCGGTGCCGCCTGGATGCGCGATAGTAAGAAGGTATGTTGATTATATCTTTATTTCTGTTTTTGAAGGGCTGAACGTTGATGGAGGTATCGCTTTCATCAGAAGTTAGGCTCCAGAACTTTGTTTCACACCGGAGAGGGCAGATAGGGGCTTTCTTCAGTTTCTGGATTTAAAAGTTTCTTTTTCTGGGTGGTTGTGTTGGCACTACTGAAAAGACGGGCCGAAACCGATTTTGCCGTACCGAAGTTGCCACCCAAAGACTGTCACGAGGGTGTTGTGACATCCCTCCTTAAAAATGTCATGGAAAAGTCATGTGGCCATTTTTTGGGTAACAACATTTCGGTCAAGTTCTCGTGGTTGGTTCGGTCAGAGTATTACCCAGGCCTTATTTCAAGTGTTGCAAGGAAACTTTTGAGTGACCTTGGAATTAAGGGAGAAGAAAATAGAGAGAACTCAGAGAAGTGGGCGTGCCTTCCGTTTTTTCATGCCATCTCTCACAATTTGAAAGGTTTGGCAGCGCGGTTTAGCGTTAGAGTGGTTTTCAAAAAATGACTTTCGCCTGAGTCGGTTGTCTCCCTTTGTGAAAGTAGATGGACAGTGTGGCAAAAAGAACAAAGATCCGGCCATAGCGTGCAAAAAAGATGTCGTTTATGATATTCCTATGACGTGTTGCTTTTCTTACGTTGGGCAGACTGGCTGTTGTGGTAATGAAAGGCTTCTAGAGGTCAAAAGGGCAGTGCTATCAAAATCGCCCATTTCCGAAATAGTCAAGCATCTAGATTCGTGTAACAATTGCGTCCCCGAGTGGAAAGTGACAGATATAGTCTGCAAAAAATTGGATTCGTTTACATCTGTTATGAAGGAGACCATTAGGATTACGTCAGCAGGGAATTGTGTTAGCGTTCCCTCGGTTGTTCTTGATAAACAGGTGCGGACGTTTTTGCTGATGTAGTTTTTAGATTTTCTTGTGCCAATTTTTTGTTGTGGTTGCCTTCGTAGGTTGTGATTAGATATCGGCGATGCTAATACTAGCAATTGCTGTGTTTTCAGTTCCGCGTCGACTGAGGTTTGTTTACTAGAAAGGGAAGGGTGTTGTGAATAAAACATTTTAGCTGTGTCTGAGACGGGGTGGTGTGTGTCCTTCATGTTTCCATGTTTCCGGTTTTATTATGTTGCTTAATATTCACCAGCTCGCCTGCGTCTTAACTCTTATTTCTAGAAGATTCATATTTATTCCTGCTCGGGACGTGACTTTTATAATTTCGTTCTACTTTCTTTTTCTCGAAAGTGCCTGTTCATTCTCACCCTGAACGCTCGACGGTCGAACCTTTTTGGGCCGAAGTTTCGAGATGCCGACTAGATAAGGAGCTGCGCGCGACCTTTTCGAGTCAGTCTTGCTCTCGCTTGCCGTTACGCCGCCGAATCGCCACCGGCTTTTATGCTGTCTCGACGCTCGTTCTTCATTTTGTCTGGCCCAAGTTCGCCCCAGTAAACTTTCATTTTGAAACAAGTTTTTCATCGCTTCTACTCCTGTCATTCTTGACAATATTTAATACAGTTCTTGAAGCATTAGAGCTGTCGAAGGACAAGGCTGTTCGTTTCGAGTAATTCTGTCTTGATGTGTTGACCTCATTGCTGATGTGCCCTTCTCCTTGTGCAGTGGAAGCCATGTGCTCGTTGTTACAGTCACACATCTAGCTTTCGCCACGTAACCACGCTCTCGCTAACACCCATCCTCAGAGAGAGGGTCGTGTCAGGTGACCAAATGAAGGCTGTTGGTTGGTTCTGGTGAGCTCGTAGCTCTCAACGCACTGTCAACTTAAGGATAAACGAAGTATAGTATCATCGTGATGACGTAACGCCGTGAATTTGTCTTGCCTGGACACGTGAGCCGTGGCCTTCCAGCGATGTCTTTACACGTAAGCTTTTCTCCCTCGCCTTTCTAGCCCGCCTTTGTGCGTCTGTCGAGTTTTTCGTACAAGGCTTTGCGTTCAGATGGCCGTCGTTTATTTGCTTTGATGTCTCTTTGACGACATCTGACCATGCAGAATATTATTTTTAAAGCTCGCAAACGAACTTTCTTACTTGGGACAAAAGTAATTTCAAAAGTAAAGAGTATTTTTCTCGAAATACTGACTAAAAATAATTCATTAAATTGATAAATTACCAGCCTAGAAAGTTATTTTATTAAATTACGCATTACCACAAAATGTAACTTAATTAGTCTAATTTTATTACACTAATGTCATTACTGCCACCTTTGGACAAAAGCTATGTTTGCTTGTAAGCCCAGTGCAACCGGCCGCATTAAATCTGAACAAGTTCAAGAGATTTTCTGGGTAGAATCTGCTGATCAGCTTATCCATAAACAGGCAACAAGTTGAAGAATGCATTTGTGGCAAACGACTTTGTAAAGTTTTCCGCTGGCCTCCCTGTATTAATTTACAAATCTACGAAATCTTGCAGCGGCTTCGATCGAAGTGTTCGCTACAGCGCTTTTATATCTGCGAACACTTTTTCAAGATGAATGAAGACTGTGAAGTCAAACATAGTTTTTGCGAATGATAGATGAGCACGTACAAAATGTTTACGACTTACCGTTAAGAGTTTTAATGGGAACGTTTCCATCAAGGCAAGCCATATTGAAGATCCAAAATCTTGCTGAACGGGGATTCGAGCAATCTTACGTTACGTGTGCCAGAATCATGATAACATCTTTGTATATCACTTTAGCATTGGACAGTATTTTTAAACTTTCATTTTTTATATAGAGCGTTTTCCCTTCCCCTCTCCTCCTCCCCCCCTTCCCCCCCCTCCCCCCTTTGCTAATTTTCGGTTCTTCGTCCGGCCCGCTCTGTCTCCGCTTTGCGGTGAGTTTGCCCGCTGCAACAAAATGTTGCCGACCTAGGAACTCGATTACACCTCGAGAACATTAATAAAAAATGCCCTGTTTCTCGCGGAGCATTACATAATTTTCCCCTTTATGTAGAAAATTAAGATCTATGTACGCATTTTAGATTATATAGCTGTTACCTTATCAAGATGTACACGTTTCAAACGCCAAAAGCATCGCTTCTTCGTCCGACAGCCATATCTTGTGAGAACTACTTCGAGCGACGTATGAACAATGCGCAAAGCTTCTTTTTTTTTTTTTTTCTTTTTTCTTGATGTGAAAATGAGTATAGACGAACCTTGAATTCTCGTGGGATCTTTGACAACATGGGTCAAATTGTGTGAAAAAATCATATCCAGTAAAGCGCAATATACTAGGGTCTCACGATACGTTGGAACTAAACCATCCATCTGTCCGGCCGGCTCCGTCTCCGCTTTGCGACGGCCCCGCTGCTGTAAAGGCCTGCCGACCCCTCGCATAATCAAGGGATGCGCCATGAACCAAAAATAGCGACGAGTGACCGACATCCAATAGGAACTCCCGCGATTGGGATAAGTCGGAATATTCAGCGCTTTATCAAACCCCAGTCCAAACCGCGGTGGCCTTCTATAATAGGACAATAAAATTAGCAAGGCGCCAGAGTATAGGACTATGCTTTCCTCTAGCGGAGGCAGTACGAAGCAGCTGTAAGTCACATTAGGCCATATTCTGTTATTCGCCATCTGACACCCTATATAAATCGTTCATAATTTTAGCCACGGAATTTTGATAATTAAGACACACAGTGTTCAACTACTTAGGCGACGCTAAATCTGAATGATCAAAGCTTGCGCTCTAGATAAGAGAGTGCACCACCTGAGCTAGTCGAGCAGTAATAACAAGTCACTATTAACGTCCACAACACAGGGAACTTCCAAGTTGTATGACCCTTCGTTCGGCTGTCGAGACTGTATAAACGACAAAAAATAGTTAGCTTTAAACGTTAAATTTTTTTTTCTAATGTGCTGGAACATATTTCCTTACACCACTGTCAGGTCGGTTGCGAGAAGAATGGGAGTTGGGTCCATTCGACATGTCCTAATATTTCTCCAGACAGCCACTCCTGATCAAACGGGACACTCGATATTCGAAATCACTGCCTTCACAATGTCAAGTGGATGAAATCTTTGAGGACAGTTGTAACTCACCTCGATCGGGACGCTGGTGTACTCATGCAAGCGCTCGATTGATATGAGAGCATTCTCCAGTTCTGCCGTGAAGCGGACCAGTGAGTTGAGCGCGTCGGTGACCTGCGGTACACTTCGTCATTACACGACCTATTTATAATACTGCCTGTTGCAACATCAGAACTGTAAACGAGGTTCTACCCAGATACAGGCCCACAAGCAGACACACGCACAGGCACGCAGATTCATATACCCTCTTCCCCCCCCCCCCCTCCCCCCCGGGCACACACAAACACAAACAAGCAAAGCGCCAAGTCTGATGCCCAATGCGAGCACGCACACACGCGAGATATTGCGTCGACAAAATTCGGATGTCCAATGCTCCGACGTGAATTGGGCATTAGCCTTACTGCACCTCGAAGCATTCCTAAAATTAGACCACAACTGAGAGCCTGCATTGCATCAGCGACGAAAACTATACACCAGGCTTGTATTGTATATATACAGTCGATCCCATAGTAATTGATTACTTCTATAAGTAATTTTACATTTGATATATCATTTGTGCCCTGTGAGTAATCAAAGAGATGATTTCGTTACTTTCGTGAAGCAGTACAATTACTAGTACTAATTGCCCTGAACTATCACCTGCGAGGCACGAGAGTTCGTGGCCTTTTACGTATTCTTTAAATGAGCGGGCCTCAGACTGTTCCGAGAGCAGACTGCGTTCTGCGACTGCTCTACTACAGCTCCAGGTTCCCGCGTCCGCATCTCGCGACTGCCCCATCATGGCGACTGCTGTTGAAGCGGAGACTTTCCTCAGGGTGCATTCGGCTGCAGCAAAGGGTACTATATGAAGGCTTTTGCTTGCGGGCTTTCTGCACCATCGAAGTGGCGCGGGAATGCCAACGGCGGATGCTGAAAGGTGAAAAGGACAGAGCAAGGGACTCGGCTGCGAAACGGGGGCACGCGGCCCAGCGGTGACAAGAAGCCAGCTGCCATTACGTAGATGTAGAGCCCTGCATATCTGCAGATTATCCGCGGATATCCGAAGTAGACTGGCGGATTGGGATAAAAATGAATCATATTTGGCGGATTGCGCATCGGATGCGGATATCCGCGGGTCCCGATTCACTTTTGCAGAGGCGGCCCATAAACGTGTGCGACCGCTCAAGTATCGTGAATAAGTGAGTTATTTATTTATTTTAAATAAATAATAAATAAAAGTGGGTGATGTTATGAAGTGCGTCATTGAATTTATTGCGGGGGCCAACTACTCTCTCAAATAAAAAATGCCAATCGGGGAGAAAATTGCGCTTTACGTCAATAAAGGTTTGATTCTCACCAAAGATCGCTTTAAAACTTTCTATCTCGCCAAAAATGCTGTTTCTAGAATAACTAAAGAGCGCAGAACTACCAGTCGTCCCGGGAAGCGTGTTCTTGTTTGGCAGGAAAAGAGCGGAAATTGTTCTTTGGGCAAAGGAAACTCAAAACGTACAAGCCACAAGAAAGTAGAAGCCTGCAAGAGGCTCCTTCGCCTACAAGTATACAGGGTGTATTTACTTATTCTTTCAGATTTGTTTAGAGAAGCTGTGAAAGCTGCAGTTATGCGGTTTGTGCAGGTGGGTTATACGGCCAAGAGGACATAGTATAGGGAGATAGTCGCAACTATTAGTTGGCTAATAAAGTAAAATGTGTTACTTAACTTTTTAATTAGTGCAAATAGACATATAGATCCAATTAGAAAGTTGCTGAGCATTATCGAAAACCACTAAATCAACCCTTTTTAGAAGGATATATTGCCGGGGCAGCATTTTATAGCGTTCTGTAAAAACGCTCCATTTGGACGCGTTTCTAGATTTCGGTTTCTTATCGGAGCGCATCTACGCGCCCGCAGTCCTGCTCCACAGTGGCTGCGACGCGCAACACACATCCGCTCTACTTCCCTCCATTCTACGAGGGAGGTGGGGGGGGGGGGGGGGGGGGGGGGGGCTTTGCGTTGCGAGCACCACGGAGCAGGACCGCGGGCGCAAGGATGCGCTCTGATTAGAAACCGAAATGTAGAAACGTGTCCATGTCCAAATGGAGCGTTTTTAAAGAACGCCGTAAAATTCTGCCCCGGCGTTATAACCTTCTAGAAATAATTGATTTAGTGGTTGTTGATGATGCTCAGCAAGTTTCTAATTGGAACTTTATGTCTACATGCATTAATTAAAAAGTTAATTAACAAATTTTATTTAATTAGCCGACTAATAGTTGCGATTATCTCCCTATACTATGTGCTCTTGGCCGTATAACTCACCTGCACAAACCGCATAAGTGTAGCCTTCACGGCTTTTTTTAAGCAAATCTGAAATAATAAGTAGAAACCCCCTGTTTATTAAAAAAAACTCAGTTCTATCCTCTCGAGCGGCGGAACTTGCGCCAGCACGAGTTTCCGCTCCTCATTCTTGTAGCGCAGTTCTTGCATGCCATCGCAGCTTAAAGTGCACCAACGAAGAGAGACTTCTCATAAGCGGGTATTAATTTAAGAGAGGCGAACCAGTCTGAATCCGTGCGTGTGTGTGCGCTTTCTTTTTCTCGACAGTTGGCACTAATGTTTTTTGTTTTGTTTTCAAGCATATGGTTCCGAGTATGCAGTGGACTTTTCGTGTTTAAAACGGTAACCGATAGGAGGCGTTGCCATTATTGAATATTGTGACATTTTCCCGGTGCTGTGCTCGCGCCTTAACGCACATACATGAGTATTTTGCTCCGGCGAGAGACCGCCTTTTCTTTCCCACTTTGTTACTGTTTGGTCTAAATAAAATGGCACATTGGTATTAGTCTGTCCTTTGTCAATTTTAATGTTTATAAAATATGCAAGGCTTGAAATCGGTTTCACAAAGCAAAAAGAAAAAAAAAAGTTTGTTCCTTTTGAGCGCATCGACTGGACAGAGTGTCAGTGTCACGAACTCCCAAGACGAAATAATAACTGCGACCATATCCCGAGAAATGCGAAGCGTCTCTGGAAGGATGATCACTTATTTTATAAATACGTTCAAACAGAATACTATAAAATGACTTTCACTGCATTCTTACACGAAGGGTTATTTGCAGAAAGGTAAGCAGATGGCTTATAAAATAGCACTCAGATGCTTGTTTTTTTAATTTTTATTTAGCTTGATTTTATGATGTAAAAGGAATGCGCTGATTGAGAGTCGGGTGCGGTTTCGAATTTTGCAGATGCGGATCGGATGCGGATGATTAAACTGTTATCCGCGCAGGGCTTTACGTAGATGTGGACCGGCAGTTCAAGAGCTGTTTCTCGTAAGGTCCATTCGGCGCGGTCTGTAATGTGCGCGAAAGACTGGTTTTAGGCAGAAGTAAGCAAAGGTGATCTAAATGTTATTAATTTATAGTCGTTCTTTTTTTCTGTGTTGTTGCTATCTATGGTTAATGTCTTCGGTCATACCTTAGAGGCGCACTGAGGTGGTAATATCTGTCTTTCGGTGGCTCAAACTAATGAACCTGTTTTGCGACTTCTAAAAAGATTTGCGGCGAAAACCGCAAATCTTTTTAGAAGTCGCAAAACACGTACACTAGTTTGAGCCACCGAAAGACAGATATTACCTCCTCAGTGCGCTTCTAAGGTATGACCGAAGACATTAACCATAGATAGCAACAACACAAAAAAAAAAAGATTATAAATTAATAACATTTAGATCACATTTGCTTACTTCTGCCTGAAATGTATTTATAGCGCCTTTTGAAAATGACCCCCCAAAAAAGAAACAGCCAATATTGTTTTCAGTACCATAGCACTCGCGCAGCACATTTATTAAGTTAGAGCCGACAGTAGACAGACATTACGTTTTTAGTGCACTTCTAATGGCATTACCAATGACATTAGCTAAAGCAAATAAAACAAACAAACAAACGAATCAGCTCGAGTCTTATTGAAGGTAACAAAAATGAAGCCTCATCATGCTGAGAATGACCGAAGAGCGTAGAACGTGTACTGGATGCACTGGGCACATGCTATACGTGCGTGTGATGTCACACGCCGTGAAGGCGTCACCTGATGTCACAGTGTAACATTATGTCAAGTGACATCAGTGTCACGTGACCTCATCACGTCCCGTGACATCATGGTGTCATAATTACGTCATGGTGACGTCATAGTGTCAGGTCACGTTATGACATTACATAGACGCCATAGCGTAACTCGACGGCACGGTCCTTCGGTGGTTCTTCGTGACGGTCGGCCGTGACGATATTTTTAATAGAATTCCACGTATAAAAGACGTGACATTCTGCGTTACGAGAAATCCGCATTGCACCTTGAGCGCGTAGAGGAGCGTCAGTCCCGCCGCGGCCGCCCCGGTGGTCTCCCGCCCGTGCACCAGGAGGATGGCGGTGACGAGCGTGATGGCCGTGCCCAGCAGGTTCAGGCGCAGCGTGAGCCAGCGGTCGGCGCACATGAGGTAGAACGAGCTGGCCACCCAGCGCTCCAGCAGGGCGTCCGAGAGGCCCTCGAAGGGCGTCTGCACCCCGTACGCCCGGATCGTCTGCACTCCGGGTACCGTCTCCGAGACGCAGTTGTACAGCGGAGACCGGGACACGGACTCCAGGCGCTGCAGCTGCCTCGACGTCCTCACGTACGTCTTCTGCGTTTCTCAGGAGGAGGCATGCGGGACGTTATGGGGCCGGCGCTTAGAAACCGCCCGCTCAGGCGATTATGGGGCAGACTTCCGAACCGCTACAGGTGAACTGCCAAAGTGTTTTTGACAAATAGTGCACTCCGATATGTTCGCTCGTTAGTGGTGTATTAGGCGGCTGATGCAAATATCCTTTGGTAGCTCTCGAAGAGTATCCTCAGACACCCGCGTTGTTGCACAGAGATGACATCTCAGTAACGCTACTGTCTCATTGTTTTCTTTTTTTTCAAAGTGTACTTGGCGTGGTGTTTGTCAGCTAGAGTGGCTTGCGTCTAATACTTTGACGCCATTTTACCGCCCAGAGTGACTTTATGGTCACGCATAGTCACGAACTTTTTAAGCAGTTCAATATTTTTGAAGGGGGTGGTGCCATAGTTTTTCGACTTTGGCCAATTAACTGCGGGAATTAATATGCCACCTATAAAAGGAAGAACAAAAATACCGCACTTTTTTTTTGCTTGCTAGTTTTTATTTAAAAATAAAACAAATCAAAGGTCAAAATGCCTCTGAACTCTCTTTCGAGTGACGGACTGGGAGGCCACGTGGTTTCCCGTTGCATTCTCTCTTCAGGCCTCAGCCCCACTCCGAGAACGCGTGACCTTCAGTACCCTTCCCTCCTCCTCCTCAAGAGCTGCGCTCTAATTCGGCCTTACAGGGAGTTGTAAACGGCTTTCACTTTTTTTCCTTGGCGATTACGCTAAGGCGTAGCAGTGTTTTTGGGGAAAAGTGACGTTTTTTCTCACTTGTAACTTAATAAACAATTTAAGAATACAAACTGCAAATTATTTCAACATCATAATCGTTGCACTACCCCTTCAACCGCTTGAAATTGTATCAAATAAGGAGGCAGTCGATAGTTGTCTGTTGTAGTTTTCTAGTATTTCTAACTAGGTTCTTCAGATCTACTGACTTACATGTATTGTAAAGTGTTCTACAACTTGAAAAAGTACATTCAGTGCTCATCTCTGGTAATCCTCGGCGGCATGTTCACCTGAATGATGAAGTAGATGAGCACGCAGGGTAGGATTGCCAGCATGAACAAGGGGACGTAGATGGTGATGAGCACTCCGACACCTATCACGTCGGTCAGGTGCTCGAGCATCGCGTCCATGACCATGGGCAGGTAGTAGTCTGCCTGGTCGAGGTCCTTGGTGAACCTGGAGGTACCGCAACCGCAGAACGTTTATATTTATACCAAATAAACTATCGAAGCCCACGAAACATTTCAACCATTGAAAGGATGATCACATGTTTTAGAGCGCAGCTCTTAGGCGCCCGTTTCCGGCTTGAGCGGCGTCAACGTCGCCGTCGCCGTCGCCATCGGCGTGACCGCGCGGTGCATGATGGGTAAATTTCCCCGCTAAATCTAGCGAAAATTTTTTTCCGCTGAATTTAGCGAACAATTTTCCCGCTAAATCTAGCGGAAAATTTTCCCCGCTAAATTTAGCAGAAAACTGTCCCCGCTAAATCTAACAGAAAAAATTCCCCGCAAAATTTAGCGCAACACTTTCCCCGCTGTGTTTAGCGGAAAAATTTTCCCCGCTAAATTTAGCGGAAAATTTCTCCGTTAAATTTAGTGGAAAAAATTTCTTGCTAAATTTAGCGAAAAACATTCCCCGCTAATTTTAGCAGAAAAGTTTTCCCGCCAAATTTAGCGTAAAAAATTTCCCGCTAAATCTACCGGAAAAATGTCCCCGCTAAATTTAGCGGAAAATTTCCCTTAGATGGGAGGCAAGCAGGAGAGGAGGAGGGGCATAGTTCCCTCTCCGTACCTTCCCCTCCTTCTCCTCAAGAGCTGCGCTCTAATTCGGTGTTACTGGGAGTTGTAAACGGCTTTCATTTTTTTATTCACTGCGATATAATATTTCAGTCTAAAAAAAGAAGAAAACACTCTGTACTTTGCATTACTTGTCTCTCCATGAAAAGGGGCGAGGGTTTTAGTTTACGTTATTTGAAAAGAAACTTTAAGGTAAAACGTTTCACAATTATTAAAAAAGAAAGCACGTCGGGGGGGTGTTGTTTCTTTCACGCTCCCCCAAGACCCGTATGATCTCCCCCAGAATTGCCCACAAAAAGAACACAAACCAGTATTCCCCTTCCCCGAAACGGAGCACTCCCCAGAAATTTGTAACAGCCCCTCAGATTGACAGCCCTGGGTAATCTCCTACATTTGGCTGGTGCTCTGAATGCCGGTAGTCTAGACACTTGTGACTGCTTACGACCGAGTGCAGTAAAACTTCTTGTGATCACTTCCAACAAGAGAACACACTGGCGCCATCTCTCGGTTAGCCATGGAACACGCGGTTTCTGTGTATTTTCTACTTGTTTCCCGCATCATGCAATCATTAACAACTTGAAAAACCGTTTGTGAATGTTTTACACGACCATTTCTCATGGATTTACGTACATTGAGTTTTTCTAATATTGCAAAACCTTCGCTTTGGCGAAATGCAGTTCCACAGACACCTCAAAGATGGCGCCAGTGTGCCCTCTCCTTGTAAGAGGTCGCAAGAACTCGGTCGTAAGCAAACGTGAGTGAGTAATGCAGCCACCGTAAGTGGTTGCATGACAAGTATCAAGATAGGCTACGTTCCTTTAATTCATTCATACCACAGGAATTGTAGCAAATATCTAAATAATTTATGAATCAAAACAACTCCTTACGTAAAAAAAAAAGAAGAACAGAAAATTGTGTGACTCAGTTTTTAGGTTTTCAGGAGGCTCCGAACGCAAGCACAAAAAAATCACTCTCTTGCCAGAGCGGGGAAAAGGATCCTTCAAGGGTGTTGCAGGGGCACCTGTTAAGAATGCGTCCCAGCGGGGTGGTGTCGAAAAACCACATGGGTGCCCTGACGACGCGGTACAGGATGCTCTCGTGCAGGCTCTTGGAGGCTTGCAGGGCGCGGAAGCCAAGGATCAGGGAGCCCGCCCAGATTGCCAGACCTGCAAGAGCAACTGAGTTAGATTTATCGAAGAATTTATATCAATATACAATAGAGGCTATTTGGTATTGATTCGAGCACATCTGTTAAAAAAAAAGGTACACTGATGGAGTCTGTGCAGGTGGGTTATAAGCTCACCTTTGGGGGGGGGGGGGGGGGGGGGTAATCAGCGTTGGACAAGATACTCGACAAAAGTATTTACGATTATAGTTATTAAGTATCTGCTTCAAAAGAGTGCTTAGAGAACTATTCAAGTTACTTTCGCTGCAAAATATCTCGAGTAGACTACAAATAGTTCATAATGCGAGTTAAGTACTTTTGAAGATACTTCTGCATTGCATAATTTGTATGGACTGCAATGACACCGAAAAGCTATACTTGCAAGCAACTGTAGCAAGTAAAACAATATCTCATTGCTCTTCTATGCGGCCCCGGTATACGGAGTGGTATCACCCGTTACAAAAAGCAAACAGAGGTGGCTCAACATATGGTCATATCGCAGAAAAACACTTGGGGTGGTTTTATATGCGCACCTTGGACGCATCGCATTACTAAGCACCGAAGTCGCTACATCCCGAGTTCAAGCAAAACGAATACGCAAATAATTTACCAAACGCCGCATTCAGAGATGAATGAACTTCGAAAAAGAAGGCATAAGGGATCACGACAGAACCTTTCCGTTTTTCTTGTTGTTGACAATACCTTAATTTTTTTCCCCCGTACTAAAAAGTGCGTTAAAAAAAAAAAAAAAAAAAAGAAGCCTACAACTTTGGGAGAAATCTCTGTTAGCGTTTTGAGAGCTCATTTTGCTCCTGGCTTGTTTCGTGCCTTGCTGATACAATCCCTGTCGTCATGAAAAGATCGGGATATCCCCCTGCCCCCCACAGACAGTGTTCACGGGAGTGCCACTGACATTCTTGCCTTAGCGGAACAAAAAAACAAAAACAAAAAAAACAAACAACAACAACAATTACAACTATTTTTGTGTGTGTGTGTGTTTCCTTTCGTTTTTTTATTCGTTCTTTTGTTGACGCTCTGAGCATGCGTCGTCGGACGTAGCTTGTCTCCTATCCGGTGTTCAATCGCTTCCGCTAATTCCCGTAAAATAACCTCGGGACAATTTGTTTTTTCAAAGATTGAAAAATATATTTGATACAATGACTACAAGACAATGAGAAATGTAATTTATATAGAGTAGCAAATACTTTCGAGGAAATTTATGTACAAGATACCAAAATACTACCAAAAGCATTTGAAATACAGTATCTTGAGTAAAACACTTGAAGTAGGCACACGTCTGGCCGTAATATAGGCTGGAAATTGTCACGAAAAGTCCGATGAGGAATAAAAATGTGTTGAGTAACTTTTTCACGAGTGAAGATAAACATATGATTCTCATTTTAAACTTGTTGAGAGTCATCGAAAACCACTATATCAGTAAATGTCAGAATATCTTGAAGCGTGTGGGAACCGCGATATTGCGCTAAGAGTTACCACACGCAAGGCTGGCGGTGCGTAAACGGGGATAACAGTGAGTTTGAGGGAACCGTTTTTGCACATTCGATACGGTTTGATGGGTCCTCCGGTACGAACCGCGCATATGCTGCCGCATAACATTCGCGCATGCGCAGTTCGTACCGGAGGACCCAGCGTACCGTACCGGACGCGCGAAAACGGTTCCCTAAAACTCTCTTATGAAAAACGGGAAAACCACACGACCGTGTTTTCGTCGTACCACCAGGCTTTGCGGCTGTTACACGAGTGGTAGCTTTAGCGTACCTCTGCGCTTCCCACGTGCTTTAAGTTCTCCTAAGTTACTTACTCTATGGTTTTAGATGACGCTCAGTAAGTTTGGAATTGGAACAATAAGTTCATTTTCCACTAATTAAAACGTTAATTAACCGACTTATTGTGGCGGTTAGCCCCGTTTAAGGCTGGTTTGCACAACTAGCATTTAGCGACTGCTTACAACCAGAGAGGCTTACAACCGGTTTTAAGCCTCTCCGGCTATATGCAGTCGCGAGCGTGTGCCACCGCTGGCCTAGCAACTAAATATTAGGCAAAAATAACTTTTTTTTAGCGAAGACGTTGAATTCGCAATTTCGGCCCTCACGGCCTTTTTCGAGCTGAAATCCTCGACTGGCAACGCCGCTTCACGTTGTCAAATGAATGCCGTGGAAGCTAGCTTCAGCACCTGCGTAGGAACACGGAACAAACGTTCGGCAAAGTAAGTTTTTAGACTGCCCGCTCGACCTGCAAGCCTTCCTGCCAGTGACATCACGGCATTGAAAAGCGGGTATATTTGAACGTTTACTTTGGTATCACTTTTATTGGCCAATTTCACAATAACTAAACAATACACCGGAAAGGGTAAAGGCCGGGGAGTCAAACCATATGGTTTGTTAAAGTAGCCCACTACTTTAACTAAAAGAAAAAGAGCAATATTACGTGTTAATTTTTATAGATTTTTAGGAATAAAATAAAACACCTTGTACATGAAAATGAAGAGGTGCAAAAGTGGGTTCTGTGCACGCGCGGGTAGCCTCGCATAGAGCCTCGCACGTGCCACCCTTGCCAACAGTGTGGTTGCGTGCGAGTGGACTCGGAGTGCGATTTGTTTCCTTGTGGCCACTTACAAGTAGCGAACACACTGCCGCCATCCATAAGGCGCTTTCTTTTGGAGGCTTGAATGACAAAAAGAAAATAGTTTGGACAGACCTTGGCAGACACCGAAGAAGGCGTAGACGGCGAGCCTCCAGTTTCTCTGCGCCGTGTTGGAAAAGTCACTCCCGCTGGCAGGGTCTTCACTCCAGCTGCTGATCCAGAGTGACGAAAGCATCTGCCGGGAAGACGACAAAGCAAATCGACATAGAGATTTCATTAAGAAGTAAAATAAACTCGTTATTCGTTACGTAAAAAGATGAATTATGAAAACATTTGCATTTACGGCTTGTTTGGCTACTTCCTAATTCCTTGGTAACTCTCGCAGAAAAGGTTATCATTCTGACATGTAAACAAAGGCTAGCAAGGATCTGATTTTGCCAAAGCGGAAAGCACGAATATAAAAAAAATGGTAGGGTGCTGTCAACTTTGTTGAAAAAATAATTTAGTGTTAGCGGCTCACCTCTGCAATAACAGGAAAGGTACACCAAAGAAAGATGTCGCACAATAAAAGCGTCCATATCCTTTTGCTGCGAGTTTCCAAAAACCGTTTCTTTTTCTCGTGCGCCGTGGTTACAATTTTCGTCGGTGCACACGTAAAAGTTCTGTCTTATGCACAAAAGGCAAACGAACAACAGACAGTTATGGCCAACGTAAGCAAATCAGTTCTCTGGGGACCCGGTTGATTTCCAACAGACGTGCCATTTCACAAATTTGTTGTTGCTGTATCAGCTCAACGGAGCGAAAGGTTGGCAGCGCCAGGCATGTCGTCAAAACAGTGATTTTTGTTCGTCATCCTCGTGGGACGCGGCCATTTCGTGAAGACGCGTTACACTTCAACGTTTTTACACTGCGCACGGAAGGGAAAGTGGAACTCTACCGTACAGTCACTGACAGAATGAAAACCTCCAGCACGCGCGCCATGGCAACCGCCGTGCTCTGGCTGAGCGCACGCTTTCAAGGTGCCCGAGGCGGCGCTGTTGTTGGAGCTGGGAAGCTCGCACTGGAGGCGGGACAACTGATGGCTTGGATATGAAGACGTTTTCATTGAATTTTTTTTAGGCGTTTCTCTCAACTTCAGGCACGACGTTATCTACTCTGCTTTATAATCGGTTCTGAAAGCAAAGGGGCATTGATCTGATTTTTGAGGTCCTCGTTTAATTGTCTTAACTCAATCTACAAGCTCTAAACATTATACAAAAAAAAAAGACAAACAAACAACGAAATTACATTTGTGCGTGGTCGATTATCGGCCACACATGAATGTAATTTCGTGTATTTTTTTTAAATGCTTAGAGCTCGTAGATTGAGTTGGGACCACAAAACAAGATCTCAAAACGCACTTTAGTGCTCTATTTTGTTTAACATCATATTTAGAAATACTGCAAGGACAATCTGAGGTTATGTCAGCGGAACGGTGCATGACAATCTTAACTTGGTGAAGTGAGCGTACGTTTAGAAGCAATGCAACTTGTAATGAAACTCGTGTCAACATTGAAAAAGAGAGATTTCGGTTGGTATACCTACGATTGTGTATAGTGCCAGCAAACCGACGTCAAAAAAAAGAAGACCATAACTATTAAAGCTAAACACCAGTCAAGTGCTGTACTGTCATGCGTCTAAATTTTTCAGAGTAGTCACAAAAATAGAAATGTCCCACGCACGTCAAAGGCCCTACAACCGAAATATAGAATCAGCATGAGGACGACCATGATTGGGCCGAAACGCTGGATGTAGTCCCGGTAAACCCTGGGATCCATCTGGGAAAGCAAGGATTGAGCACAGCGGTTACGTTATACAAAATGCCCCCCCCCCCCCCAAAAAAAAAAAAAAAAAGATAAACAGCTTACAAACAAACAAACAGTTTTTCACAACAAAAATAAACTACGCATCGCCGAATGCTCATTCTTTGCCAAAATGTAGCGCTACGCGGTTCAAACCAGGCGCCAAAGTTTTAGCACTAACTGTTATTTTATTCAAAAGTTCTGCGATAAAAACAAAATAGTCGTATTTTTTTGCACACAATGTGCAAAGAAAGGAAAGCGAAAGCTGCAGCACGGTCGCGCCATGCGGGTGGAGTGGTGCCATCACGTTACTGAAAACGAAGGTTCTACGTGGTTACATCTCATTGCCGTCGTGGTTGGCATCATGGATGCCACGGACGACCGCCACGAGAACTCGGTGATTCGTTAAGTAAGTGGGTAAGCGCGGTGAAAGTTTCTAAACCATCCAACATTACGCGTAGCAACTGGATACTGCCAAAGCGTGATTTTACGTAACACGAGTAATGTTTGAAAACAAATCTTTCAAGCGGACGACAGCAAGACTCTCCCTTCGTCGCGTCGCTACCGGGATTTTCCGCTCTTCACTTTGCGCGCTGCACGGCCGACGGGAAAACCTGACTTCCCTGGCTTCGCGCCAAGAGCGGAAATAATAAAAGGTTTTTCTTTTCTTCGCGCGCGTGGCGACGGCAACGGACGAGGTCGAAGTCTCTGCAAAGTGTGCCCACAAAGATTAATATCACTTTAAAAAAATGTAATGGGAAAATGGTGGCCGACAGGGCTCTCGAATACATAGAACAACCAGTAACCAAAAACAAAAAAAAAAGGACCCTACTTTTCAGACTAAAATTTCAGAAAATTCCATCACTCCCGAATAAAATAATGGTTAGTGCCCAAACTTTGGCACCTGGTTCGGACCATTAGCGCTACATTTGGGTGAAGAGTGAGCATTCGGCGATGCGTACTTTATTTTTGCAATGAAAACTGCACTGTAAACATTTTTTGGGGGTACACGCTGTACTACTTTTGAGACTGCACGAAGTATCGTTTTTTTAACACAATATCATACATCGATATGTTATATTACAGAAGAGCAAACATATAATACAGTGAAGTAAAATGCCACAATAAAATACAACAGTACAATGCAATGCAATACCAAACAATTAGTAGTTTTCATTGGCGTCCATAATTAAGTCCGGTGCTGCTGAGCGTGAGCTTGCGATGTGCTTCCACAACGCTCCCGTAACGTGCATTCAACTCCACGAATATTGTAGCCCTTAACAGATAGGTCAGCGCATCCCCTTGAACACCGCGCACAAATATAACGCCCCCCCCCCCCCCTAGAAAATGAAAGAGAAGAAAACATTGACATGTTAACATAACATTGACGTTGCAAATAAGCTCATAGTTACAATAAGAGTTTGGACGCATTAAGTGCGCACCGTACTAATTGAATATTTTCTAAAAAAAAAATAAAAGATATTCCTAGATGCAGTTTCTTTAATCACTGGCCGGATACGGTGCCTTGGAAAATTTCGCACTACGCTAAGCATTTTTTACACATTCACCTTCCCAGCGCAAGAGAGAAACAGTCAACAACTTTTAGACAGAGGCTAGCTTCCCCGGGCATACGTGGTCAAAGCGTCTAAACGAGTGGATAACCTCAGGGCAAGGATGGGCAAAATACAAAATACTTATATAACAATGTATTTAATTACACAATCTCTTCACTACCTTCATTTATTTTATCTTCCTTTTTAATTAAAAATTTAATTACACTTTTTAGAAAAGTATTTCAATAGAAGGTCCAAATACGACGAGCGTATCTCATGATCTTAAAATACTTTGTTAAATACATTTCGTTCTGAAAAACCGTCATCTTAGACTTAAATTTAACCCAGGTATTAAAGACCATGCTGAAAGAGAGAATGCAGTTTATATACACTAAGAATCAAGTGCTTAGAAGCAATGTCGCAGCTCTAAAGAAAAGCTTCGTCATAACTTCACCCTCGTAAGTTTTGGAAGGCCAACAATCCGAGTCATGCTCGGAATGACCATGTGCTTGTAGTAATTGATAATCGTCAAATTAATGACAAAGATGCATCAGATTTTCTTAACTTTTTTTTTTCGGGCATATTTAAAGAGAAAGACTTCCCTCTCCCTCCGTATCCTGACTTCCCTGTTATTACCTGGCCCCACATCAAATCCAATAGCGACGCCATAAAAAAATTAATAGAAACGCTTCGCAGCGCTCCGGGAGAGGATCTCTTATCAAGAACGTTTCTGAAGCTAATAAAACGTTTTATGTCACCCACTCTCTCTAAACTATTTAAACAAAGCCTTCACCCGGGAAGTGTCTCACTCAATTGGCGTTCCGCCATTGTTAAACCAATCTTCAAATCAGGGGACAAATCAAACCCGCCTAAAGGTCTTGTCACACTTGGATCAGATCAGCTTCTTTTTTTTTCTCTAATCAACACGGTTTCAGAACAAACTACTTTTGTAACACCCAGCTCTTTGAATTTGTCTATGATTTGCATATTAATACTCACGCACGAGTACAGGTGGATATTATGTTTACTGATTTCGCCAAGGCATTTGATACGTTACCTCATGAATGATTAACATTAAAGCTATCTCGCCTCCAAATTGACCCATTCATAGTAAATTGGATTTCAGCCTTCCCCACCGACAGAACTCAATCCGTAAATAAAAACAATGCCGTTTCCCCCCGGGTACTAGTGATTTCTAGAGTACCCCAGGAGAGCGTGCTCGAACCACTACTATTTTTGATATAGTATATTCATGACCTCCCATCAAACATTCAATCGACCATTAGACTCTTTGCTGACAATTGTGGGCTTTACCGGTAATTTTCATCTCCAACATATCATGTCATCTTTCGAAATGATCTTAATCAAATCAGTCAATTGTGTGTTACGTGTAAAATGAAAATGAATTCGAGTAAATGCCTCAAATAAGAAAAAAATCATCTTTTCATACTCCCTTTTAAACCAAGAAATGGAACGCGTGACATCATATAAATACTTGGAAGTTAATTTCACCAACAACTTGTCTTAGAATGCGCATATAGATAGTATAGTGAATAATGAGTCCCGTAAGCTAGGTTTTGGGAGGATGGGTGGCCGAGTGGGCTAACGCACACCAGAGCACGTGGAGCGAAAGCTCGCACCGCAGAACCCAGGGATCCTGGCCTCAATCCCCACCCCTGCCCGTTTCGACCTGGACCAGCATCGTACCGGCATGTGGTCGTGTATCACTACTGCGTGGTGCACGTTAAAAACCCAAGGTTAGCGGTTGTGCTGGCTAAATTGCTCATCTGCAGCTGAGACACCAGACGCTCACTGAGGCAGACTAACTTCCGGCTGTATAAACAAACTCACAAGAATTTGCTTTTGCTTTGCTAGATTTTTTTTTAAAGGAACATTTATTCCGCTACCAGGAAACTAAACTTCTAGATTATAAGTCAATTATCTTTCCTAAACTCAAACATGCCAGCATGATATGAAATCCTCATCAAAATATTTAACCCTAAGTTAGAAGAATTACTAAACAAGGCCACGCGTTTCATCTGCAGGGAGCGCGCTACCCTAACACGTGTCTAAGAGCTGAAGGGAAACCTGGAACTATCCTCTTTAGAATATCAACGTAAGATTTCTCGTTTATGCTTTTTCCTTCAAATTTACTACAGTGAACCACTTTCCCGGACATCGTTCTGTTTACCTGCCTGGTCCATATCTCTCAGGCTTCATCGCACATAAAACGTTGAACCAATTAAATCACATACTAACTTGTTTATGTTCTTTACGCTATCATTATGTATAAAAGACTGGAACAGTCTCTCCCCACACGTAGGGACTCAACCCGACCTTATGGGATGTAATAAAAGCTGCGTAAATTTGTTTAGTTGATTTGTTTTTATCCTAACGCCAATCACAGCTTGGCCATTCAACTTATACTCTAGTACTGTGCTCATCGTTGTATTGCCTTATCTGAGAAGTCTTAGTATATCCATCTTGAAGTTTGGGTTTTAGTTGTCTGTCGTTGGAGAATTTTTATATGCACTGTTCGCTTCTGTTTTTTTTTTTTTTACTTTTGTGTACGTTACTATTATGACTATTCCCCCCTTTTTGCTGTCTCCATCATCATCAGCTGCTTGTGAGGTAAATGGAATTAAATGAAATAGGCGGATACAACATAAGGGAAAACAATGTATTCAGTGTAAGATTACTTTAAGAGGCTGAGTTGCATCAATTCCTTTTCAAACATAACCTTGTTAATTGCTTTAAAAAAATTAAACCATCAAACAAAAAAAGCAATAATTTCATTAATCTAATTCATTCCTTGTTCTACTCTTTATTTTTTCTTTAGCGTTTATTCTGCTTAATGTGCAGCAAGTTTCATCCTCTTTGCATATGACTCCCTTCGCGTAGGGTGCCCATGCACTATCACTTTTGATTACGAAGAACAGTGCACCAAAACAATTGTATTAAGCACTGTATTTCATATACTCAATTTCAAGAATTTAAATACAGTTGACAAATACAGTCCCCAGTATGTAACAGTGTTGTACGAAACGGCGTTCCAAGGAACGGCGTTCCTGGAACGCGTTCCTTTTAGGAGGAACGAAGGAACGCCGCCGTTCCATTTTTCATCGCTGGAACTGGAACGGGAACGCGTTACATTTTTACTGGAACGGAAAGAGTAACGGCGTTCCTTTTTTTCGTCCAGTGGGGTCATTTTGTCCCCCTTGTTCCCCTTCTCCAGGGTTTATTTTCATCACTCTTGTCCAGCTCGCTTGCACCTTTGCATTTAATTGCATTATAATCATTTTTATTTTGTTTCTAACAGGGTAACAGGGAAAGTATGAAATTACAAAAACAATATCTTTACGAAGTGCAGGATCTCTTTAACTTTGTGGCTACTAATCTTATGGATTATTTTGTGTGGTCCCCGCTTGCTAACAGTTTCGGGTGCAGGAGAGCTTGTGGGCATTGATATTTTTTTGAGTGCCCGAAACTGCGGTACAAAAAGCAAACTTTTAGTCGTAGGAAAAGACAGAGGAGGGTTGTTTCAAACTCAGCTACTTTCTTTGGTTTCACGAATCCTCATACACCCAGAAACCTTATTCCGACTACAGCCATTTTTGAACTTCAATAACGAGACCTACAATTACAACAAGATCACAGATTGCCAGATATTGGACTCACGCTTGCATCCCGAACATTATTCACTTAAAAGATACACAAAGAATAATCTTTATTCCTTCTCTTGTCCCCCACCTTCAAACTGAACAACTAATCCAACCTTCGCAGCGAAGTATTTGTAGCTTTCAAAACTGACTTTCCAAAAGCCCTACCCTCTCCTTTACTTGCTCGTCTTGGGGACAGCAACATCGAGAAGCAACTGTTGTTAAGTTCTAACACGGGACTCTGTTAAATTGAAGCGTGTGAGGTTGTTGTAAAACGTTCGTGCAATCTTGGGTAAAAGTACATTTGGCTCGTCTGAATTGTCCACTACCAGCATGGACATGGTTAATAGCTGAGATTTTTAACATGAATATATCAACAAATGAAACCCTACTTCCGCGTGTTTTCTACTCCTGGTGCCCTTCCATAACGACATACAAACTCGTATGTTGACTATTAATGAGAAGGATAAAAAAAAAAAAAAACTCTGATTTAACTAAATATGGTAATTAGCAAAAAATACAAATGTAACGTATATGTAACGATACGTTCCATTTTCTTAACTGTAACGGGAACGAGTTCCTTTTTCACAGATAGAACTCGTAACGGGAACGCGTTCCCAAAATCAGAAGGAACGAGGAACGAGCTTTCGTTCCTTTTTTTGAGGAACGTGTACAACACTGGTATGTAATTAAATACGAAATATAAGGTACTCAAAGCATATTAAATACATATTTCCAATGCTTGCTTATGAAATACTGCCCATCCCTGCGTGAGAGTCTGCGCTACTGCGCCGTGGCGCTTCGCAGGCATTGGATTGTACATCGTGTTTTTTAATGCACAAGTATTTTCAATTAAACAAAAACAAAAATGATAGGCGTCATTGATAATTATAAATGAACTAATTTTAAATATATCTGGGGCGTGTTCTTCGTTTTTGTGGGTCCCAAAAATGCTTGCAACTTTGACTCGCCTGCGCGTTCTTTTTCTTACAATTCACATTTTTGTTCCATCAGTCTTGCGCCTCTAGCACAAACCGGTAACGTTTGCGCATCTCCAGGCTTCCAATGCTCTCCGAGTCTTTAAAATAATAATAATAATAAAAAAAACACTGACTTGTGTTTTTCGATGACGCTCATCCATTTTTCAATTGGAATCATTTGTTTGTTTTTCCTTACATGAGAGTTGATTGCGCAAGGCTAATTAAAACCCTAAATGCCTGTAACGCCATGAACCTTTGTAAATGGACCAACCCTCAGTGACCAATACGACACCAATCGCTTTTCTTTGTGGAAACGTTTGACCGACATTCGGTGAAACCCACGGTATACGAAAAATACCTTTCCCTTTTTTCTGGCTGCGGACTGATATGAACACGCACAACAAAAATTATAATTCTACGGAAGAAATTATGCCGCCCCGCTCTGCATGCGGGACTGCAATATTGCGTGTTTACCTTTCCGATGCGAAAGGCCTCATCTTCGATCAACTGTCCTGGCTTCGGTAAGCCGACGCTGGGCTGCGGTCGAGAGTGCCGCTTGGCCATCGTCATGGACAGTGATGACATCTCGCCGGCCGTCATTTCGAACGACCTGTAAAGTTATTGCGCATGCGAAATTAATAGTACTCTCTCTTTCTCTCTTATAGTGTGTACGAAATAACAGAGAAGCGTTGGCGCGGATAAGAACTGTACCGCGAGCAAGCAGTAAGGCTCACTCTAAAACTCACTCTAAAAAAGTCTAGTCGTGAAAGTTCTTTCGGCTTGTCCCTATTTTGCACCCAAAAAGTTATTTTAACAACTCCATAAAGAGTTCTTCACGAAATATGTAAAAAGGGCTCTTTTGAGCTCCTTTTTTGATGCGAAAAAGTTCTTCATTGCCCATTTGCCTTTCTATATTGGGCCAGGGGGCGATAGTGTTTGAGGCAAAACCGTTCTTCCACGAACTGAAAGAGCTTTTGGGAGCCGAAAAATCTTTTCAAGAACCAATATTTTTAGAGTGTGGTTATGCATGAGTCGCGAGGTGCAATCTGTGAGCAGTGGCTCTCTCTGTGACGTCGAGTCATAACAAGCGACTACGTCACGTGACATCACAGATATGATACAACAAAGGCAGGGCGTCTCTTTCCGACGCCAGGCCTCCAGCATGCACGCTCATTGCCATCTGTATAGTGCTTTGAATGAGCGTAAAATCTCGAAGCTCTGGAGACACCGAAGCGTCATCGAAGACAGGACACTCGGCCTGGAGGAAGAGCGGACACCTGAAGGACCTCTCTACCGTTCTAATCCTGTCATTGACTATACTTATGACACCAACATAGCATTGGGGTTGCTGGCTGCAGCTTGTTTAACGTTTGACTGCGAATCACTCAATATGTGTTCGTTCGACGAGAACACCATACGGGAGTTGTAGTTCGAGCGTGGATGGCAGACAGAGATGATACATACAGCTCGTCATAGATGCTTCTTATGTGGGTCCGTGCGACGGCGGCTTCGACCTGAAATGGTGGCGACGGCTGCGGCAAAACATCCAGGGCAGCAACCTATTGGATTTGCAAGTTGGGGTTCACCACGATGCAGATGGATAATAATCGTATTACGCCAAAGTTTCGTTAGAACATGTACCCGCGTTTACTCGACGTGAGTGGAGTAACGCTTCTCGGCGGTCCCTCAATATTTTCCTCACTAAATCACTACCCTACCAAAAAAAAAACACAAAAAAACAGTATAACCTTTTGTTTGCAAACTGGGTTTCAGGTTTCCAGCAAGAAACCCGGTTAGATTTCCAGTTCCATAATCCAGCTAGCGAAAAATTATACCGTTTTTGCTTTCATTGTAGGTAGCGCGAAAATAAATAAAAAAAATGAACATGTATAGTGCGCATTTTCTGAATTATAAAAACGGCGCTCCTGGAGTCGTCAAAGTTTATGGACGATGCTTTGATAGGGGACTTAGTTTCTTCATGAACTGCCACTTTGACGGTTCCAGGAGCTGCATAACTTCTTTTAGCTTCAACCACATTCGATTTGTGGGGACTTGTCGCCTATATTAGGAATATCAAAATTTAAACTATCTCGATCATGCTGATAATGATAAAAACAGGGACACAATGTGTTGAGACACCATAAACATGAAGTGTCAGTTGCGCATGCTGACGGTCTGCGATGGGGGCCGAGACTGAAGTATGCAAGGCTAGTGCGTCCACATACTTCACGTGTATTGTAGTTCACCACTATCTGTATCCTCTGGCGTTTGTGAGCAGGGCCAAGCTAGTGCATTTTGTTTTTACTTCATAATCCAACCGTTAGCTGGCCGCACTAGATCAGTGGATATACAGTGTCTGACTCGGAATCACAATTGGTCCCAACTTAATTTCTGTTGGTAGCATTCTTGTAATCGTGTTTTAATTTTGGTCCCTATGGGCCTATTTTAACCAAAGTGTGACAGTCGAGCTTGGCAATCGAGCGTTACATTTTTTTTTCTTACGTAGAGATGAGTGAATATACACGTTGAGCGTTAAAATTCAATTGAAACAGCATTGAGCGAAGTGGCTCTATATTACCATGGTTTGATTCAACTGCTATAACAACGCTGCCTGAGTCACCTGGTCAAAGTGCTGTCCAAAGGGTGCCGTGTGCACTTCCCGGACGAAACCTTCGTGCAGGATCACCACCATGTCCATTTGCGACAACAACGACAGGTTGTTGGTCGAGAGGACTCGCGTCTGAAATTAGATCGAAAACTGAAAATGCTTTGTGGTGCCGCTTCCCCGGACAGTGTGAGGTTTTGTAGAATGTCCCTAAAGAAAGTCAAACCAATCAACGCGCCGACGCACCTTGTTTCGCAGTAGACCCCTCCTACCGATGACCCCGTGGAAGAGTGCAGCGCCGACCTGAGCATCGACGGCGCTCAGCGGGTCGTCCATGACGTACAAGTCTGCGTTCTGGTAGACCGCCCTGGCGAGGCTGATGCGCTGTTTCTGACCTCCGCTGAGGTTGGCCCCGCGACCACCAATCTCCGTCTGGTCGCCAGCGGGCAATGCTTCCAGGTCGGCCTGCAACTGGCAAGCTCGCACCACGCGCTGATAGAAGCAGGGGCGCAGGCCACGCTTGAGGAGGATGTTCTGCTGAAGGGTCGCGTTCTGGATCCAGGCCTGCTGGGCTACGTACGCCAACTTGCCCTAGAAATGGCGCAACGCAGGAAGGGAATCAGCACCGTCTTCAAAAAAACATCGAGGAGTTCAAAACGTTTCGTATAAAAAATATATCTTCGTTTTTTTTTTTTTTTTTTTCAGTATGAGAAAAAAAGTTGATGTATTTATTATTATTATTATTATTTTGGAGGGAAGAAGAAGAGGGGAGGGGGGGGGTAATTCTGAGGCAGGCGCATTTTGTCGAAACAAATGTACTTTAACATTTAGCCTCAAAATCAGAATAATGAGAAAAAACGAGAAAAAAAAAAAATAAGCGCTCTGACGTACTCAAAGTTATTACGTAGCAATGAGCGCGAGGCCTTCAGTGTCTTCTGCGCGTCCACAGGTGCAATCTAAGTGCTCCTCAAAACTATCGACTTTGTATATGTTTGCTTGTCTAAATTGTGCACACTATGTTTTATTGTTCTCGTAACTCCGCTGTCATCACGGTGGGGTTTGTTTAGGTGGCGTTGTACAAAGGGCTCGCCAACGGTCATGCACCAAACGGGCTCACTTTATTACTTTCTGGAACACTAGAATTCTTTTCGGAAGCCCACCTGTATCAGCACCTCTCGAAATATGTAGTTAAAATATGCAACTACAATGAAATCTAGACGGATGTTTGTTTGTTTGTTTGTTTATTAATACTACTGTCTCCTATTTCAGGAGACGTGGTAGGAGTGGTTTACAACATATGTGTACACAAAAACAATAATAAAAAAAAAACAGCAGGTAACAAGCACAAGGATATTCGTTCTAGCTGATCCAAAAACACCAACAGCGTTATACAAAAACTATTCATCGCAAAAAAAACAAAAAAAAAACAAAAAAAAAAACAACAAATTAATAAATGAGCATCAGATACAAGAATCACAAAAATCTCGGAGTTTATTAAAAAAGGAGGACTCTGGTGATGCTGTTATTATATCGCCTGGCAAGGAGTTCCAGTCGTGAACAGTCCTTGGGAAAAAAGAGTACTTAAATGCATTAATCCGACAGTTGAATTCTTTGAGCGTTTTGCAATGATAACTTCGCATGGGATAATCTTGAGGTGCGGGTGAAATATATTTAGAGATATCGATTTTGAACCGGTTGTTTAATAAATCAAATAGAAACTTTATTCTCGTAAACATGCGTCTATGCTTTAGTAAGTTCACCCCAGAAAGGGCGTACAGTTCAGAGACGGGATATTTTCGCTGGAATTTATTATGAATGAAGCGAAAACTTTTTCTTTGAACATTTTCGAGGACGTTTATGTTGGTACTTGTGAACGGATCCCAAACCACCGAAGCGTATTCTAGGATGGGTAATATGAAAGTTTTATAGGCTGTCAATTTAACGTCGGAAGAGGCATGTTTTAAATTTCGTCTTAAGTACCATAATTTGGATAGTGCTTTGCGCGCAGTAGACATGATATGAGTGTTCCAGCGTAGGTCATTCGATATAATAACACCCAAGTATTTATAAGAAGTAACTTCGGCTAGTGAAGTACTATTAATGGAATAATCGAAAGAAAGATGACTTAATTTACGAGTTATATGCATTCGAACACACTTCTTGACATTCAATGACATCTGCCACGAGTCGCACCAGTGCGCCATCTTGGACAAGCAGGTGTTTAGTAGAATCTGGTCACTTATTTCATTGACTTCTGTAAATAAAACCACATCGTCTGCAAACAGTCGAACACGTACTGGAATACTAGCGGTTAAATCGTTTATAAAAATTGAGAACAGTAATGGCCCCAGGACCGACCCTTGCGGAACACCCGATAAAACAGGGACTAATGATGATTCACTCGAGTTGATCTGTACATACTGCTTTCTGTCCTGTAAGTAGTTCTCGAGCCAGCGAAAGATACCTTCGTTTTGAACAATTGATTTAAGTTTAAGGAGAAGTTTACTATGTGATACTCTATCAAAAGCTTTAGAAAGATCTAGGAATATGACGTAAATTTGTTTGGATCGATTCAGGATATTTGCGAAATCATGGACTGTTTCAAGTAACTGAGTCGTAGTAGAAAGGCCATGACGGAAACCATGTTGATTTGAAAAGAAAAAAGAATTTTTTTCTAAGTAACTCGCGAGGTGTTTAAAAACAATATGTGACTTCTAGTCTACCATTCTAGAAAGCTTGGCATTTCGTAGACTTCCAGAACGCGGGCACTGACAAGTAAGTCGCAAAAAGTACAGTCTTGCACAAAATTAATGACCCATTCACCGAGGTCGTACATGCGGTGGAATTGAGCACGCTTCGGCCAGAGGAATTTTTTTTTTTTTTAGAGGGAATAGAACAAGTACATTTTTGTTTATCTCCTTACTCCAAGCAATTTTGGCCTCGCCAAAGCGAATTGCGTATGCCCGCCTAGAACTGCCTCGTCTAATGGTTAGTTTCTGTTGTCAGAGACTGTGGGGAATCTTTGAAGAACTCGCCTTTCTATCTATGGAACCCTGAACGCAGCGCAGTTCGCCGAGAACGGCCGACAGCAGCGAGGTCTTTCCCGAGCCCACGTGACCCACGATGGCCACCAGCTTTCCCTGAGGCACGTGCAGGTCCAGGTCCTTCAGCACGAAGCGTTTGTCCCTGTGCCAGCTGAACGTCGCCTGACGAATCGTCACTGCGTCGCCTGGAACCGCACGCAAATAACTATGACTAATGAACCTATTATACTTTTAAGAAGCCTAGGAACTGTGACAAAAATGATGTGGTCATCAGGCTCATTTGCAATGCTACAAAAATAACATCTTGGCGCGACAAGGAAACCCAACCTAGTATAGCCTAAGCCTTTGAAAAGGTCTCAACTACCTCTACGTGACGTCATTACACTAGGATGGCGCCAACTTGGCGATTGGACCCGAGCCCGACGCCGAGCGTCCTTCGACGCATTGATTGGTCACGAAACCCAGCCGAACGCTGACGCAGCACTTCTGATCAATCTTTGTCTACACTCGATTCCACTGCGAGGATGTCAAAATGCCATGCTGGGGCTTTGATTATTCTAAATGATGTTTGGCAGGGGTTCTACAAAAAGTGAGTGGATGTGACAGAACTTCCAGCGCATTACCGGCGCAGCGTCGAAGCTTGGGTTGCGCTGGGCGAGGGTCAAACACATAGGAATGGAGTAGGACGCACCATGCCTCGCAGCGCCATACTCTCCAACCAGCAGTTTTATCAGTTCCAAGAGGCCTCCAGGAGGCGCAGCATGTACGGACGGCCACGCGCTCCCCTGTTCGCATTTTATTTAACCCGACTGTACCCTTCGTAGCGGGCGGTAGCTCGCGACACCTAGCCTTAAGTCGGGGTCACATTGCTTATACATTATACAAAAGACAGTCTGCAAACATCAGTCACCGATATATCCACGGTTTGAATGCCGCGTGCCAAGTTTCTTTTTGAATTCGTTGCCATGCGGCATTCGAAGCACGGATCGCCTGGTGACTTGAGTTCGAATCTGTTTGCAGACTGTCTTTCGTATGATGTATAAACAGTGTGACCCCGGATTAAGTTTTAAAACACATACATATGATTCCCCCTGCCCATTCTAAGCCAATTTCCTCCCTTACTGTCACCAGGATGCAGTGGTGTAGCCAGGAAGTTTTTTCGGGGGGGGGGGGGGGGGGGGGAGGAGGGAGCTGAGGTGGCTGAGGTGGCTGGGATGTCCATGACTTGGAGTGCGGAAAGAGGGAAGGGGGGTCAAAATCTATGTGTATATTATAGGATCGGCTGAATTTCGGGAGGGGGGGGGGGGAGCTCAAGTCCCGCAAGCCACCCCCCCCCCCCCCCCCCCCCCCGGCTACGCCCCTGCCAGGATGACCTTTGTGGGATCAGACCAAAAAAGAAACTAAAGCATCACCTCCGACCCCCCGCCCCCTCCTTCTCCCGGCGAGGGAGTCGGCAATTTTCCCCTGATCAAACCTAATCGGCGTTACTCCAACACTGGGCCCACTAGTAGACAAGGTTGAGATTTTGGGCCGGAGCCACGCGGGAGAGAGTCCCAATTTTCCTCTGTCCCACCTGTTCCCAGCTGTGCCAGCTAATTGTGCACCATTCAATTTTCCCTCGAAAATTTTCACCATCTTCCAATCGTCTTTTGTGACTCTAATCCATATTTCTTGCGTCCTTCCGTCCTCGCCATCAAACCCCAGGGACCCGGCCAAGTCCGTTACCCCCTCAGAGAGGGCAGCCCCGAGCGCTTCAGAACCGAATGCTCTAGTGTCTCACTCTCATTATGTCATGCGTCAAACAATGCGACTGTCTCCAGAAATTTAGTCCTATACGTCCTTGTCCTCAAAACTCCCGTTCTCGCCTCACACAATAAAAGACTTCCCAGTGGCCGTAGAGCCGATGATCAGTGTTGCTATGCCTCTGTAGCAGAGAGTTTTTGTTTTGCCGTTGACGCCCGAAACCGAACTTTGAGCAGGGATATTTATAAACTACACACGATATCGGAAAACAAGATTGTACCTTGTAATTCAGGACACTGACTGAGCTAAAAACAGTCGTAACCCCAAATTTGAAAATATTGAGGGGAGTTGCCCTTTAAGCAGCCTCTCCGGGAAAATGCTAACATGTGCATGCGTTGGAGACTGATAAGGGAATAAATTGAGAAGAAAAATAAAATTCTGAACGTCCCTCAAGAAGAACCAAACCCAGGACCCCAGATCCTGTGACCCGACGCTCATTCACTGTGCCAAAAAGGATTTTGTTTCTGTCACGAGACGAGGCGCTCCCTGGATGTGCAAGCTGCAGCCTTCACGACGCCTCGCAAGAGGAAAGAGCAGACTGAAAAGGAGATAGCTGAACATAAGTGGCGATGTGCTGAGCATGACCACCTTTATTGAATGAACATGGCCGGACATTTCGGGTTTAGTGACCTTTTTTTTTGGTTTCGGCGCTATTTAATCGGCAAAATATAGCCTTCAGGGAACACAAGCAATGCTAATCGCATTTCGACGTAGCCTGCATTTCGACGTAGCCTGCAGCGAAGCACCGAAGAAACACAGGCCCGCATTTTTTTTTTCTACTTTGATTACACAGAGGTTGTTCATGTCCGGAGAGGTTTACTTCACAACCTTGGCTTTACTAAGCTTGGTGCGTATAGCTACTTTCAGTATGCGAAGAATGTCTCGTTCGCTAACCTGGATCTGGTTGACGTCCAACTTGGCTACGGTCCAGGTCCTCGCTCTGCAGAAACTTCCTCATGCGACCGGTGGCGACTGCACACTGCAAACAAGCAGCCCACCTTCGACAGCTCGTCCATACGAGTTAAGTCTTTGCCTGACACAGGGAGTTAAATGTTTGTTAGGTGAAGCTGAAAAACAATGAGAGCGGCATGAACTACAAGAAAAAAAATTAAAAGTGTTTTAGCCATTGACAGCTCTTGACCTACAGAAGTGTTCATCCTCCGTCTTTTCTCCAGTAAAAACATGCTGTTTTTTTATTGCTCAGACTGTACAAACGTTTTGCGATTTCACGAAGTTCCAGATCGCCAATAAAGGTACAAAGCTTCCGTTGAAGACAATAGACCGATCTCACCAGTCAGTTTGACTACGCCACCTCAGCCGCAATGCATTGAGGGAACTTTAGTCTTTCTACACGTGCGACAACTTCGCTGGAGCTCTGCGTGTGTAGAGCACGAGACGGCACGGGCCCTTACAAGCACGCTTGTCTGCCATCTGTGATGTAAAGTTATGGCGGCGTCACGCATGCGCCGAACGCTTAGTGAAATCGGTGTATTTAGAAGCCTTCCTGTCGTTCCAAAGCTGTCAGTGACAATGAACAAGTTTCCTGTTCATTAAAGAGTAACAACCCAGCGTGCGTTGGGCCCATTCCTACAGCGCAAGCATGTCACTCCACCAAGCGGTGGGAGCTAGCATCAAGCAACGCCCCATCATAAGGGATGACAGCAGCGAAAAAACATTTCTGGAACGATTTTGAATAATGGCTGGACATGCAACTGATCTTCATATGTGGTCGGGGCTCACCACCACGGCTTGAACAACCAGGTCTGGAATGAGCAACAGGGAAAATCGGAGGGTGTTGAACAGTGCCAGGGACACAAAGGCCGTGACAGGGTCCAGTGTCTTGCTGCTGACTATCAGGTATGTCATGAAGGTGACTAGCGACACCTGCGTGAAGGCATCATGAACCATAATTTAGGCGACACTGTACTTCCTTTCACCTTAGGTCCAGAAGCAGCCGACGCTACGAGCTGATGGTACCTATCAGACTGCGTCCAAGGCGCACCATTATGGTGTTTGTCGTGTTCCTGTACGTGTTCTATCATCGCTGAAGCAATATTAAAAAATTGGCTAGCTGTCATTCTAAAAACTTGCGATTATTTAGGCATCACATTTGGAGACAACAAACCACTTAGTGCGTTTAATGATGGTCAGAGTTCGGCGTCCTACGCGTAAATCTAGAACCGCGCAAGAATCGCCATGTCACGACCGTTTTGGTTTCTCGCAAATATGAGTTTAGTTTTATAAAACAATTTACGCACGAGGAAGGAGATGCAGTTCCAGACAAAGTTCATGACGCTGTACAAGTGGACGATGTTGTGCAGCATCTGGACTTCCTTCTTGCGGGAGTTGACGACGCGTTCTTCGAACGGCCGCTCCCAGGCGTTCAGCTTCAATATCTGGCGTGGAAAGCAAGGGGAGATCCATGTCCTCTTGCCAGTCATTGAGTACATAACTTTTTTTTTATCATCTTGCGTACACAAAAACACTTTGTCTCGATAAAATTTTCCATAAAAGAATTTACAGATGCATTTTTGTTTATCGATAGAATCGTTGTACGCATAATTGTGTTCTATGAGAAACACAGCCCACGTTTACGTCCAGTCTCAGCCTTCCTGCACGCGCCCCTGGCTTTTTTGAAAGCGTATAACCTTCTTCTTATTTCCTCTTTATTGAGTTTTGTAAGTTTTCTTTCCGAAGCTTTTGGAAACTGACAAAGTATTTTCGAAGATACGCTTCGTTCTTCTTTCTACACCTTCCCTTCTTTGTTGTTGTTGGTGTTATAGTATTTCAAAGATTCTGGCATCTGGCCAACTCTGGCGCCTTCTAATGGGCCACAACCCGCGGCCTTGCACGCTTGCAAAATCTGAGTTAGCTTATGTAAGAATACAATTATGCATTAAAATGACAGGAATACTGACCTTAATCCCGCTGAGAAGTTCATTGACATGTTTGATGCGAAGATCCTTGGTCGCCATCTGATCGGTCTGCAAGGGAAGATTGTGATAGAGATAGACTGTTAAAACCCCCAGAAGATGAGGCATTCGCTGTTTCGTCTTTGTCACCATCGCTACTTAGTCCCCGCTGCGCCGACTAGCTCGCGTTTAACTTGAGCTCAACACAAGTTGTTCTTCATGATCAGTTCTATTCTAGTACGTACCAGCTACTTGTACTTGAGGACAACTTTTCTTCCCAATGAAGCAAAAACTATAGGTACCCATGCGCTCGCGCATATTGAGCGCCGATCGCAGCTGTGCTCGGGAGGTCTTATCTTATGTAGAAATGCCAGAAAAAGGTGTCCTTTAGTAGAGTGATATAAGTAGGGTTCCGTGTTTTGGGATAAATCCGAATAAATTCGAAAAAGACTCGCCGGTAAATTTTCCGTTAATTCGGATTTATCTGAAAAAACTCCGAATTTCGAGGTCACAGCGACACAATAAACAACAAAAAAGACGGAGTTTCACAACTAAACTTTATACGAGCAGGAGGTCAGTGGTCATGAGGAGATTCCACTTCAGTTTCCTGAAATTCGGAAATACTGACAAAAAGAGGTTTGCTTTTTAGCACGTTGAGGTTCCTTCAGGACAATGCCGGGTCATGGTACCCGGACCTTATTTATTTGTTTTCGAATCTTTAAATTTTACCCAGTAAAATAAACTCCCATTTTGAAGATTAGAATCTACCAAAATAAACTCCGATAAACCCTGAATCCCCAGGGAAAAATAAACTCCGAAAAACACCCTCAAACTTTCACGAGAAATAAACTCCGAAAACACGGAATCCTAGATATAAGCGGTATAAATAAATTACGCTTTATTAAAGCTGCGGTCAGTCTCTATCAGGATTGTTTAATGAAGCTTCCCTAGATGACTTGCATTCTTCAATTAATAAACGGCGATATTGTGCACATAAACGTCGAGCCCTGCGCTTACTTATTTTTCTCTTGCTTCTTAAGCCTATTGTATGTGCAGACAAACTCGTTTTATGTTGTTTTCTTTACCACAATATGGGAGGTCGGGTTTGTTGCAACAAAGACGCGTGACGTGTATAAATGTTAAACATGCTTTGAATATATCTGATAAACACGCGAAGACTCACAGAATTTGGTGCAAATGTGCTGGGCGCATGCTGTGTATGTGTGTGTGGCGTCATGGTGCCAGTGTCGCGTGACGTCATGATATAGCGTGATGTTAGGACGCCGCGTAACACCTGGACTTGACGTTAAATCACGTGATGTCACGGTGCCACGTGACTCACTGTGTCCCGTGACCCCATGACGTAAAGGCCATATTAGCAATAGAGCCCTTACGGGGCTACACTGCTTGACCTGTGTGTCGGTTGAGCGCAACGGGCGAGCGTAACAATCAAGCGTAACGGTTCGTGTTTTTTTTCCATCAAACTCAGCCCTAGAACAGATTCTGGGATCAAACAACACTGCGGGTATTGGCGACGTGCGCGATCGAAAGCGCCCCTGTGGTCAGCCTTCCACAATTACTAAATGATTACCATAACGTCAGCAAAAGATTTCTTACCGACGGAAATAAGTGTTATGTAAGCACTTCAATTTTGACAATGTTGGCAATCTTCGTTTCAAAGCGCAATGATTTCAAATTTATACCATGCTAACGCGAAGCACAAGTTCGTCTGCTTCTTTGATGTCAGAACAACAAGCTCCTATTGGCTGATTGAAAAAAAAAATAGTGTGTAGACCTCAGGGCGTCTAGCATTGAGGTCTACCCACTATCCTTTCAATCAAAGTCAAAGCTCGGCGTCGTTCTGACGTCACAGAAACTCCTGTGCTAGAAGCAGATGACTTTCTCTCCGCATTAAAAACACCATCGAACTTGTAGTTCGCAAGGTAATGACGTCATGAGAGGGAACCACAGGAGGGCGCCACCAAAAGATTTCGCCGGGACACCGCATCGCCTCACCTGAACCGCCTGCACTCGGCGCGCGAGGGCGAATGACGCGATCAGCACAATCACCACCACAAGAATGGCGACGAGGCTGGAGGGTCCTAAGTACTGCCAAAGCATCGCCATGGTAAACAGCAGACGCAGGGGTGCACCCCACATATCGCCGACGACGACGAACGTCTGGGCCACCTTGTCTGTGTCCAATGTGATGCTGTTGATCACTTCTCCGGCGGTCATCTGGTCCCCGCCAGTACTCCAAGCGGTCAGCACCTGTACAAAAAGAAGAAACATCTCCACCAACGAAGTCGCCAGGCGCTTCGAAAGGCGGGAGGCGAACCTTTGGGTCAAAGTGAAGTCGCTGTATCCTGCAGGAATTTAGCGGCATTGCCTTCTCTGCCTGCTAGCCGGACACAAACAGACACTAACATATAGATGGATGGATGGATGAATGTTAATTTTTATACCCTATTTTAAGCTTGCGCCACCTAGCTTAAGTCTAAAAAAACATACGTATCATTTCTCTGATTCTTCTAAACCAATTTTCTGCCCCCAACGATCACCAGGCAGACCGATCCTCGCAAAGGGATTGGCTGACAATTCATCGTTGTGGAAATGGTCGAGACACGTGCCGCGCTCATCTTTTAGGAAGAACATAGCATCTAAAATCTAGCTCAGTGCTGCGCTGTGCCGCCATGATCTTCCAAGGGCTGCACGCTGCACGTGCCTCTTGCATCGCTACTTTTGAAACATAAAGGGGCTTTAACAGAGCGGACGCGCCACGTAAAGGCTCCAGGCGTTCTAGGAACCTTGTCAACTGACTTTGATCTTGTAACGTTTCTACGGGTCGCGGGGCCTGTGAGCGCGTGCTTAGTCCGTGCTCCAAGCGATGACACGAGCTCATGCAGCGTAAAGCTTTTACGTACGTTCCATGAAAATTTCATAATAAACGCGAAGCGGTTCGTACCTTCCTGTAGAGGCAGGCGATGAGCGTGGTTTTGACGCTGAGCGCCAGGCGAACCGAGAAGTAGTAGATCTGGGAGTAGAGGAGGTTCGCAGCTATGCTGGAGGCGGCCAGCAAGAGGGCGCAGCTGTAGCCTTTCCAGTAGGGCTCGTTCCCGCCGACAAACTGAATCATCACCCTGCGGAGTACCATCTCTCGTCAGAAGCAGAAGCACCTTTCATCGTTCGCTCTCACTTTCGTACCCCGTTCCCGTTGCTGCTCCAGTTGCTTTACGGACAAAGCCCTATGGTTATGGTGTTGTCACGTTTTATGTTAGATTCACGCCCTATTTAATAAGGGTTTTGCTGGAATCATTTTTATCACGGTAAAACTGAACACATAGAAAGGTTGTAATGCCTTTATTACCGAGAAAAGTATAAACTCCTAGTCGCAAAATTAGGCGTAACTCAGAATGGCTACACAAAACTAATCCAGGTTGTCGTATATAAAGGATGCTGAATCCACCAGTCAGAAATGCGTTCAAGGTACCTTGCCTGCTAGAGCCACTGATAAACTAGTAACGACACTTTACTCATCGTGGTTCTTTAAAATAATTGTTGCCGTTTTTTTTAAATTTTTATCTGAAATTACAGAAAACGCTTTTTCATCCTACAACAAAGTTAAAACAAGCTACAAAAAAATGCTCTGAGCTTTTTAACGCCATATCTAAATCTCAGAAAATCTCAGTTTCGAATGGTAACTATGTCCAGTTGCACCCTCACTCTACCGAAATGACGGCGCCAACCAGACAGCAGGGAAACAAGGTGGTGATACTCTATGCGCGTAACATCTTTCAGAGGTTCCCGCCAGTAAAGCGTCATCGAGTCTTCGACTCGAACCCCTCGGTTGCAGCCTTTCTTACTCCAGCAAGTAGATGGGCAAGATGACGCTGAGGCAGAATATCGTCTCCAGGAAACCGATCAGCAACAGCGGTCCCGGATAACACTTCAGCAGGGCCCAAAATAGGGAGCTGGACGACAAACCCGCTCCTTGGACGGCATCGCCGCCGCCGACTCTGCACAAACCGAGCAAGCCTTTTATTTCTGTGTCATTTTTCCTCATTTGACAAAGAGGGGAAGGGGGGGGGGGGGTGGTGATTGACTGCGTTAACACACATTGCAACTCGGAGCACCAGGAACGAGAGGCTCGCTCTGCAGAACCGAAAAATCTTACGTTCAACCGAAGCTACCTAAAATAATCAAAGCTTGTGCAATAGAATTCTGACGTCATCACAGTGAGATCGAGCAAAGACGCTGATTGGACGCGAGTGCTGCTTCAGCATTCGTCTGGTCCTCGTGTCCAATTAACGTGCCGAAGGACGCTCGGTATCGTGCTCGGTTCAAATTGCCGAGTTGACGCCATACGACTGTGATGACGTCACATGGAGGAAGAGGTCTTCGTAAGCCTCGACTATTCTAGGTAGTGTTGGTTCAACCTGCCTCTTTCGATCTGGATCAGCCTTTTACCGGCGTGTGAACGTGTATATAACTACTGTGTGACGCATGCTAAAGGACCCAGGCTAACAGTGGTCACTGGCTAAATTTCTCATCTACAGCGAAGACACCGGACGCCCACTGGGGCTGGCTAACTTCCGGTTCTATAGACATACGCACCGCACAAACATCAGACAAGGGAATGGGATTCAACAGTGCACGAGTACAGACAATCATTCCCTAAAGTGGAACACCGTATCGCATGCGGAGAGGACCCTACTTGACCAGAAACGATCGACGAAAGCACTCTGAGTGTCTGGACCTCGTGGTAAAATGTTTGTTAAAAGAACACAGATAAAATAAACATAAAGAGGACAAGCCGCGTGCGGCCGTGTATCACTACTGCCCGATGCACGTTAAAGAAACCAGACTACCAGTGGTACTATCCACTGGCTAAATCTCTCAAGCCAGTGTCGCCGCATCACAAAGGCAGGCCGACCTTACGCATGGTCAACTTGCTGGGACAATCCGTGCAATAAAAAGTTTTCAACAAAATATCAAAATTTTGATTGATTGACGTTTAGTGATACACGGGCTATTACAATGCTCGAGAACATTACAATATTTTATAAAAAAAACAAACAGAAATGATAATTTCGTGAATGTGGCCAACAGGATTCGAAGCAAAGAAACTATAGAGCCGTGGAATGAAACCTACACCCGTCGAAAAGTTTAATGACTGCTTAATAATATTTAATGACTGTCATCTAAAATATTTTCGGGGAACATTGCGATGTTTGTTGTTGTTCGGTTGAAATTCTCATTTTAGTGCATTTAGCATGATGTCCAAAGCATATAGTCAAAACAAAAGCCGCATAATCAACAGCTCACTAAAATCACTATTTTTTTAAGGCGGATCGTATATCTGGCCCCCACAGCAACTAAATTACCGGTCTATAGAACAATATTTCGACCTAAACTAGAATATGCGAGCATTATATGGCATCAACATAAAAATGACATGACTCCTAAATTAGAGTCAGTTCAAAACAAGGCTGCCCGATTTATACTAAACCATTTCTTTTCTGAAAGTAGAGTTTCCCGCTTTAAAACGCAATTTTGGTCTGCCATTATTATCCAACAGGCGCAAAATTAACCGAATGTGTTTTTTTCCATGTGATGTACCACAGCAACTCATAGTTCAGAAACACGTATTGCCATTCCGTTCATTGCATTTCTCCTCGAACCGATAATTCATGTAAAGTTCACCAATTCCGCTCTCACACGATGATGATGTCACAGTGCTCACAACAGTGTCTGTCTGACCGTGGAGTTAAAGCGGGGACAAGTCATAAAAATTGCGGTGGCTTAGCTCGGCTATGCCAGGATATACGTAGCGTGAACTTATGCGCACAAAATGAAAAGGGCGATTAAGCAGCTCCGGTGCAGCGTCAGACTTGGCTACTGCGCAACGAAGGCAGACAACTGGGCACGCGGCGGCGCCAGTGCGTCTGCTGTGGCTATGGCGTCACTCTGGAATGCGAAGATCGGCGAGGCGCGCGCGGTGGCGGCGGAGCCCGCGGCGGCGGCGGCTCCGGCACGCCAGCTGTGCGCCGTGTGATGTCACTGCTCCTCGCGCTTGCGCAGCACGGAGCACGGCTCCATTATGCGAGCCACGCGAAACTGCTCAACCTCGGCCAGTGTAGCTCACGCTACAAAAAAGGAAACTTTCGGGTCTTTTTTACGTGACTGTGACGTCAGGTAAACCATGACGTCACCTGACACTATGACGTCTCAAAAGACCCATAAATGCCATACATTTTGAGCACCTTTGGGTTATCCAAGGAAAAAAGAGAAATAAATGTTTTTTTTTATGCATACAAGTATTTCTTTTTCTTTTTGGACGTGAGCATTACGAAACAAAGAAACTTACCTCCAGTGCCGCGTCATTTCTTTGTAGCAGACGGCCGGGTTCATTTCTTCCAGACTCGGAGGGATGTCCCCCGCTTTAAGGGTAGACTTGAAGCCTTTCAGGATGAGGCTGCGGAAGGAGATGACAGGCCAGCTATAAGAGTCAAAGGATGGCGAGATGCCGGAGTCTCAACGTTCAAAGCTGGTTCACGCATTCGCGTTTGAGCGTGATCGACTGCGTTTCCAACTTTTGTGGCCGCTTACAACGATAGAGTGCAGTGGCAGCATCTATCGTTTACTCCTGCAGCACTTCCTCTCTGGGTACTTTTTCGCGCACAATTCTTTCTCCTTAGGCTTGAAACAATTCTGAAAATTGTATGACTATTAACTTCCTCGTAGTTAGTACGTAGATTCGATCTCGCAAATACTGCAAGCCGTTTAGTCTATGTAGTTATACTTAGATCGGAAGTGTTCTAAGACTACCTGATAGCGTGGCAGTGTATTCTCTAGAAAGCCTACTATATTACAGAACAACGTTGCCAATTTAGTGGTTTTACCGCTAAATATAGTGGTTTTCTGAGTCGTCTAGCAGAATAAATGGCCGTTTTGCGGGTGGCGAGATTTCTAGCGGTTTCGTTAGCGTTTTTGTTTTTTCTGGCGTTCTTAAATGTTCACGAATTTAAAATTGTGAATCATGAATAACTTAATTTATGAATCATAAATTAAGTTATTACATGTATGAATCATACATAACTTAGTTTCTGTAGTAAGTTAAAGCCGTGGGGTCGTCATTTTTGCCTACTGGCAGCAAAATTGTTGTTAGCGAGGGCAACGCACGCGACGCCATTGAGATATTACAGCAAAAAACCTCGAAACGTGCCTTCAACTGATTTGTGCGGGAATGCATGAATTCGTTTCTGAGTCTTCCAGATGAAATGGGTCACGTAAACTGCACAAAAATTAAGAAAACGCGGGGGAAATAGGGTTCTAAGCTTTGAGTGGGAGCGACGTTAGACGAGTCAGATACAACTACTGGGACATATCGCTTCTTGCAAAGCATGGAGTATTTCTTCACTGAAGTTTTGAACTGCCACAAAATAGTGCACTAAAAATAAGAAAGAGGATGTATGTATGTCGGCAGGCATGACAGGCAACACCCCTGGTAACACTTGGTAACGCCTGGTAACAGTAAGATCATGCGATGGACATCGCTCCGTGCATGGAAGAGATCTGCATCGAACAACGTAATTTATTGTAGTTTTTTTTTTTAAACTAACCATAGCAGTAATAAGTGTGCGCCTAAAATTTTGCAGTTTTTAGCGGTTTTTTGGGATTCCTACAGCGGGGTGCCTGAAGCTTTGATCGTCTGCAAACGTTTGCTCTTTTCTGCCTGCGTTCTTCCTCCCGCGCGAAAACGCAGCGCATGCGCCCTGGCGATCAATTGGCGCGGGAGGTGTCCGCCGTTAGGTTGCAAACGCTCTCCGTGGTTTTGAGCTGATGAACCCTTCTCTTCATTCTAGGCTCTCTGGTATTCTATAGTCATAAGCGGTTGGGAGCGGTTGTTACGCAGCTGATGACGCTCAAACGCAAATGTGTGAACCAGCCTTCGGGTAAGCGCCATTTTGGACTCACGGGTTCATCCAGTGGAACGTTAACCTCGACAAGAATGGGCTGTGCACCACGGGCGAGCACTTTTCCTGGAAAAACAAAAACAAAACAAGAAGTTTTGTTGGTCGGTCCACTATATTTAGTTCCATATATGTTTACCTTGAGGTTTCAACTTGAGGACGTTCGGAATGCCTCTACAAGACAAGCTTTTGCTAAGCTGGTTTGAATTTTAACGAAACAATTACGAGGCGATACTCTTTGGGGATGACGAAGCATCAAATAGGGAGAGAAATGGACCTTTTTACACATAAAGACGACACCAAGCGGTGGAAGCTCAAAGAACGATTAGCGCGTCCGAAAGGAGAGTTGCACTACCACGCCTGCCTCCTCCGCGACGAAGATCTGAGTTCTTGAAGGAGACAAAAGAGGGAGTGCAACTCTCCTTCTCGAAGCCAACTGTACGGGGTAACCCAAGGAGCGGTCAGGCCCTTTAACTCGACCGCGAAATTCGGTTTCCCAATCGCGCTACGATTTTGTGCAGCGTTGCCCACAGATGGTGCATTTTTTATTTGTGCAATTTGCAAAGAGCAAATTTATTTGAGGAAAAAGTAAAGAAAGAAAAAGGCTCAGCTCCTATGGAGACGCAGCCAAGCCACCAGTCTTCAAACGGAACGGCGCCGCTTCGCAAGGGAGACCAAGAGATGGCGCAAGCGGTCGCGATGCCAACTGCCGCCAATGAAAGAGCATACGGCGCCGAGAGCCGGCGTCTTTAGCAGACGATCGTTTCGACTTAAAAGCGGCTCGAGCTTTTCTGATATCAGTTGCCAATGTATTATTTTATCATCCTTACTAATAAAACATATTGAATGGACAGATAATCTATAAAAAATAGTTTGTCGGGATATTTTGACTGTTTTTTCGGGGTACTGATGTCGTCTGCTTTGCAGTTCCTTGTTGTTACCGCGCCTGTTTTCGTTTCTGCAATTGTCGCCGCCTGCGGAATTCACGCCGCTTTTGAGTCGAAACGATCGTCTGCTAAGGACGCCGGCTCTCGGCGCTGTATGCTCGTTCGTTGGCGGCAGTTGGCATCGCGACCGCTTGCGCCATCTCTAGTCTCCCGTGCGAAGCGGCGCCGTTTGGTTTGAAGACCGGAGGCTTTGTTGCGTTTCCATAGTAGCTGAGCCTTTCTTTTTTTTTTTTTTTACTTTTTCCTTGGGTAAGTTTGGTCTTTGCAAATTTTACAAAAAAAAAGCGCCAGCTGTGGGCAAGGCTGCACAAAATCGTAGCGCGATAGGTTAAGAAACGAATTTTGCGGTCGATTTAAATAACCTAGCCTCTTCCTGGGTCACCCAGTAGTTCGAGCTTTCGCCGCTGCATGAGAAGGATCTGCGCATGGGCCGAAATCTTTTCATGGAAGGTCTGCGTTTGCAAATCAATGCATAGCAGCCGTCTGTGAGCAGGTTCAAAGATTTAGCGTTGAGACGAACGCCGACGAGTTTTTTTTATGAAGGAGCAACCAGAACGCGTTCAGAAAACCTTTTGAGGGAACCGCAGAAATTGGTTACTTAACGTATTGCTCCGTGCAATACAACAAAGGTACCCCTATACACCGTTCACCCTTTAACTGAGACTAGAAGCCCCACCTTCAGCGTGAGCTCGCTGAAGTCCGCAGTGCTTTGGTTGCTCATGCCTACGCGTTCATACTTGTGTTAGCAAGGGCAGAAAGCTCGCTCTGAAAGCAGGGCTTCTAGTCTCAGCTGAAGGGTGAACGGTGTATAGATGGCACATTCGTAATTTTAAAATTATGAAAATTATAGGGGACTTGAATCGCAAGAGGGGGAGAAAAAAAAAAAAAACCCATGGACGAATGTGCGGTAAACCACGTTTTTGTGAAACAACCAAATAGCATTGTGAACCATTGGAGCCTTTATTATAAGACAAATACGGATAGAGGGCAAAGGAAAGAAATGCGGATTACGTTTTATTTCCTTCATTTTGTCGCTAAACGCCCCACTGGCCCGCCATGTCTTTGATAGTTTCATGCCAGTGATAGGCTTCGCGCATAAATAAAATGTCTTTATAAATTTTACCCAGATGAACTCTTGCTTTATTTATTTGCGAAATCACAACGCAATCTGTTAAGAAATTGATTTCTCGCTGTAGGTAGCTATGCATCTACTAGTGTTAGTCTTTTTTTTTTGGTAAATATTGACATATTAGCTCCATCTTTCTTAAGCCAAAAGGTCTTAGTTTTTTTTTTTTTTTTCCCGGTAGAAAGATGATTTTTGGACGAAATCTTTCGCGGGTTTGCCCCCTACGCGGCGAACCCGCGAAACAAAAAAAGATAAAAAAAAAAGAAAGAAGCTTACAGATCCTTTCAGCTTAAATCAGCGCGTAGTCGAAAGCTAGAGTATTTACAAACAGAGACACACATACTAACAACTGAAGGTCAAGGCGCAGTTGCTACGCTTTATTGGTTTAGCCGGTGAGATAAGACACACAGAAAAATGACAAAAGCACACAGTAACAATGCGTTTATAGCGCTGCTTTATCGGCATCATCGGCTCTTAACATCGGCTACACTCGAAGTATAGCAAAAGCAACAGTGGTGTTGGCGAAACAAAAAAAAAAAAAAAAATGTTACGAGAATACATTCTACTCCGCTTCCTTGTCAGGGGCAGCGCGCCTACAGCGCCATATCCTCCGGAGTGGAAACCCCGTGTTTGAGAGAATGCACGCGCATCGCACTATCTACGCTGTTGCGCTTTCGCGTTATGCCGAAGGAGAGGGCTACCGACGACGCACCCGATACCGGATTCCTTTTGCTTTTTCGGGTAGTAAAGACGACTCTCAACGCTGCCTATTGACGCGTTTCCGCGACGATAGATGGCAGCAGCCACCCGTCCAAATTCAAAGAGTGGGGTAGGGGGGGATTGACGGGGACTCCGAGGCTCCGCGTGCGTCCAGCCGTTCCAACTATATGCAAGAGCTGTCAGCGCCACCAAGGCCATTGGATTTTCGTGGAGCAAGGTGTATTTCCTAGTAACATATCCTGGCAAAAGAACAACGAGAAATAAAGAGAAAGAAAGAAAGATTCCCACCTGAATATGTCTACGTTTACGGTCTGCCAGGCAGGATAGTACGAGCATTACTGCCGAAAGGAATGCTCCGGTTGTTTGCAGCGAGGACCCAGCCTCTGTCCAGGCGCGTCGGGCCGCGTGAGAGTCGTCATTGGCAGCCCACGTCAAGTTGGCCTGCAGATAAAACATACTCATCAGAAAAAAAATTTTTTTCATTCTCCGCATATACATCTAGGTTTGTGTTAGACCAGTTGAGAAAATCTCAAGAGGCCGCACGCAGTGTCCCCTACTACAGAATCCTCTCCCTCCATCCAGATAACGTCAAAACACTCCAATGGAGCCAACTCAGCAATTGAGCGCGAGCCCCTCTTTTGACGTCACGACGGGGCCACGAGGCCCAGCTAAGCACTGACGCAGCACCCGGGTTCAATTTGTGTCTGCTCTAGATTTTAGTGTGATGACGTCGAATTGGAGCCCGGGCTTTGATTATATCAAATGGTGTTGGCCAGACGCGCAATATAATGTGAAAACGTCCTGTACACTTATTCTTGCTCACTTGGCAGCTACACTACGTGACATTGAAGAGAGCGAGCGAGAAAGCGAGCGAGCAAGAGAGAGAGAGAGACAAAGAGAGAGAAAGAGAGAGACGGAGAGTGTGTAGCCAACTGTTGCCTCCGTCGTCTGCTACAGCCAGTTCCCAGAATTCATTTCGCCACTGCGTAGGACGCTCCACGTTTTGCAATAGGCGTATTGGGTCGTTTACTGTGGCCGAATAAACGTGTAAGTATATCAGCCACCACGAGCTGGTTTCAGTGAACCTTTATCAAGAAAAGTTCTGCACATGAGCAGGTTCTCTTCATGCAGCGGCAAAAGCTCGAACTACGGCCGAATGGAAAGCCTGCGCTATACCTCTCCTACATCCTGACCATTAAAAAAAGGCGAGGTATTTAAATTGTTTTTTCGGACACAAACCATATTTCGAGTTTCCGCCGCTACATGAAAAAAACCTGAGCATGCGCAGAACAAAGATCAGTTGCGAAGGAGACAGAAGAGATGGCACAACTCCTCTTCCGGACGCCAATCACACTTCAAGCTTTCGCCGCTTGGTGTCTTCTTTACGTCAAGAAATATTGGTCAACTTAAGAATAGCCGCAGATCTCACCGCGTTTTCCCGGAATACGCTCACAGACGACACAGCGGCGCTAGCTGTGAACAGCAGCCAGAAGCCGAATTGAATGGCCGACGAAGACATGCCGGCCAGCCTTGTTAGGGAGTGCAGCATCGTCGCCAGCAGCTGTAAAGAAAGCAAAGCATCCACACGGGAATAAAGACGGTTGGTTGCGTGGCCCAGTCCAACCTCAACATGCTGTAGTAGAGGTTTTTCGATGGAAATTTTTGGAGGTCTGGTTTAAATTGGAGAAAAATGCTGCGTCGGCTGAGGGTGGTATTCTCACCGATTGAACACAAGTCCCAGCCGAACACTGCGGCCCCCGTACTGTCTTCCTATAGGTGACGTAAATCATTCAGCACCACGAGCCCTTTAACTAGGAGGCGTTAAACCGGGGTCACACATGCTTATGCATCGTGCAAAAATCGAGAGCTCTTCCACCCCGTGAAGGGGAAAGTCCGGGGAAGCTGGCACGCTGGTGGAAACAATGACATTTCATTATAGCGAGGCTGCCAACCACGGGAGCCTCGCCACCTCAAGAACCATAGTAAAAAAAGTCCGGCTCCTCGCGGAGCATTACTAATTTCCCTCTTTATCTTCATAATTAAGATATATGTAGGTGAATTTTAGATTACATATATGCTGTCTTACCAAGACGTAAGCGTTTAGCATGCTAAAAGCATCGCTTTTTCCCCTGACAACCAAATCTCGGAAGAACTACTTCGCGCCGCGTATGAACAATGCGCAAAACTTGCTTTTTTCTTGAGGTGAAAACGGGTATAGTGTGCAGCACAGGTGGCCGCCGAAGAGCGCGCGTCATTGCGCAAAGTCAGGGAGGAGAGAGCCGCCGCGCGTGGCGAGGGGTATTCACGACTCGGGAAAGAGGCAGCGGCAGTGAAGAGGAGTTTAAAGGGGGGCATATATCGTTGCGTTTGAAAATCGTTGGTCTCCGCTCGATCTGTCGCCGGCGAAGATCCGCCAGAACCTAGCTATAGCCAGCTTCATTGTAAGAAAGTCTACAAACAGATTCGAACCCGAGTAACCGCGAGATCCGTACTTCGAAGGCCGCATGGCAGCGAGCTGAAGGAGAAAACTTGGGCGCGTGGCATTCGAACCACAGATATTGCGTCGACTCGTGTTTGCAGACTGTCTTTTGTGTGACGGTATGAGCAGTGCGGCCCCGCGGCTTTAGAGGAAGATTTGAAGAGCGCTACTTGGAGGCATGCCGAACACGCATTCAATCCTTTGTGCGCTTGCGCATCGCTCGCCGGCTACAACATGGCATGTCTATATGAACAAGGGGTATACTCCTTTTTACTTTAAGTCTGACCGCAGCCGACCCTGCACTCCGATGGATCCAATCAAACAGCGTCAAAAGCAGGGTGTAAGATAGACAGGTGGGGAAACGGCCCATAGAAGCCTACCGCAGCGCCGTGGCCGGATTGTGTACTCGTCTGCTTGAGGGTACCCCCGATTTGCGACAGATGGCGCTGCGGCTAGAAGAAAAAAATCGGAATCGGATTTGCATGGAACTCTATGGGAGTGTGCTCAAAATAAACCAAGAGCACGACACTCCTCCATTGAAAATACACGAGAAACCATCAACGTCAGTTTAGCCGGTCGCCACCGGTCGTCCAGCCGGAGTGAGAGTTCGCGGTGCTCCACATACATGGCGCCACAGAAAAAAAGAAAACCGAGGGGGACACAATCCGGTCGCTCATTTGACTCTCGTTTCCCCACCTGTCTATCTTACACCCTGGACTCCATCCTTTCCAAGGATGGAGCTCTTAAAATCGAAGCTCTGTCCAACTGCCTCAAGTGCCTGGGTGCATTGGCCATTGGCCAGAACGTTGGTTTTTTTCTGCGCGTAGATTCTTCCGCAGTTCTTGGGTTGCAAGAGACTATGCGGAACGTAAGTTCGTCTGCTTAGATGTGCAGGGGTTGCAGTGACGTCATAACGTCGAGCTCCGATTGGCTTTGCAGGAAGGGTAGTGGGTGTAGACGGCAGTGATAGCTGCATTGAGGTCTACCTATACTATCCTTCCAATCGGAGTCAATCGGGACTCAGCGCTCTGTCGTCACCATTACCCGTGCGCAACAAGCAGACAGGAACTTGCTTTCCGCGTAGTAAATGACAGCTTTAGAGCGTGACTTATTATGGTAACGTTTCTTGCTTCTGGGTTCATTCTTCGGCGTTCTGAATGACGCCGCAGCCTCATTGGCTGCGATAATAAGGTGCTCAGGTCAATCCCCGTGTTCATTAACATGCCAATGACTATACGCGTAAGTAAAAAAAAAAAAAAAAAATGACGGAAAACAGTTACCAGCGTCAGCAGCTTGACCAGGGTGCCCATGTGCTCTTCCCTAAAGAAGTTCTCGTGCATCAGTAGGTACAAGTGAAGAGCCACCATGACTGCTGAAAGCGCCTGTGATGCGAACGCCCAGAGCAGCCTTAGTACTAACACTCTACAGTCTTAATACACGTTGCTTGCAGAAAGAAGAGAGAACACACCAGTTTGCAGCCGCTGATCAGCGTCCAGGGAAGTTTTGGCGCTTCGGAGCATGATAGCCGGTAGAACTCGATCGGACCGGCGAGCCATAGGTAGCTGCAAGGCATCCACGAGAGCAAGGTGCCCCGAAGACAGGGAGACAGCGGCGGGGCATCGTCGTTGCCGAATTCGCTCGAGTTTTGGGGAAACTGCGAAAGCCGTTCCACGATCGAAGTTCCTACATGTTGGGTTCTATCTCAACATCTCTAGTCATCCATTTTTTCTACTTCAATGCACTGATTCTTTCAGACACTTGCATTAAGCCGCTCGATGAATGTAATTTGCCCAATGGACGTCTAATCACGCGTCGTCCCATGCAGGAAACTACGCTGTATACCTTGTTTTACCGTAAGTGCAGGCGCAATCCAACCCTACGAGCTGAGGGGACCCATCCGACAGCGTCATAAGTCCACCATCACGGTGTTCGTCATATTCCTGTGCGTGTCCAATCATCGCTGAACCAATCTTAAACAAAAAAGGCAGACTGAATTGCGCTTTTCATGCTGCTTAATTGGTTCCATTACCTCGTAGCGTCGGCTGCGCCTAGACGTGGGAGGATATCACAGAAGATGGGCCCATGCATTTTCTATGGCAATTATGGTCCTTCTTCTCAGCAACTACTCAACCTATTGGGTTCGGAGTATAGTTGTATTTCAAAGATAATTTGAAATAAAAATGGCCGAACTCGCTGCTGTCGTCGCAACGCTGGTTCTCGAAGAAATGCTTTGGCATTCCGCGCGGCGGTTATACATAACAAAACGTGGTGAATGCGGCCTCCCAGCACTTTTCGGAAGGGTGAACATTCCTGAAACCTTTCTTGTCCCTGGAGCAAGAAGATAAGTTTACTTAGCGTCTGCATGAAGGACGTGCGCGCGACGCGCGTATAACGACAGGGCCATTTTCCATGGTGATTTTAACCCGAGACTGGGCAGAAGAAGGAAAAAAAAAATTACAGTGGAAGAGAAAGTAACAGAAACAAACGACATCTCTAACTCAGCTGATAATTTTATTAAACAACCCTCCTTAAATACAGAAACACCACCTCCACGGAACTGTCGAACATCATTTTTCAAGGTCGCGCGCACACCTGGGTTAAAATCATCTCGGGTTAAAATCATTATGGGAAACTTCCACCAGTTCGCCTGCCCACAGACTGCAATTTCAAAACCCATTTGTTCTGCGTATTTATTCCGCGAACATGCGCTTAATCATGCGGATGATACACATGAGCGGCCTGGGCAATGTGAAGTATGTCACATTTGTCGACATGGGGCACTAAAGTGGACACCTTGCCAAAAAATCGGCAAGGAATCCGGCGGCTGTGACTGGCCAGCACCGCACTTGACCTTGGCACCGGCCCAATCATAGCTACCGGATTTCTCCCAGACTTTTTCGCCAAGTGTCCAAATTAGGGTCCACGGCAAGAGGAGTGCAGCGCGTCAAGAACGGAGTGGAAGGTCGAAGAACGAAACAGCAGACCGTGTGCGTCCATGGGTCTCCAAAGCCGGTGGCAGGGGCTTCTGAGGTCGTGCAAAGCGCGCACTATAGCGCGCTCCCGCACCCCACCCGCCATCTGTCGGCGCTTGCAGGTGTTTCCTAACCAGTTTCCACAGCCAGTACTGCTGTGGCGGCATCCCGTGGCGACGTTGCGAAATTCGATTAGTCTAATCCCGTTCAAGGCCAGTGCATGTATGGAAGGGCACTAACGCTCACGCATTAAAAATCTTCGATGGGCGACCGCAACGTTGTGGTCAGAACGAGCCCCCATCTCAGAAGATTGGGTTCTGAGCATACGTTCATCGTATGTATACCTGTGCACGCCGCAGGAGAGTGTGAGGCAGCGACGCGGGAGGGCAAAACTGGCGGACGGGAGTGGCGAACCGAATCCAAACTGACTCTCGGCCAGTCAGTGATAGTGGCAAGGGAACTTTAAAGAAGAGAAGAATTTCTCTAGACTAGAGGGTGAGAGGGTGTCGGAAAACCAATCAGTGGTGCTCCTTTCTGTAAAAGGAACTTCATATCAAAATGGCTGTCATCTGGATGACCGTCGTAAAACAGCAGTAGCAGCTTGGGTCTGCGACGCGTAAGTAATTCTAATTTTGGAAAGTACAGTCTTTTTCAAAAGTCTAGAGTTCGCCGCGTTAGTGACCGGAATGGGCTCGGTCCCGTGCAGCGGCGCTCTTATCGCCGGCGCTCGCTGGCTGCGAGATTTTTTAGAGCGACGGTGAACTTAGCTCTCGGTATTTTTGCGCCACTTTGTTATCGTGGCGAGCGCGACGCGAGAGCGAAGTTCCCCGGCGGTGGGCTCTAAACTTTTAAAAAAGACTATGCGGCACGCAAGTTCGTCTGCTTCATGCACATGGGTTGCGATGATGTCAGAACCCCGAGCACTTATTGGCTGATGAGAAAAAAAAAACTAGTAGGTAGACCTCAAGGCATCTAGCATTAAGGTCCAACTACTATTCTTTCCATAAAAGCCAATCAGAGGTCCGCGTCGTTTTGACGTCACCGCAACGCCTGCGCAAGAAGCAGAAGCAGACGACTCGCTCTCCGCAAACATGTGGTATAAGGGCCCTACCTGAAAGCTCCACATAATGGAGATGTAAACAAGCCTTTCTATTATGAAACCGATCATCTAGGAGCGCGATTCTCACACCACGGTACTACCAGTCGTTGAAAGTGTCGAAGGCTAACCACTACACCACTACGTTTTGTCTTCCTGGCGTTCCTTATCTGTCCTATTAAGGGCAACTACGGTCAAAAGTCGAACCGAAGTAAATGACTGATATCGATTTACGGTGATTAAATAGGAGCACGGCCAAAAAAATACATTAATGGGAAACCGCGGTCCACCCTATAACCGATATTAAAATTGCTACAACCAGCCCCTCAGCGGGCAAGCAGCCGGTTGGCTGTTTGTCGAGCAACCTTGTACCCTGATGTCATCTTCGGCGGTAGACGTGACGAAGAGGCGGCTGGAGGTCTGGTGGAGGGAGACGCATCGGCGGAGGGAGTGCAACCGAGCAGCGGAACATCAAGCGGAAGCGGAAGTCGCGAAAGGCGCGATAGGCTAGATCCAGTATCCGTTACTGTTGATCACCCGATACAAAGGGAAGAGCCGCAGACTCCAATCCAATCCAATCGTTTTCCATTAGTTTCTTCTTCGTACAGCCCCTTCTTTCGCCGCGTTTTTCAGCTGCGCTATCAGTCGTGTCAGTGGACGATTTTTTTGCTTGTTATGTTACGTTTTAGCGGCCGTAGTTTTAAAGTGATCATCAGCGATCGCGGACGAAGATTATTGACTCCCTGCTCGCTTAAGCTCGTCGTAGTGCCGAAGGTAGCATTTATTGGCGGCCATAGCTCATAGTACGTTCCTGCTTAACGCGAGCTTACGGTTAGGTTGCACAACGCTTCTGCAACGTGCATTGCACACCACCAAGATTGCAGTTCTTCTCAGAAGAGGGGGGCTCGTTTTGAGCCTGCGTTCATTGTGGAAAACTCTCTTTTCAGCCGGTAACTTTATGAATGTGTATCAAGATTTGGTACTCATATTTGATGTTTACAAAGCCAAGCAGTAAAACAGCCAGCATCTTACCTGACTGATGTGAATTGCTCTTGCGACTAGGCTAGTCGCAAGATTTGCGTTAACGCAATTAGATCTTTGCGTCACACGATGGCCATGGAGCTGATCACACAGGTTTCCATCATGCTCGAGCTGGTAGTTTTGGTTTTGCCGTAGTACCCCGAAACAAAACTTTGAAATAAGATATCTATAAAAATACTTCACAAAAAATATATAAAAAAAAAACCGGACAGATTGTAATTAGTCGACACTTGCTTCAGTAAAAACAGTCGTAACTTAAAATCAAGGGAATGTACCGGGTTTACCCTATAAAGGGGCATGGAAACGAAATGTTTGCACTTATTTCTTTTTTTATATGTGGTCTGTGTTGTGCCGGCTAGTACCGGTACCCCAAAAACACTAAAGTCCGGACTAGTGTTAATGGGCTACCGGCAGAAAAGTCAATAAAACTAATTTTAAAACGAATTACCAGATTTTTAAGATCACGGTGGTGGCGGTCTGTAAAACTCCGTTGGCAGGCCGCCACGTTATGTGCCTCTAAGAAGCAGCGACAGTGCGCGGCAGTAGGCTCGCTCGTGGAGTTTCTTGGTCCTGACTAGAGCCTGGTGGAGAACGCTAACGAGTTTACTAAACTTCGTTTCAGCTTAAGTCCAGACGCAGCCGATGCTACAAGCGCGAGCATGTGGCACTGAACAATGGTTGCACTGCACGAGAGCACGTGCTGGGCAGGGACGTTGAAAGCACAAAGCTCGCGCTTGTGGCATCGGCTGCGTCTGGACCTAAGCTGCAACGAAGTATTTGTATATGTTAAAGCTTCAACAGTGTTTCCGCAAAGTGCATTACACGGCATCAAGATCGCCGTTCTTTGCAAACCTTAGGTAGGAGCTTGATTGATCTGAGGATACGTGGACCTGTGCCAGGCCAAACATATACCCTCACTCCAATTATGAAGATGGGAACGCCCCACCGATTTACGCGTGTTCCAAGCAGATGATGATGCGCTTGAGAAGATCAGAAGGGTTGACGTGCACATTTTCAGCCAGTCCTACTTCTAGAATTTTATGACGTTATTATCCGACGCTCTAGGCCAATGTCGTCACTGGCACGCCCTTCTGAGAGACATTTGTTTTTCTCCGTCCCTTGGCAGCGCTCCCTCATAGTCCATTTCGTGCCTGTGCCGCTGTGGAAAAATAGGTGTTATCATACCTTACTGGAGAAGCCTTAAGAGAGCGAGCGCGTATTCAGTCAGGCCGTGCTCTTGGCCGTGCAGAGGCCTTTAACATCACGAGCGCAATACGCATTACGATTCTCGCTGACCAATTTTGAAGCGAGAAGTAGAAAGCTCGAAATCACGTCATTCCGTACTCCTTTAATGCGCCGAGACGAAATGCATCCAATCAGAGGCGTTCTGGAAACAAACGTCGCCGTGTGGAACGCGGTTGGGCGCTTGCTGGCACGTGGCCCGTGTTGTTTTTGCTCTAAACGCATACAAACATTACTTTTCTTATTGAGCTTTAGAGACACGGTATATTTGTTTAAGAAGATCTGGAGCAACATTTGAATATATCACGGGCGATTTCATAATCACACGTGCGCTCCAAAGAGGAAATATTCGAAAATATGCAGATAAATGAACCCAGCAAAACCAATTCGGTGCTGCGTAATATATGCCGCGTAAAGTACGCGCGCAGCAACAATGTTTTTCCAAATTTCCATTCATGTGACGTCCGTGCAAGCCATATATTCGATCCAGCTGCATCGCCTCTCATGATGAACCGTTCGAAACCTTTTTTGCGTGTTCGTCGTGCCTCCTCGTTATGCCCAGCTGCATGCATCTACACAAAGAACACTGGCGAAATGAAAGGGCACCCTCGCTCCACTGGAAGCTCACCCAAAGTGGTGTGTCGCAGAGTCCGGCCATGGGCTCGCACTCGGGACTCCAACAAACAAGCGATGTTGAACTTGAATGTACTGTTCACGACCTGCTGGTATCGCTGGTATTTCGAACACAGATGACGTCGTCTCGGGAATCTCGATGTACATCTGCTGCTTCGTCTGCTTCACTGTGCCCTCAGTTCGCAGCTCGGAGCACGTGGAGATAAAGCTCGCTCAGCAAGATCGGTGAAGCGTGGCAGTTCGATGACGAGGTTATGGAGTGCCCGGTCGCAGATTTGGAGCGCGAGGCTCTGGTAGCACAGAGCATTTCTCGGGGAATCTAGAGTGCCTTCATACACGCAATCTGGTGTCGCTCAGCTCGAGCGTGTAGCTTTGGCTAAGGCATAGTCGCCATTTTACCGCCCAAGTCACGCACCGAGTGCGCGAGAGCGTCACGCGCTGGCACATTCAGGGCAACAATGGATGTCTTCACCCTGAGACAGACAGACATGTAGGCACCCTAGGGGAATCCGGTGTTCAGCGCACAGCTTTTGCAGCGGTGAGGACCCGGAACATGGTTTTCAAACCCGACGAGAGAAGTGGTCGCCCGAGAAACGCGAGAAATACGACCGGACATTTCATCGCTCGGGACAAGTGTGTTTCGGTTTCTCACCTAAGCGGGGTGCCCGTTACATGACTTTTGTAAAGGGGCTTTAGACTCTTGTCTGCCTTTTCCTTTTCGGCGGCCGCGTCACGTGACGATCTGCCAGGCTTTACAGAATGCCTGAAGTCGCTCTTGTCCCTCTCCAAGGTTATAGATGATTAACCCGGCCGTCACTCAAAATTAGAACATAATAGGTGAAAGAAGTTCAAAATGTTGACCACATGTTTTACTGTTGACGACGCCACTGGTCTGAACCATTAGAGAGTTTTAGTAGATCGTTCCGATACCTCCGATAGCCCCGATAACGATACTATGCATGCGCAAGGGAGGCGGTGGCGGAGTATTGGGTATCGTTATCAAAGTCATTAGAACGATCTACTAAAACCCTCTATTATAGAACTCAGACGATAAGAGCGTGCAAGATCCATGCGCAGTCTTCCCAATTGTTTGAATTAACATCCAGTTATGAAGACGTGAACGCCCCACAGATTTTCGTTTGTTCCGAGCAAAAATTTGAGTGAGAGTCACATGCTTGAAAAGATAAGAAGGGGTCACGTACACCTATTCAGCCAGTCATACCTTGACAATTCTATGTCGTCATTATCCGACGCTCTAGTCTCTGACCGCACGTTTTTGACCCTAATAGGCAAAAACTTCCTAGATAACGAAGTCGAAGTGATGTTAGAGATGTCGCCATCAGACAAGGGCAACGCTGGTCACAGACTGGACACGACGATTGCGTCGACGTTCGGCTCATGCTTGACTCGAAGCCGAGCGTTGACGGGGCTCTCGTTTCCAATCTGACTCCAGTGTTGGCCTTCGACTCAAAAATGGCAGCGCTACGGCCTTGTCTACTAGGCGGTGTTGAATAGGCACGCCTAGGGCCACTAAATAAGCTACGCTCATTTAGTGGCTTTAGGCACGCCTTACGCAGCAGCATTTGGTTTTTTTTTGCCATTTGCAGTGTCGTCGATACACGGAGTACACAACGCGGAATACGAAGCACAAATGACATGGTAGTTGTAGTGGTCTATCTCGACGCAAACCCCGCAACATAGCAACATGTAATCGTTCTATACTTTGTCTAAACGTCCGTACAACAAATTCTAAGAGACACGACATGCCGGCTCCCTCTGCAGTTATTGTGTCTGGGTCCACCGTGGTTCCGCCATAGCCTCCTCCATACTCACAAAGCCTGGCAGTTCGACGACGGAGCCATATAGAGTGCCCGGTCGCAGATTTGAAGCGCGAGGATCTGGCAGCATACACAGAGCATCAAAGAGACATTTCTCGGGGAACCTAGGGTGCCTAGATGTCTGTCTGTCTCAGGGTGAAGACATCCATTGTTGTCCGGAATCTGCCAGCGCGTGACGCTCTCGCGCACTCGGTGCGTGACTTGGGCGGTAAGATGGCGTCTATGCATAAGCCAAAGCTACGCGCTCGAGCTGAGTGACACCGGATTGCGCGCACTTCAAAATGCATAAAAAAACGATTGGGCGGAAAAATGGCTGAGATGTCACCACTCAAGCAAACGCGCGCGTGTGTATGAAGGCACTCTAGGGGAACCTGGACGTCAGCGCACAGATTTTGCAGCGGCGAGGACCGAAAGCACATTTGTCCGCTCGGGAGAAGTGTGTTTCGGCTTCTCGCCGCAGCGGGGCGCCAGTCACGTGGCTCTCTTTTATATTCTGCATGTGTCAGGGTCGGAAGAACGCCTGATCCAGTCTGAGGTGGGTTTTTCACTGACACACATGGAAGAAGGAGGCGCAGAGGTGAAGTGGATGCTGCCGGGCCTCACCTATGCGGTCGATATTGTATTGAAGGCGGAGACGATGGAGGACCTGCAGCGTCAAATATGTATATGTGAGACGGAGGCGGCTACGTTGGGCCTTCGGTTCAGCACCATAACTTTGGCAGTCCTTCAATTAGCCGGGTCTGAAAAGGCTAAATTAAGCAGTCTGGTGCTGAACGGCGAGCAAGCACAGGTACAGGAGTCGTACAAATACCTGGGAGTTGTACTGACCAACAAGCCGGAGTGCTTGTCCGAGCATTATGCTCACCTCCGACAGGCAGCCGTGCGAGGTACGAGTGTACTCCGAAAACGTAATCTTTGGAGTTGCAATCGTTTTCTGGTGACTCGCGAACTCTGGAGGGCGGTTGTGGTGCCTGGATTGACCTTCGCCAACGCGGTTCTTTGTGTCCCTGGCATAGTGCGGGAAGTCATGGAACGTCGTCAACGAGAGGTCGGCAGGCAAGCTCTGAGCTGTCACGGAATGGTGGCCACCGAAGCAGTCCAGGGAGGTCTTGGGTGGTTGACGTTTGAGGCCAGGGAGGCGACCAGTAAGATAACCTACGACAGCCGTCTCCGTCTCATGGACCGCGGCCGGTGGGTCAGGGGACTCTTCGTTTACGCGTATCTCACGGGAGTGCAGATTGGCTGGAGGAAGCGGCTCTATCAGTTAGAGAAGAAATACGGGTTCTTTTTAACCCCTGTAACTATTACATAAGATAGGAAGTGGGAACTGGAGATACGAAAGAGGATGAGACAGGAGGAGGCGGCTCGGTGGGCAGAAACGGCAAACTCCAAGTCGCCGCTATATATGTACCATTAATATAAGCACGAAATTTTGGCAGAGACTAGACTATACGACAGCAGCCAGGCAGCCGGCTCCTCTTTCAGTCACGCGCAGGAGGGCTGCGAACGCAGGTGTATCGCCGTCGCTTCAACCAGACGGTGGAATGTGCAGCATGCCGTGTGTGTGGCCTGGCGGATGAGACAATTGAACACCTTGTGCTGTCGTGCACCGGTCTGCAACCAGTTCAACTGGCGGAGTGTGAACAGGCGACCCGGGAGCTTGCACTGGCAGAGGCATTCGGCTTTGGGTCTGCTTCCAGCTCAGTTGCAGATCCTGCGGGTCTGCAACTGCAAACCACGAAGCGAAACTAGAGAACAGGTGGATGCTAGTTCACCAACGGGGATAACCGAATCTCCACTGGCTAGGTCTCAAACTCTACGGGACCGCCCGATTTAAATGGGAAGAGCCGCAAACCATCATTGTCGTCATCATCATAATCATCCTGTCCGATGTGTGCCGCTCCACCTTTTCCATTTCGGTGGCCGTTTCTCGTGGCGATATGCCAGTTGTTGTTCTGTTGTGTGAATGTTTATACAGCCGGAAGTTAGTCTGCCTCATTGGGCGTCTGGTGTCTCAGCTGTAGGTGAGCAATTTAACCAGTGCGGTACAACCGCTAGCCTGGGGTTTTTAACGAGCACCACTCAGTAATGATACACGACCGCATGCCGGTACGATGCTCATCCAGATCAGAACAGGCGGGGGTGGGGATTGAGCGCAGGATCTCTGGGTATCTCTCGGTTCAGCAGCGCGAGCTTTCGCTCCACGTGCTCCGAGCTGGTGCGCGCTAGCCCACTTGGCCACCGATACCCTGATCTGCCAGTTTTACATTCTAAAGCCAAGCGCGTAGTTGTGATAAATACTGAAGATGCGAGCAGCTAAAAAAAAAAAAAAGAAAACAAACTGATTGCCAGTTTATCGAAACAAATGCGAGCGAAGAAAACGCTACAACACTCGGCTTCGCTAATGCTTATGAGGAAACATATTTTCTATCGTTTTTTCTGTAACCGTATAGCTAAAAACGTATGTATTTCATATATTACAGACATACAGGGTTCAACGAAACAGGGTTCAGCGAAACCAAAAAAGCCGTTTTATAGTTTGTTTTAGCATTGCTTCTGCTTTGCTTTAGTGCATGGCGATGGAACTTTATTGGGCATACATAGAACAATCAAACGAACACTAAACGCTACCATTCTTTACGCTCTCGAAAGCCATATTACGTTACTTTTATCCGGGTCAACTGCTTTTACGTCCCATTCTTATGTCAGGATGCTTCTTGTAGAGCTCTGAAGTCAGGATACGTCTGATAATGATGCGTACGATGCTTCGACAGTCAGCTTCAAGATCCCGTCCCCGCGACATTTGTAAAGTCCACACTAACAATTTTCAACCACCAGAATGGGAGCGTTTTTAAACCAGCTTATTGCAAGAAAAAAAAAAGGCGTCAATGGCGTAGCTTGAGCAGGTATTCACTATACGAAGGCAGTGTCTTAGTGACGGCTTTGTTAAGGAGAGCAGGCGGCGTTGTTCGTCATGTATAATCATGTATTGTTTCCTTCTCCCTCCTTGGCATTTCAGTTTTCTGAAGATAGATTTAAGGGCCGGGAGTTCCAACTTGCTCTTTGCCGTCGTGTCTCGCGAGAAGAAAGACACAACGAGGCTTCAGTCCGTGCGCACTTTTCACCAGAAACTGCAGCTTCGGACAGGACGCATTCCCAGACCTCTCCTACAACCAAAGGCCCTGTGAAAGGTCGCATCGTGTGACAGGGCCAGGTTTACGCGCTGGGCCATGGGGCTCTCTTTTCGCCGCAGAAACTGCCGGAAGGTCCATTCTTCGTTGTATTTCTCACAAAGTGACTCGGCGTAGTAGACAAAAAACAGCTGATCTGACGACCAGTGCTGTGCCGCGGCGAGTCTGTAGTCGGAGTAGTTATTGCTCAGGCGCCGGACTCCCTCGCGAAACTCCAGGTGTGCCATGCTGACAGCAACGTGCTCGTAGATGTTCCGATTCACAACGTCTGGCAGTTCGTAGACGATTTGCTTTTCTAAAGGGTCCATGACCGCAGAATACCTTTCGTTGAAGCACTGGCGGACTACTTTGTACCTTGACCTGGAAAGCGGGGTCCACGGATAGGTATGCTGGTCTGACGTTCCGAGCGCTGCCTCGAGGAGGCAATGAGCCAGACGAACACCTATTCGAGGTACTTGCAGAAGCGCGACGTAAGGAGACACGGGTGTCTTTGTGATGTTCGCTGCAGACACCGGAATGTACAACGCGCCGCTCTCTGGGTCGTAGGAACACTTGATATCGGATAAACGTCCAGTAAATGAACTACTTATCGCGGCCCCTGTTTGCGAGGCAATGTGTTGTGCATACGTTTGTGCCATGAGGTCCTGGTATGACACGAGAACCTGCGTTCGATTAATTTCAACGGGACGGAAGTGGATCGAGCTTTTCTTAATCCAGTCCGGGAAAAAGAGTGTCACTTCAATAGCTGTCAGTTTCTCAACTACAGTCTTCTTCATCTGCCGATCCATCCAAGATAAGTGCTCCACTGTTTCTACAAGACGCCGTTTTGTGTCTTTTGTTAGCCTCGCAAGATTGGTAAAGTTTAGCTTTGTCTTGAGAGCCATGTAGCCTAGCTGCAGCATCTGCGAGTCCAGGGCTCTCTCGGCCATTACCAGACAGTTGCGTTCTCGGCTTCGACCGGGAGTAATCACCTCGCCTACATCTTCAGGCGAAAATATCCAGAGATCATCGATGACACGATAGCCAATATAGTTGAGCATAACACGGAATGGCACGACGCTCATCACTTGCAGTAACCCCTGAGCATATTTGGGAGACTGGAGCATCAGAAAAACATTGCTTCTGGAAACATCCACGAGCCCCACGAGTGAGGTGTTGAGGTACACGAAGAAAGTTGACTTGGAGCCGTAGGTGGCTTCGTCTTTGCGCGCGGAGTTCAAGTTAGCCAGCCGGAGAACCACGTTCAGCACCTCGATGGCCGCAATGTCAGTCGTATTGTCGTCCGGCTTTATGAAGCGCATGGTCCTTGCTACTCTGGCCAGGAATTTAGTGACCGTACGATTATCCTGAAAATCCCGAATGGAAAGTGATGTCGCTGTGCGGCCCAGTGTTATCACGAGCGAAGGGCGTTTGTCTCGCTCTACTTTTATGTTGAATAGCGTGTGCAACCCAAGGAGGCGCACCGCCAAACCAGATATCCTCCATATGTCTGACGACGTCACGGGAGCTGACGAATCGAGTGGCCAACTGGCCAGGCCTAGCTTGCTGAGCGTGGCCTTGAATGGTCCGGTTCCAAGATTCCCAATGGCTTGATGATCCATGCAGCCTTTCCAAAGATCCACCACTCCTGAAACAGCCTGTTCACCGTCGGCTCTTCCACTCTTAATGTACTCCCAGACGATGTCCTGAACGTCTTCGATGACAAAGTCATTTGTGGACGCCGCGTCTTTCCGAGCTGGTTCCCGCCATCGAACAGAGCACACGAAATCGTAAAAGTTATTGCATGCACTTTGAGAAGGGTGCGACAGGTGAACCAAGTGACGACTCTCCCATTTGCAGTCGTTCGTCTTGCATAACTTGAATCCGGCATTGAGCGGTCGATGTGACTCTGTACTACGGTTGATAGCCCAGGGTCCGTGTAAAACAGCTACTTCATCGACATCGTCTTCATTGGAGCTCCGGTATCTGTTCCTGTTGTACATACCGTAAAGAGACAGTACACAAGCAGCGACACCTAATATTATCACAACGGTAGCGATGGTGTCGCTGCCACCGAAGCTGCGCCGCATGTAGTTGTAAGGAGCCATCCACGGGTTTTCCTGAGATTTTTCGTAAGCTGATGCCATGTTAATTTCCTCAGCGCTGATTGAAGACAAATATGAGTTCGATGTCACTGGCTGGTCGTTGACGTATCCGATTTTCCAGGACTCATCTGTCTCGCTTGATGTTGTTCCATCTCCGTAGGGGTAAGGACCGGCGTATCCCGCTGCCCTTCCTAGAAGAGGCGCAGAAGATGTGTGCCCGGTCGTAGGCGGCGTCTGGATTTGGAATGCAGTTTTCTTGGCTGGCGCAACTTCGATGTCTGCTGTAATAGATGGCGCTAGTGACAGGCCCGGCGGCGGGGCCGCGGGTTGCGGCGCGGGTGGCGGCGCAAGGTGCATGGCGGGCTGGGGATGCATCGTCATGACTGGAGGCTGGGCTATGATGATCTGCGCCGGTACGTTTGGCGACTCATACTGCATTGGTACCTCAAACTGTGCCCCATATCCGTTTACATAGCGCGGGAAACGTGGTGGCAGTCTTTCGAAGGATCGACCTCGACGGTGCGTGATAGGAGAAATAGTATGCGGTCTGTTGGAGTATCGCGGAGGAGGGCTAGCGAACATAGGACGACCGGGACGACCCGGGACGTCCAGGTCATCGAAGTAGTGTTTTAAAGGTGGTCGGTCAAACGACCGGCGGCGACGAAGCCGTCTCCCAAAATTGCGACTTGAGTCAGTGGACGAGCTAGACGTTGACGACGAGGAGGATGTGGGGCGCCGGGATCTCGATCGTCTCCTGGAGGAACGGGACCTTCTGGAGGACCTAGATCTCCTAGATGACCGGGACCTTCTGGAGGACCGAGATTTTGACCTTGATTTTGACGAGCGCCGTCTTCGTTTGGATCTTCTAGAACCTTCGGGAGACCTTGACCATGACCGACGTCTCTTGGGGGACCGGGCCGGGGACCAGACTAACGGCCGGTGCCCTGGATAGATCCACTCTTCTTCAATGGGAGGCGAGGATCGTCTTCTGATGCTCTCCCTTCGTGGTGGGAGCGCTTGCGGCAGAGGCTCTGGATCGTACGGGATTTCTATCTGTTGCTCAACCTCTGCCGTTTCCACGACGGCACCGCAGTTGGAGCACTCCGATGATGTCTGCCGCACAAAACCACCGGCCTTATCTAGACGAATAACTTTGGGAGGAAGTGCATCAGCCATTGTGGTCGAATCGCTGCCATTCAGCACGACGTGCGTCACGATGCGATACCTCTCCCTAACCATGGTGCTATCGCTTGAATCACTGCTCGGCGTCGTGGTGCGACTTTTTCGCGACCGTCTGCGTCTTGACCTTCTCCGCGGTAAAGTTCTGTACTCATCTAGGAGTCCCCTCGACCGTGTGCGTAATGTGTCGTCTGTCGGTGTTGAGATGCGCGTCGCCGTGGAAGGGCTACCAGCGGAGGTGATGGTAAATTTTTGGACCGGTGGAAAGGGAGCGGTTGCGGCGGTGGTTGCTGCGGAAGTAGTCGGTGTTGGTGACTTGGCGTCGCCTGCTTTTTCCTGAGAAGCCGCGTCAGAAGTAGTCGTTGGCTCAGACGTTTCGCTTGAGGTTTCATCTGCTTTCTTTTTCTTTTTCTTTCCTTTCTTTGACTTGGATTTTTTCTTTTTGCCTTTTTTTGACTTGGACTTTGATTTCTTCTTTTTGCCTTTTTTGGACTTGGATTTCGACTTTTTCTTCTTAGACTTGGACTTGGACTTCGATTTCTTTTTCTTTTTAGACTTTGACTTCGACTTCTTCTTTTTAGACTTCGACTTTGACTTCTTTTTAGACTTGGACTTAGACTTCTTTTTCTTTGATTTCTTTTTCTTTTTCTTCTTTTTCTTGGCATCGTCATCTTCCTCTTCGGCAATGTAAACCGCGTACGTCGACCCCGTGGGGTCCCCAGCGCTGAGGATGGCTGCCTTCGCATTTCTGATTTCTTTCTGAACCGTGTCCTGTATGCACCCTGTCGCGGATTCGAGGAGGTTACATGTCGACGTAATGTCCGCAATGTCAGGTTTGTTGGCGGTCACCTCGGGCCCGAAAATTTGCTCCGGTAAAGAGGGTCTGACGTACATAGCTGTTTCTGAACCCTTGTTCGATTTCACAGATCTCCTAGAACCCATGATGCTCGTGGAGCCCAGGGATCTTCCGAGGCTTTGTAATCTGTTTGAACCCGTGGACTTCTTTGATGCTGTGAGCCTTCTGTGTCCCATAGAAACCTTGGAGTTGTTCTGGACTCCACGTATGAACTTTTCCTGCGTTACGTCGTCCATAGCCCGGAAGCAGTCATCAATCATCTCAACCATAGCATCGGCAGGAAGCTGCGAGATCACGTTCGCTGTTGGTTGCTGAGGGACCTCTTCATAAAAATTATCCTTACGTATGTCCTCATTCATAAACTTCTCGAAACGTCGTCGTTCGCTTGGAGATCTTCGATTATTCTCGGTCGTGTCACAAAGTCGTTGGGCTCCACTTTCAAAAACAATGTCCAGCTTGTCCAAAACCTGTTGCTTGAAATCTTCCTGTAATTTTGGGATAATTGCTTGTGTGCGCTCCCCCTTTCGGCGTTCCTGAGAGGACGGAGATATTCTCACTTTCTCTGCAGATCGACGAAGTTTTCTGATTCCGCTCTCTAAGAAGCTGTCTAACTTATTCAGCACTTCTAATCCTTTCTGCACTGGGGTCACTGGGGTCACTGGTTCCAGTTCCTTTCCCTTTGGTCTGTCAGTGCTGCCTCCAAGTTTATTATCACCTTTGCGCTCACGAAAGGGTGCAGACCTGCGCACCCTATCGGATGAACGCCGTATGCGCTCTGCTCCACATTCAAAAGCAGCCTCCAGCTTGTGCAGTACTTCCAATCCGAAATCATCACCATGCTTTGGTTGAACCGCCCCAGGTACCACCGATTCCGAAAATTTACGGTTCACGAGAGTATCGAGTTCACGATACTCTCGTGAAACAGAAGACCTTCGACCTCGTTCTGCCGAATAACGCGGCTGTTTGAAATCGCTTTCGAGGACGGTTTGCAAGTCATTGAGTACCTCAGAACGCAACGCTTCTAACTCTGAACTGATTACTTCGGAGTTTGTGATATTCTGTTCTACAACCTCTTGGCGAATTGGCTGGAGACAAGTTCGATCAAACTGGTTTGAGCGTATCTTCACGTTGGACCCCAATTCCTGCAGTTCAGTCCGCACTTTGGCTTGGCCGTCTTGATTGAGTACTCTCGCGAGTGGGGCTGTGGTTGTCCGTTTTAGTGTAAGACTGCCTACTGCTGGAAGTTCAGCGGATTCTTCCGTAGTGTCTCGTGACATGATTTCCCAGGGACCACTATGACGGGAGGCAGATTCCAGTTCCCCACCGAGAACCACCGTGCAGGTGTCATCATTATCTGTCACTGAACAAAGACCAACCGTTTCCTTATTATTGATCTTGAGGCGAGAACTGACTGGACCGAACCCAGGAGGAGCGAACAAGGTAGGCGGTGTTTTCTGAACAGCGTAATGTTCCGCAACCTTGGATACAGGAGTGACATCAGAGTAGTGACGTCGCACGTCTGGCGTTCCCACCAACCTGTGACTGTCGACGTCTTTAGTTTCATCCTGATACGTGTCTTCGGGCCCGTGATGAAAAATCGCAGCAGCTTCTTGAGAAGGAACATTCGGCACATCTTGTTGTTGTGTCAGTGACCCCTTTTTTCTTAGAGTAGGCGACGCTTTATCCAACATCGTGTCATGAGGATCGTAGTCTTGTTGTTTAGATTTTGGCTCACCATGCTGACCCTGATGTGCCTTGTCTTGAAGCTGTGTTATGGTTTGGCTCTTTGCTACAGCGTCCTGGTGGTTCAGCGCTTGCTGGTTTTCAGGTAAGTCCGTGCCTTGCTGCGTCAAAATTTCTTTGCTGGTTTTGTCAGTGGGTGTGAAATGTTTGTGTTTTTTTTTCTTCAGATTGGATTTTGATCGGCGACGACGGCGCGATCGCTTGCTTCCTATTTCAGCAGGTGCTGACTCATGGTACGTATTTGGCGAAGGCGAGCTACCGATTATGCCCGATTCTATCATTACTTCATTCATGCCTGGTTTTAGTGGTTCCCCTGGCTGCACTAGAACGTGAACGCCACGTTCATCAACTCGGGCGACAGGAGCGACATCTTCCGTTGGCCTTTCAGCGGTTGCCGCTGTGGCCTCCGCGGCTGCCGTGGTTATCGTGGAATCGCTGTCTCCTGACGTCGTCCCACTGGTGGCTGTTGTCTTGCTTGTGCCAGCCGTCCTAGATTCCCTTCTCTTCCTTCGCTTTTTCTTTTTCTTCTTTTTCTTTTTATTCCCTCTTCTTGAGCGACTACGGCGTCTGGTGGACGTTGAGCCGGTTTTCGCTCTCGAAGGAGGTCCACTGGTAACCGGGTCCGGAGCTATCTCCTTGGTATCGTCGGTACGCACCAGCTTTCTTATTTCGCCTGAGCTACGGTCCTTCTCGAACTCCTGGACCCTGATGTTCCGTTCGAAGGACAGTTTCCGCAGTGGCTTGGTGACTTCTTGACTGCCTTGTATGTCATTTTTGTCACCGAGGGACACGTCCAACCGGTAGTCGTACCCTTCCTCACGAGGATCGGGCGGCAGTGGAGAATTCAACATGTCCGCGCCGCCTGTGCTGCCCCCGCCGTTGTTTAGGGCTAGCTAACCCTGAGGTTCATGGTCGCTGCCGCGGTCATGGACAGCCTTTCTCCTTGTTGTCGATCCGGTCTGGAACGAGTACCGTGACCAGGGTTGAACACTACCGCCGCTGCTGCGGCTGCTGCTCTGCTCGCGCTCGTGCACGGGGGCGATAGGCGCGCCTTCTTCCTCCTCGGTACATCATCGACTCAGCTTTTGCATAGCTTTCGAGATTACCCGTGTGGCCTGCCTTTTAAAAAGCCTCTGACACGCCAAAAAAAATTTTTTTTTCATGCTTGGCGTTGAAATGGCATGTCAGGACATTACAAAAATCTTTTTTCCCAATAGAGTTGCGTAGTTTTTTTTATAAAAAATAGAAATACGAGGCCCAATTCAAAGTTCCCGCCAGTGCACTGTGACGTAACAGTGTACCGCAAGGTGTCGGGGCGGTCAGAAGGGAGGCATCGTTTTACGTCACTAAAGGTGGGTTCGCAAGAAGTCACGTGAGTTTCACTATACATAATTAAACAGCGCACAAGGAGAGGGACAGAAAAGGAAGACAGAACAGGCAAGCGCTGACTCGCAACTGACGATTTACTATGAAAAGGAGAAGGAAGAAAACTACACACATGAACATATATCGGAAAAGAGAAAGATGTGAAAAAGCTAATAAATTAAATAAAATTACACCTAAAATAATTATAGCTGAAAAGGAAAACAAAATAAAATGAAAATCAATCTCTCAAAGTCCTAGGCATGTCCAGTGCCGGCACTCCGAAGCCTTGACCATACACCTATTTGTGCGCAGCTGCCCCCATAAACTCATACTCGCTGTCTTGTAGTGTTAATGATGGCTGGCTCACACATTTGGATTCGAGCTTTCTTATCCAAAAGGCTTCCACTATTTCTCTTGTTGTTTTTTCTTTATGGGAAGCTAGAACAGTTGTTGCACAAAAATCTGGATCACATCCACAGGTTCTGCAGTGGATGGCTAGGTGGCTTCCAGTGGTGGTTTGAAGAGACTGTTTATGTTCCCTCAAGCGGTCGTTGAGGCAACGCCCAGTCTGTCCGACATAGGTTTTCCCGCAGGACAGAGGAAGATGGTAAACCACTTGTAGAATGCAAGACACAAAGTGCACCTTGTGGTTTTTCATGCAGCAAGCCCTGCTGTCATTGTTCTTGTCCACAAGCGTGCAAATTCTACCCAGTTTGTTTGGGGCTGAAAACACCATGGGCACGTTGTATCTATTGGCAACATTTTTTAAGTTGTGCGACGTCTTGTGGATGTATGGTATAACTAGTGGTCGGATATTGGTAAGGTCTTTGCTCTTTTTTCTTTTGGTCGATCCTTTACAGTTTTGTATCAGAGTGCCCGCAACTTCACTTAACATGGCTGATGGAAAGCCGGATCTTGAGAGTTTGTTTACTTGAGTGCTGAAACTCTGTTCGATGGTGTGGTGACAGGATTTTTTCAAAGCTGAATACATGCACGAACTGGCTATCCCTCTTTTTATTAATTTTGAATGGGCAGATTGGTAATTAAGAATTTCTTCTTTGGAGCGTGGTAGGTAGGACCAACAAATGTGGTGATCTGAGATTTTTATAGATAGGTCCAGGAACTGCAGCACATTTAGAATAGGTTGTTCATACGTAAAACTCAGACCTTTACCGCTTCTGGAGAAAACACTCAGGATTGTATCTATTAAGTCTTCTGTTTGTTCTTCTTGGAGGATAATAAGGAAGTCATCAACGTACCTGAAGACTTTTATAATAGACATAGTGCTCAAAAGCGGTGCGAGGATCATGTCTACGCCTCCCAGAAAGATGTCGCTTAAGATGGGAGCAACACATGACCCAATGCACACTCCAGACCGCTGTAGGTATGAAGAATCTTGCCATTTTACAAACAAGGCTTTCAGATAAAAGTCTAGTAGCTCCATGAAGCTTTCCGTTGGAGTACCACTCGAATTCTGAAACTTGATTTCTCCTGAGTGTTCAATAGTTGATTTGACTGAAGCCAGAAGAGCATCCTGTGGAATGGAGTAATACAGGTCCACCACGTCTACGCTGAAGGCTCCTCTCTTCTGATTGGTGTCACTCTTCAAAAAATCAATTACCTCCTCGGAGTTGTGTATGAGGAACGGGTCAACTATGTTGAGGCTAGAGAGGTGAGTCTGGAGATAGGGGGCGATCTGTTTCTGCCAAGTACCCCTTTCTGATACAATGGCCCTGAAGGGACATGCATCTTTGTGGGTTTTTGCACTAAAAAATATATCCAGGTGCAAGCCCTCAGCTTTCTTTATTTTTACCGCCAGCTGATTGAGACTTAGCTTTTGACAGGTGGCATATGCTCTTTCCTTGATCTTTTTCAGTACTATGTCTACAGGCTTGAAATTTTTCATTACAGCAGCGTTAGCCTTTTCATTGTACATATCCTCGGGCATGACGACAAAGCCTCCTTCTTTATCTGAGAGCAGAAGTTTCTGGGAGTTTTGCCCTAAATATCTGACCACGGGTCTGACTTGAATGGGCTGTCTTCCTTTCTTGATGGAGCTTGTGATGACGTTCACACATTCTGAGATGCATCGGGGACGATCTGCTTCTGGAACTTTGAAGGCTACCTTCCTTGCCAAGGTTAGTAAAGCAGGTGGCTGTAAGGTGGGTTCCACGGAAAATTTAGGGCCTAGGTCTAAAGTCTTCCTTACAGGAGAAGGAATACTAACGTCGCCCAAGATGGTTGTTGTCCCTTTGACGGCAGTCAAGTTTCTCTTTTTGCAGAGCAGTTGGGGAAGAATCCCCCGCCAGAGAAATTCAGCAACTTGTCTCTCCGAATTGCTCATGTTGTAGAACAGCCTTCGTTGTTGGTTCTCGGTGCCTCCACGAGCAGCACAAGCCACTCTAAGGCATTCCTTGAAATACCTTTCTTGCCGCCAGTACTCGGAGCGAAGAATCCGACACAGTCTTCTTGCATGGCCTGCTGACGGTTGTAGCATACCGCACAATCCATGGAGTTCCACTGGGCAGAGGCCTTTCTTGATGCGCCAGGAGGCCACTCTGGCACTAAACATGCACTGGGCCGCGAGGTTGACCAGAGACCATCCACTGCAGAACCTGTGGATGTGATCCAGATTTTTGTGCAACAACTGTTCTAGCTTCCCATAAAGAAAAAACAACAAGAGAAATAGTGGAAGCCTTTTGGATAAGAAAGCTCGAATCCAAATGTGTGAGCCAGCCATCATTAACACTACAAGACAGCGAGTATGAGTTTATGGGGGCAGCTGCGCACAAATAGGTGTATGGTCAAGGCTTCGGAGTGCCGGCACTGGACATGCCTAGGACTTTGAGAGATTGATTTTCATTTTATTTTGTTTTCCTTTTCAGCTATAATTATTTTAGGTGTAATTTTATTTAATTTATTAGCTTTTTCACATCTTTCTCTTTTCCGATATATGTTCATGTGTGTAGTTTTCTTCCTTCTCCTTTTCATAGTAAATCGTCAGTTGCGAGTCAGCGCTTGCCTGTTCTGTCTTCCTTTTCTGTCCCTCTCCTTGTGCGCTGTTTAATTATGTATATACCTCTGCAAGTGGGATCCCGGCTTAACCTCGAACCGCGCGCCAAGGTGAGGCGGACCTACTCTCCAGCCAGGACGTTCGCTGGTTGTCGTACAATGTTGCCAAGCGTCTCTCGCCGAGGCGTACACCACTGAGCGCAAAAAGAAATTTTTAAAAAATAATTATAAAACGTACATGTGTCGTCTTCGACACCGAAATAGCAAGGACGATTAAATAAAATGCCTAAAGCGGTAACAAATCGAAAATTTTCAAAAAGATCTAAAGTCTCAAGGCGCTCTCTTCAGAATGCGCCAAAAGTCGCATGGCCTTTGCATCAATGATGGCTGCGCTCGCGGCAGCTCTGGCTTCCATAACATGCACGAACAGAGGCTGCGATCGTTATAGAGTCAGCTCCAACCCTGAAAGATTCCCCGTCCTACAATATGTGACGCTACGATTCTGTGTGGATACCTCCTCCTGCGTTCCGAGACAGTAAGTGTGCCGCTAACTTAAGCCATCGGCGATGCAGCAAACGGCACCATCTTGTCATCGCGCACCCCAATGACGTGCCCCTGGCGCACCCCAGCATGGCGGAAACGGTACGGGGCGCCAGCGTCGCTCAAAATGGCAGCGCACAGGAGCCTTTCTTGCAAACGTGTATAGCAACCACCAACTAGCCCAAGTATCCACCATTTTGGAGTTTCACTACTCGTGCTCTCCGCGACCGTGCCTAAGAGTTTTCTTTTTTCTTTTTTTTTCTGCTCTTTGTACGAGCGATTGTAGGAAACGATGTTTCAGTTCTACTAGCTCTTTATCGCTGCACTGTTGGTTAGTTTCTGTGCTGTAAAAGTTGAGGACGAAGAGTCAGTGGATCGACGTGATCGAGGTCAATGATGAAAGCGTTTCGAGTACAAGCCAGTGTACGAGTGCATGCCGTCAGTCCGATGATATAGAGCTATACTTGGCACAAAAGAAGCTATCAAGTTCTGAAGAAAAAAAATTTAGAACGCTCGCAGAAATTAGGATTGCTAGCGTACGACACGCCCAACTTCATTGCTGAAGGTTCGGACACCGAGGTCGTCGAATCATCGTACACTCTCCAGGCTGAAGATGCCTGCCGTCTCTCGGAAATGCATGCAGTGTGACCTCTTCAGTTGCTGAAATACCGGGACAGTGCCTCACACAGCACCTTCTAGGCATTGTAGTTGATCACGTCAATTCACTGACTCCTCTTCTTCTACCTTTACAGCAACATTAAGCGATGAAAAGCAAATAAAAGAAATCTTGTCGTCTTGAATCGCTCGTGGGCAGTGTTGCCAACTCAAAAATTGAAAACCCGCAGTCGGAATCCCGAAAACCGCTGAAAAACCGCTAAACTCAAAACACAGCGCAAAACAATTTTTTTTTACATTTTTTTTTTGCTTTAATTCTTAACGGAGGTATAATAACAGTAAAGATCATATCAATGCCATCTGAAAGCCAGCTTTCCTTTTGTTTTGACTAGAAATCTGTCACGCCACGCTACAGTTCACCCAGGTGATACGAAGCCAAAATTGCAGAGTGAGCGCATACGAACATGGCAAGGGACCCTACAGCAGTGCATGACTAGTAAGACCCGTTCAACTCGTAGAGTCGTCTGCTACCAGAGGAGAAAGGTGCAGCGGCCGAAACATGCTTCTTTGTTGCAGCGTGCGCGACCACATCCACATTCTTCGAAGATAGTTCTGTTTTGAAATAGCGGTACCTGGCTCGTCTGCTATCACCAGGAACCTCCAGTAGCCAGTCTTTAAGTTTGGGGTCTTATAGCCAGTCTTTTCTAAACCTTTGAGCGTACTTCACCGCGCCCATTTCACGAAACAGTGACAAAAACGTCGAAGGAGAATTGGAACATTCATGCTGTTCAAACGTGCGCGCACAAAACAGGGAGGCATGTTCCGATATTCAACGCCTTAATGTTTTGATGACGTCACAGGCGTTACTCTCACGAACCAGAACATTACTGAGAGTAAGCGAAGACGACTGTGGCTTATTATCCTTATCATTATGGATATGAAAGGTGCATAGTTGACAGTAAATCGATATAACTTCTATATCGCCAAAAAAAAAAAAAAAAACGCCAAGGTTACATAAAACCGGCTAAAAATCCCGCCGCCCGCAAAACAATAATTTATCCCGCTAAACGGAACCAAAAACCGCTAAGTTTAGCGGGAAAACCGCTAAATTGGCAACACTGCTCGTGGGGGTGCGGAGAATAACAAAAATATTAAAAAGAATATTACACGCGCTCGCGGTAAGCACGAGGAGGGATACAACTCACGTGACTTCCGGCGATGCCTCCCTTCTGACCGCCCCGACACCTTGCGTCACAGTGCACTGTCGGGAACTTTGAATGTTGCCTCGTATTTCTATTTTTGATAAAAAAAACTACGCACCTCTGTAGTGAAACAATTTTTTTGTAATGTCCTGACATGCCATTTCAACGCCTAGCATGAAAAAAAAATTTTTTTTTGGCGTGTCAGAGGCCCTTTAAAATCATGATCGACTGGCAGAATAATAACTCTTGGAAATACTTAAAAATGATATACTAAATCGTACTATTCATGATCGAGTGTGGTATTTCCGTCAAGATGGCCAGCTTGTGCCATATTACGCGAGATGCGTTCCCATTTATATGACACTTTGCAGCCGGTGTGCATGAGTGCCACCTTCAGTTTTTGTTTCCTCTTATTTTGCTTACTTCCCTCGGAGCACGTGGAGTCTGTTCCAAGTGAAGCTCGGAGCACGTGGGGCGGAAGATTGCTCTGCAGAACCCAGGGATCCTGGATTCAATCCCAAGCCATTCCTGCCCTTTAACGTGCACCAGGTATTACTGCGGGGTGCACGTTAAAGACCAGGTTGGAAGAAATGTGTCACTATCCCATCCTTAGCTTTATCAAAGAAAGAATTGGATTATCTCGAGATAACATCAAAGCACCGATTGGCGACGAGCGCGACCGAAAGCGTCGCTGTGGTCGGCCTTCCACGACTGGCCAAACGCCGACTATGACGTCGGAAAAGGATTTATCATCGACGGAAATAAGAAAAATGAAAGAACTTTAATTTTGACAAGTTGGCAGTGTTCCTTTGAGAGCGCAATGATTTCAAGCTTCCACCATGCTATTTACAAACACCATCGAACTTGTTGTTTGCAAGGTAATGACGTCACAAGGGGGAACCGTAGGAGGGCGCCACCATAACTTCTCGCCGCTAATAGTGATGGGGAAATTTTCGTATAATTTTATTTTTTAATTTAATTTTTAATTTGTATTTATTTTTAATTTAATTTCTTAATATTATTTCTTTTGTTGTCATTTAATTTAATTATTAGTTATTTATTAATGTTTATTGGCCATTTGGTTTCTGGTGTGTAAAAATTTAAAATGTTCTCATTAACGGCGATGGAGAAGAAGTTGAAGATTTGAGGAAGAAGAAATATAGGGACTGAGTTGTTAGTCAGCGCTGCGAGTCTGTTTCCTTCTTGTGTGCCTGTGAGAGTGACTGTATATTCGCGCTGTTCCATTCAAGCATGAATTACCAACTAGCCCATGCATCCACATTAGAGAGTTTTAGTAGATCGTGTTCTCAGGCCATGCTAATCGTAGCGGGAGCTCGCGCTGCCACTTCGATGCATGCTCTGAAGCGCGCGCTCGTATAGCGGTAGCGGGCCTTCGAAAGCGACCTACTAAAACTCCCTATTATCACGTTAAAGACCCCAGCCTCGCGGTTGTACCGCACTGGGAAATTTGCTCATTTGTATACAGTTGAGACACCAGAGGCCCACTAAGGCAGAATAACTTCTGGCTGTATTAACCACGTGTAAACATACACACACACCAATTTATTTATCATCATTACCACAGCACAAAACAGGAAAGGGTTTTGCCATTTTAAATTCTACCGTTTCCTCCTCCTTAGCATAGGCATTTGTGGAGGCTCGTCAAAGCCCGCTTCAGTGGCTCAGTACCTGGGCAAAACTAAAGTCTCTGGATCGCGGGAAAGTAGCGCCTCTGCCACGGTGTAAGATACACTCTTTAGGTGAGGACACGGCGGGGCTGAACGTGCGGCGCGAGGAATCAGATAGTGTTCGTTCGACGGGCATCCGAAAGGCTGCATTATTCCGCGGCCACCGTGCCCGCGGCTGACAGTGTCGCCGGCGGCCAAACGGTGAAACTGTGTGAGAGTGAAAAAAATTATCTCGTTGCCATGACACCCTGGTACACCGTAGTTTTTCTGCACGAGCGACAACCTCGCTGGAGCTCTGCGCGTGTGGAGAATGAGGCGGCACGAGCCGTCTTTGCCGTGCCCACGGGTCGACGAGTCATCTGCCGGCGCCGCTTGAAACCATAGTGAGAGAGAGAAAGGGAGTGAGTCAAAAGCGAAGGACGAAGTGATCTGAGCCGGAACGCAAAAGCTTCTATCTCTGGAATTTGCTATTCTACGCGACTTCGTCGGTCCCTTGGACTTCGGGGTCTACTCGGACGGCAGGAGCTAGGGCAGCTCCCTGCACAGCAAGAGAAGGGATGCATGCTGGTATGTCTCTTTCCGAAAACGATATATCCATCACGGCAGCACAACACCAGGCCAGCAGCGCACTCGATGAATCCCAGGACTGCAGTCGATCTGTCTGCTCAGAGACCGCAAACATGGAGAGCGAAGATTCCGGAGGCGAATGGCGCAGATCCGGCAGAAAGCGCTGTCGTTCAAAGAACAGCGACTCGTCTCCAGACGTTCAGCAACAACCAAAGAAACAAGATAACACCAGCCTCACCGTCATCTTCGTTCCTGTGAAAGAGGAGACCAGACTTACAGCGCTCAACAGCCTGAAAATTTCCGAAGCCCTTGAGAAGCTCTGCCAAGAGTGCATCATCCAAGTGCGCCCCAACGATCGGCTGAACCTGATCGCTGTTGATGTTCGGAACGGGCAGGCAGCGAAAACTCCACTGAACACTGCAATGCTCTGCGGTGTTCCAGTAAGAGCCTACTCCCCACTGTCAGGGCCCATTTCGTATGGTGTCATCCAAGGCGTCGACGCTGAAATCACAGAAGACGAGATTGCGCGCAATCTTCGCGCTGATGACACATGCTGCAAGATTGCCAACGTTCGGAGACTTGGACGCTCCCGCGTCGTGAAAGTCGCCTTCACCAGCACTAAGCTGCCAAGCTACGTGCTTCTAGGGCACGTTCGTTATCCAGTCTCACTGTTCACAGACAGACCGTTACAATGTCACAATTGTAACGGATTTGGCCATAAGAAAATCGCCTGCCAACGTCCGAAGGCCTGCTGCCGTTGTGGGCAACACCATGACGGGACGGGTGCTGAATGTCAGTCCACGACAGTGAAATGCACCAACTGCAGTGGAAAGCACCAAGCCACATCACATGACTGTCCAAAATGGATTAAAGAGCGTGAAATTATAGTGTACTCCAAGAAGAATTCAGTGCGATTCCGCGAAGCGAAGTCAGCCTTAGATCCCCAACAGAGACAAAAAACTGGCACCGCTGAGATCATAATGCAAGACGAATCAGAGCCAACGATCTCTAAAGCAGGCGCCAAAAGCTACGCTTCTGTCGTCGCTGAGGACTGTCAGAAAAAAATCGTTATCAACCAAGTTCCACCGAATGATGTCCCAAGTGATGAAAGGCCAACGTCGTCCACGCAGCAACCTTCCTCGCAGGCGCTTCCAAGGCGTCAGGCAACAAAACGAAGCACTGAAAGGAAAGAAAGCGACGAAGCTTCAGGTATACCCATCGCAACAACACCCGCCTGGGTCTCCATTATCAAGACAGTTGCAAACATATCCCTGGAAATATTGTCTAAATTTGAAGCCTCGTGGGCCCGGGCAATTGCTACAATTTTGCAGGCAATGCTTCCCCTTCTGGGGGCATGCTAGGGGGACCAAGTAACGCAAATGCGCGACACCGTGGGCAGAAGACCCTGAACAGACAAAGAGCTCCAATATCTCGCCAAAAGAATAGCACTCGTCAACAAAGGCGCAGTCCAGTGTTTCCTTCCATCCTCCAATGGAACGTAAATGGGCTGCGCACGCGCCTACCAGGGATGCGTGAATCTTTAAAAACTGAGCGTGCTGACATCCTGGCTCTTCAAGAAACGAATGTCGTACCTGGAGAAGAGCGCCTTTCTCCTTATGTGTTCTACCACAGTGCCCCCATAAATCCAAATGATAGGTCACGAGTGGCGATACTTGTACGTGACGATGTATATCATAACCCCATAGACCTTTCGGACTTGAATTTGGCCATGGAGGAGTACTCCGGCGTAATTGTTAGAATAAAAGGATGCGAAACAACGATTGTTTCAGCTTACATCACGCCACACGGAGTCTGGAACACAAAAGTGCTGGAAGAGATTAAAAAGAGGAGCCGCGGTCAGCTTATCATCTGCGGAGATTTTAAGGCTCACAACGAGGCTTGGGGTGGTAGACGAACGGACGCCAGAGGAAGACAGCTAGAGGCTACCATGGCAGAGATTCAACTTCGAGCTCTAAACGATGGGTCCTCCACATTTCGTAGGAAGGGGCTCAGCCCCACTACTATCGACCTAACTTTGGTGTCCTCCGAAATATTTGGGTTATGGACGGCTCGACCCGACACAGAGGGAAGTGTCCACGTGCCTATCAGAGTGACACATCCAACTACAAGCCCCAAAAACGTAAAAACCTGTAAGGTGACGAACTGGGATTTATTTCGTCAGTATGTTGCTACCGCCATTGAGAGTGGCAACTATGAAGATCTAACATCTTGTATTGCGAAGTGCCTGCGACTTGCCACGCGCTCCGTCACGGTGCCCGTTACATGCCCTGCACCTGACTTGGAATGGCTAAATCTCCGCGCAGCTCGAAGACAGGCACAGCGAAGGGCACTTAGCACGAACGCCTCATGGGACTGGACGCGCTACAACCGGATCGACGCTAAATTTAGACGACACACAAAAAAACTTCAAAGATGGCAATGGAGACACGGATGCGCATCGCTCGGCGGTGCTGGTGGTGGTAGACGTGCTTGGAGACTCGCTCGAGCCCTCGCCGGCGCGAAACTTCCGCGTCATCCTATTGCAGCTCTTGCAATCGAGTCCGGTTGGCCCATGACAGTGGTGGCGGAGGTATTGGCGGACGAATTTTCGCGGCAGTCATCCACTCCGTTACAGTACCGGGAACAGTTAGGACGACTACCTCCAGTTCCACTCACCAAAGATCAAAATAACGAGGCAATGTTGGCGAGCCAATCCGATTTCACTCTGGCGGAGCTCACTGAAGCCCTTCACAAGTGTAACAAAAAGAGTGCTCCAGGACCGGATGGTATAACCTACCAAGCGCTCCGAAACGTCGATCCTGCCTACCACCTTGATGTTCTTGAAAAACTGAACCTCGTATGGACAACCGGCATCATTCCTGACGCATGGAAGGAGTCAACTATCATCCCAATAGTCAAACAAGGAAAACCTGCCGCGCTGCCGTCGTCTTACAGACCAGTGTCACTTACAAGTTGTGTAGGCAAACTACTTGAACGGATGGTCCTTCGCCGTCTCACCTGGTTATTGGATAGGATGAAAGCGTTTCCACCAGAACTAGCAGGTTTTCGAGCAAAAAGGTGCACCGGCGATGCCATTGGAGATATTGCGTCAACCCTCGAGGAGGCAAAAGCAACAGGCAAGATGGTACACTGTGTGTTTTTAGACATCAGTCGTGCATTTGACACTCTCCCTCACTTCACCATCATCCACCGGCTGAAGCAACTCGGAATTGGTGGACGGATTCTTTCCTTTATCAAGGCGTTCCTTTCTGGACGAACCATCCGCGTCAAAGTGCCTGAAGCTGTCAGCTCACCACGTCCAACAGACCGAGGAGTTCCTCAAGGCAGCGTCTTGAGCCCCATGCTTTTCAACATAGCGATGGCTACCCTCCCTGGTTGCTTACCAACAGGACACTCCAATCTCCGTACAAGAATGGCCATATACGCGGATGATGTTGCAATTTGGTGCGTCGGACCCTCGAAGAACGCGATCGCAATTCGCAATCGCCTTCAAGTGGCCGTTGATGCCACGGCGCTAAGGATATCGAGATTGGGCCTTACCCTCTCAGCTGAAAAAACAGCTTCACTTCTATACCGGCCTGCAGGTCGAGTACCACAAAACGCTCTGCAGCTGAAACTTGCTGGGATGCCACTCAGAAGGGTTAGACAGCACACCTATCTCGGAGTTGTCTTGGATGACCGCGTGACTTGGAGGCCAGAAGTTCGTGGGACACTGGGTCGATGCCGACGGCTCTTGCGAGTCATACGACAACTTGGAGGATGCTCTTGGGGCGCTCCACAACGCGCTCTTCTCCAACTTTATAAGGGTCTCATAATGTCCAGGCTCCTGTACTCGCTCCCTCTTTTAGCCATTGGAAGAGCCCAAAATAGAGAACTTGACACATTTCACCGAATTGCTCTTCGCAGCTGCTTGGGGCTCCCCCCTTCGGCGGAAAATATTGCGACACTTGTGTGTTCCGAGGAATGGCCGCTTTCCCTAAGACTGGAGGAGAGAGCCATGCGCAACATTAGTCGCATGAGTGCTATACCATATGAGTCTAGCATCCGATCTCACCTTCGGGCTAGACGAAACTCTCACCTGGGGCATTTGATAGTGCAATTCGATCGACAGATTGGAGGACCTGGAGAGTTCCTTCCTTTTTTGCCTCCGCATTCGACACGTCCACCACTGGTGATATGCGAAAGTCTCCCTCTTCCGCAGCGAAAAGCAAATGTACTGACAACTGTTGCAAAGTCAGCTGCTCTAGAACGCCTAGATGACGACTACAAGGACTGGCTTCAGGTATATACAGACGCATCCATCAACAAGGCCAAGAAGACAGCAACAGTTGCAATCACAATTCCAGAAATGGACTTTGATGTTGCTGGACGACTCAACTTTGTGACGTCATCAACAACGGCAGAGCTGGTGGCAATTTGGGGAGCACTTGAGTCTATCAAGAACATTACGTTGCCCACTAAGGCTGTAATTTTAACCGACTCTAAATGTGCACTCCAACAGCTCCAACGAACAGATAAACGCACGCCACTACTGGAAAGAGTTGCATTAGAGGCTCGAACAGTGGAGGATCTAGGGTGGACCCTCGCCATGCAGTGGATTCCCTCTCACGTTGGAATTTCCGGCAATGAGCGAGCAGACACACTGGCTGCAAGGGCCCATGACGATCAGGCGCCGACGTTTCTTTTGGACCGATTCAACGAGGCGCATCGAATAATTCATGATGAGCTTCAGCAATTTCATCCACATCCTGGAGTGGCGACTGGCGAGCCGCCTCCAACGATTCCTCGGAACCTTCTACGTGCCGACGCCTCACTGCTACACAGACTACGGGCTGGGTGTCCATACACGGGAAAGCGGCTTCACATGATGGGCCGCAAAAAAGACTCCAACTGCCCAGACTGTGGGGATCCAGAAGATTCGGAGCACGCGCTATTGTTGTGCCCTGCTCATGAAGAACCCAGAAGAACGCTTCTTCAGAGTTACGCCCAAGCTGGACTTGTACACGCCACTGTCAGCGACATATTGAATCCTGAGGGTCACCGGGGGGCGACAGAAAGAGCGTTCCGTGCACTTCTAAGATTCCTTCGAGAAACAGGTCTTGAAGACAGACTTTGACTTTACTAGGGAGTCGGCCAGATGCCGGTAATTGATTACGTTTCCAGCGGATCAGTGACTAGAGAGTTTTAACATAGCGGTGCCGCGTTGCCGTTTCTGTTGCTGCGTTGCCGGGGCAGGGCTGGGGCCGCACCGGGGAAGGAGGAGGGGCGACGTTTTGGCCGGCCGTCATGTGGGTACCGAACTGGAACAAAAACTCCCGGGCAGTAGGGCACGGAGGAAGGATGGAGCGTTTCCTTGCGGTCGGTTCAAGGCCTGCTCCCGGCGTGGCGGGGACGGTGACATTATTGCGGTGGTACTTTCCTGAACATTTTATGTCCCTTCTTGAGCCTCTCTGCATTGCACTCACAGTATGCAAAGATTGCCCTTTTTCTCATTCTTTTAGTCTCTCCTATTCCCCTTTTCATCCCCTTCCCTAATCCACCAGGTAGTGACTCGCCCCATCAACGGAGGCCCACAATCTCCTGGTGTCCACCCTTTCCCGTCACCCCAGAAATAAACAAACAAACAAACAAACAAATCAAAAGCGAACTTTATCTGCACTGCGCGAGGAGCGCGCTGTCCTCACCTGAAGAGTATTATCTTACACCATGGCCTCTGCCTCCTCTGCCTGCTAGCGGGTCGCTAAAGAAAGAAAAGAAGAGCATGGTGTGTGTATGTTTATACAGTCTACCTCAACAGGCAACTTGTCTCTCAGCTGTAGATGTACAATTTAGCCAGTGCGGTAGAACCCCTTGGTCTTTACCGTGCACCACGCAGTAGTATACATATAGCGTTGGGAATTGAAATCAGGATCATTGGCTTCTGCAGCGCGAGTTTTCGTTCCATGTGCTCCCAGCTGGTGTACTCTAGCCCACTCGGCCACCGATCCCCCCCCCAGCCAGACACAAATACGAACATACAAATGACCAAACCTCGCATGGTTATTGGCTAATCTTTTCATTAATTTATTCAAATCACGGTGGAAGGAACGTGTATATCTTCTACCATGATTCAAATCTTCCAAGTTATTAAAGGGTCCTTCTGAACCAGTCGTGGCCAAGATCGCTATGAAGCATCATTGTACTGAAAGTGTTCCTCGGCCACTATAAGCCTTTTTGACATTATTAATGCAAACAACTTATCAATTATTTTTATCTCCCAAGATCTCTTACAATGATATTACTCTTTTTGTATACTTCAAAACAGGAAAATTATTTTTAACGCCTCCAAGCACCGGCAGCGCATGTGGTGGTGATACGAATATGTACGCTTGTTTAGCTGGTGTGTGAATAGCAAAATTTTGATATGCAAAAAAACGTCTCTATAAAGCTACCCGTTACTAGCGAATTTAGGTAGTCGCACAGAGAATGAAGAGGTCAAGGACAAATTGTTAATTTTATGAACCGAATGGCGACCACACGCGGAGAGCCCTACTTTCCCAGGATCCACTTACTTTAGGTAAAACAAAGAAGGTCATCAATGGCGGCTGTAATTTGGCGCGTGTGTAAAACGTCTGTAAGAAACCAACATGTTCGTGTATAGAGTGTCGCGTGCCAGGCTATCTCTTTGAACTGGTAACCACGCTCAAACGAAACACATATCCAACTGTGACTTGTGCGGTTCGCACAGCCCCGTCTTCTTACGTTACGCTATCTTAGGGTGCCTTCATGTGCGCTTTGCTTGGGGCGATGATATCTGACCATTTTGTATTTTGTTCAGAATACCTTTTTTTTTTTTCCTGAGCGCGAGCAAGCGGGTTTCTCCGCACTAGCTCTTGGCGTGCTCTTGGCATTGACACTGCTACGGCGACATTTTGTGACCGGTTATCTTTTTTTTTTTCGAGAGAGAGAGTGCGCGCTGTCGGCATCGAATACTACAAAGGATGTCAACATCCAAAGCAAAGCGCACAAGAAGGCACCCTACGTTATTTACGTTACTTTACGAAAGCTTATGTAGAAGCAACGTTATTTGAATAGCTCAGTTACGGAACTGCCCATAGACGCTGCTTGCTCGAGCAGTACCCCCCTCACTTACCATGTCGTTCGACGCACCGGACGGCTGCTATAGTAAGTGCAGTGTATTCTATGAGATACCTACGTTTCGAAGCACAGCGTCTAGAAGGAGTTCCACCGTACTCTATGGAGCACACATTTTTGAAATGATAATCTAGATGGCGCTTTAAACGATGGGAGAGTAAAGCCCCTCTACGGGAGGCGGACTGAAGGAAGTCAGGAAGGGCACTCCCTTTTGCGGGAATTCCACAACTGGGGTCATCTAGTAACGTTGTATACAAGTAACCGGGGCATCTAAGCTTTGTAACCTTATAATCTTTTTTTAAGCTGTACAGGTTTGTTTTGAAAAGCCGTGAAATTTACACTTATGCGGTGTGTGCAGGTGCGTTATATACGACCAGGGGGACATTATGGGGGTGGCTAATCTTTGCGATAAGTAGGCTAATGAATCAAAATTCGTTAATTACCCTTCAATTACTGAAAGTGGACATATAGATCCGATTATAACGTTACTAGGCGTCACCGAAAACCACTAAATCAACTCTTTTTAGAACGACTTGAAGCTCGTGGGAAACTCGGGGGCGCGCCAAAGTTACCACTCGTGAAACAGGCGCAAAGCTAGCAGTTGCGGAAGGCGGATGATTAGATTACCATCACGTTCCGCCACTGCTAGCTTTCCGCCTGCTTCACGAGTGGTAACTTTGGCGCGCCCCCGAGTTTCCCACGAGCTTCAAGTTGTTATCAGAAGAATTGATTTAGTGGTTAGGTTTAGAAAAACGTACTGTGCCTGTTTCACCTAGCCTATCATCGGTCGACGCTAGTTTCGACTTATAATGGCGTATTGAAGTCGACTGGAAAGAAATTTTGAAATCCAGGCAACAATAAAGGTATCAACTTTGAAATGGTGAAGTTTTGTGATAATCCGGTTATGAGGTACCCGATCATATGCTTTTGTCAGGTCTTGAAAGATGGCACTAGGTTGTTAACGTTCCAAAATATAATGAATGTTATGTACCACTTCTAGAAGTTGTGTTTCGCATGATAATGCTTCCCTAAATCCGCGTTGTTTGTTGTTTAGAAGGCTAATTGAATTTATGCAATTAATAACGTTTGAGAATATTACGTGTTTAAATATCTTCGATGGAATACTAGTAAGTGAAATGGAACGGTAATTATTAGGCAAATTTCGATATCCAGATTACAGGGCTGATTTTAAAGGTCAAGAGGTATGTTACCAGAAAAAAAATGATTATCGAAATATGTTAGTTAGAAACAAGGATGTTAGTATTTTTCAAGATTGTGGGGTGGATAAGGTCGTCACCAGAACTTGAGAGAAGTTACTGTTTTTCGAGCGCTCTGGACAACACCATCGTTATCGCTTCCATGGGGGTGGGGGGGGGGGGGGGGGGTCATTAAAGGGGAACTCCGGCGATATTTTGAGCAACCCCAACTAACCATATATTCGAAATCGCCGTCCATTACTCTTTTCGGTATGCTATTTAGTATCGCGAAATTCAGAATAGTTATTGTGAAATCGGCAAATGAAAACGACGCCAAAACGAAGATTCGAATATACCCGCGCTTTTCATTGCCCTGACGTCACGGTTGGGCTGGATTGCGGTTCGAGCGGGCAGTCTAAATATGAACTATGCCGAGCATTAGTATCGTGCTGCTGTGCGGGAGCTGGAGCGACCTTCCAAAGCATTCATTTGACACCATGAAACTGTTTGTAATCAGATGTGAACAAAGTCTACAGCCCAAAGAGCGAACTCCTACCCAACCATGACGTCACTTTTTCAATGTTGCCCGTAGAGCTTTTCACTTTGAAAAACACGATGAGGTCCAAAATTGTAAATTCTGTAACTGCACAAAAAAAAGTTATTTTGTCCAAATATTTGGGTTACTAGTTCAGCGATGTTTGTTGGTGTGTCTAGCAATTCTTTTAGGCAAATCGGGGACTATGAAGAAAACGGCGGAGTACCCCTTTAAAGGTGGGAAGCGGAATAATGTCTAGATTTTATTTAGTAAATAAAAAATAAAAGCAGTTATTGAGGCAATCAACGCACTGCTTATGGATAATGCTGGTCACTCATTAGAGAGAGGGAGGGGTAGGGTGTTTAGGGTTGCAACAAGGCATGTAGTTGGGCTAGTTGGTGGTACATACTGTGTGGTGGGAACAGCGCAAAGAAGACGTTGGACCAGGGAGAAGAAACACACAGACAGGGCGCTGACTTACAACTGAAAGTTAATTGCTCTGCAAAAAGAAAAAGAAACACTGAAATGAGGAAGGGAAGAGAACAAGCAATGCCACCCGATAACATTCGGCATCGGCCACGCCCACACGCTGCCACACTAACCTGCCACACTTTTTACCGAAAACTACCTTGTCCTCTGCAAGGGCAACAGAAGGAGCTCTCACGCAAGTGTCAGCTTCGATAGACGTCATAAAATAAGTTTCGTCTATCTCATCGCAGCCTTTTTTTTTTTTTTTTGTGACAAGACAAAATTTTTATATCATAAAATGACGGCGAGCAGCCACACCTATCACAATGGACCGCTAAGTTCCCTCAGGGGACTTAGCGGTCCATGTTTTATATTGTGAATGTAGTGTTTTCAGCACCACACAAACTTCACAGCCTCTGCAAAAAAGTAAACACCTCCTCAATCAGCACCGTCAGCTGCGCAAAAAAACACAGATCCAACTTTGTCCCATGTGTTGAAGGGGTAGTCTATTCGTTTCCCCTTTCCTGTGAAAAGAGTACATTGGACAGACGGGGCGGTGTTTAAACGACCGCCTACGAGAGCACAACAACAACATTGCCAATGCCAACTCCGGTCACCTAGGTATTCACTGTAGGGATTGTGGCTGTTTTGCGCGACTGGACAACTGTGCTGTGTTAGGCAGGAGTAAGAACCAGCTCACCCGAGAGATTATAGAAGCGAAGAACATTGCAAGACGGCAAGCCCAATGCGTTAGCACTCCGTCCTTAGCTTTATCGGAGAAAGAACTACATTATTTAGACAGAAGGTGGTTAAGACAGTAAGCCAGTATAACCCCTGATTTTTGTTCGCATTCCTTGTATTTAGTCCACTTCTCGTGATTTGAGCCCGAGAGTTTAGCGCGCTTGAATAGTCTTTCCTTTTTATTCCCCATACGTCGAATAATTTTGGTGTACCCGGGGTTATGACCGTTAGTTTTAATGTGTAATAAGAGGAACGTATTTGTTGGCCAGGAGGGACAAGTTGTTCTTAAAGTGGTGCCCATTTTCTTCAATAGTGCGGCTATAGAGTGTAACACGGAAGAGCTAATAAAAAGCTCATAGTTCGCTATTAATAGAATCATAGTCTGCCTTATTATAATTTTTTATTTTCTCACGATGAAGAAGTTTGCGCTTTATTGACAAAGAGAAATTAAAATGTGCTACAAGATAATCTCTTAGTCCGGTAAGTAATGTAAGGTTATTCAAAACGCTTTGACCCGCAGATAAGCAAATTTTAAGAATGTTACTACTATAATCAGTGACTCCCGTTGGACGAGTAATGAGCTGGGAAAGGTTAAAATCGAAGCACATACCAATAAAACGTTTTGAGCTACTGTTCTTTGGAGTTAACACGTTCCAGTATTGTTGAATATATGTATTATAAAGCCATTTGCACCACGCAGTTACTGGTATGGCCACTTTCTTTACAATTCCAGGAATATTGGGTCTTATTTCTAATGACCATGGCGAATGTGTTGCATTCCGAACTGCCTCACATAAGTTAGGGAAATGGTCTTTCAGATCCAAGGTTACTTTCGCAAAAGCAGAGGAAGGTTTTGATTCGACAATATTTTTAAGCGGGTGGTATCTATTACGAGTTACATGTCGAAGGTGAAATCAAAATGTTTCTTGAGCTCTCAGAGCGGAAAGCGGTATTGCTTGCTCTAGCCTCAGCGACTGTGCCGGTGTTCGACGTGCATTTGGGTAGTCCTAGGCAAGTGCGCAGGGCTTGTACCTGGGCACTCTGAAGACCTGTCATAACTGTCTTCGAGACAGTGTGCATAACCGACAAGCTATACCTTGAGAGTCCTACAAAAAGCGAGTTATAGAGAGTCATTAATGGGGAGTCGGAACTCCCCTATCTCGTAACACTGATCGTTCGAATCATTTGAGTGAAGTACATTAGTTCTCTTTTCAGCCTTTTGACGTAAGGATTCAACGTGAGAGCGTTATGAACACTTACACATGGAAAAGTATGTCCTGAGATAGGAAATTGGGAAATTAAATTGGTGCTTTTTTTAATTAAATCAAGTAAATTTGCAACAACGGCAGATTCCTCCGGCGATATACGAAGGCCACGAGCACTCAGATATTTTCCCGTAATCGCCTTCTGCAGACGTGCTCGGTTGATGTACAAGGATTTGCTTTTAACCCAAAAACAAAGATCGTGTGCATACAAATCGATATGAACTGTGTCTGAAAGCGATTTAGGAAGACCGAGGAGTGATATGTTGAACAAGTACGAGAATGTTTCTCAGTACGATGATTGCACTACTTGCACATAGCTTGCACCAACATGGCTTGCACCAACGCTATTAACGTTGGTTTGCACCGAACGAGAGCGCGTGCTTGGCAGGGCCGCTGGAAACCCGGAGGTCGGTTTTCTAACATCCCCTACGTTCACATTTCACTTTCATTGCCGACCGAATGACGCTACAGTAGTAATTTTCAGATGACTTGTAGACCTGGGTCGCTAAACTCGTCAAGCACAACTTTGTGTCCGAAAGTTGCGGAACGCGCTAATTGGACTCTCGCGACGCTGACGTCGGGCCGAGCGAGGTGTCAATCATTCGAAGCAAAGTTCATCGAGGCGCGCGTGCGGCGCGTGAGGGGCGCGAGGAGCCCGCTGATTGAACGGCTTCGCCGATGACGTAGCGCCCGTTTGTCCCTACATCCCTACGCCAAGCTAAAATTAATGCTTTGCAAATTGTCCCTAGGCGACCTGCTGACGCTCAAAATCCCTCCGAAGTTTGTGTTAAAAAGAAACCTCGTTTGTCGAAGTTGTCGCTGACGTCAAAGTGACGTTTCCGAACTTTGCGAGAGCCGTGGTTTGAGCTCGAGATCTTCGCTTCGGATCGAGGCGAAGTTAAACTTTGTCAACATGGCGGTGCCGTGCGCTGCGGCCGAGCTTATCTTCCGCCATCGTCGGCGTCGCTACTGAGACCACTGGGGACGCCTTTCAACTCCCCGACGACGACATTCGGCGACAGTACCGGCTATCGAAAGCCGTTGTGCGTTGACTCTGCGACGAGCTTCGTTCGCCGCCTCGGACCGTGGAACAACAAGTTCTCTGCGCGCTCCGGTTCTTCGGAACCGGTAGCTTTCAAGGCATGGTGGCGACTGACGAGCACCTGTCAGTCTCCCACATGACTGTGAACCGGGCTGTCAGAGTTTTTTTTCGGCTGCCATCGCTTTTTTTTTATTTTATTTTTTCTGTAATATCCGAAGAGGTACTAATAAGCTGGTATACAATTCAGAATGTTGGAAAACAAACAAGAACCGGGGTTATTCTTGGGTAGGGTCGAGTCTCCCGGCAGCCGGCAGAATTATTTCCCCGAAATTCTACTGGCAGTCGTCACTCATTGGCGGTCAAATCAGTTCATCGAACGACGTGTCATCGACAGATCGTTTCATCGGCACGCGATGTAATCACATGAAAGAGATTGTCTTCCGTTAGAGGTATATACACATTAAGCATTTTCCCACCTTTAAACATGTAAGTGGGGTGTCCCATAACTAACACCCTAACAAGTGTAGCGATGGACCTTATAAAAAAAATGCAAACTTCACACCTTTAAAAATGGGTGATTTTTTAAACACGTTTCTTAAAACGTATGATAATGCCTACACCTTTTTATAAAGATGTAAAACTACAATAGCCCTTCTCGTCAGGCACGTAGCCAAGGGGAGGGGGGGGGGGGTGGGGGGGCATAAGGCCTGGCCTTCCCGCCCCCCCCCCCCCAAATTTTCCATTTTGCTGGGGCCTCCTCTCCTCCCTCCTCCTCATAAAGCACTTTGTCATCGGCGCCCCCCCCCCCCCCCCCCTTAAACGAAAATCTGGCTACGTGCCTGCTTCTCCTCAAGGTGTAATTACCACAGTACATTTCTTTTTTGGGGTGTACACAGTGGCCCGGGACTCATTAATATGACTGAACAAATAAATTACACAAACGAGTTGCCGAAACAGCACGTTGCTTCTTGGCGAGTGTCGAGGCAATAGGGAATTTTCGTAGACCGGTCTGCCCCCTCCGCTAAGCGTTCCGCAACGAAGAGGTTGCTACTGCGCCTGCGCGCCGATAGCCTTGACTGTGGAGTTCCCGCTATCGTAGCGGGTTGCGGAGGGCCCTTGCGGGACGGCGAAAACGATCTACGAAAACTCCCTAATATCGCCCGAAAACCGGCTTCAATATTGGCCGGATGTACGGTTTTGCGCCTCGTCCCTACATCCGGCAGTCATGGGAGTACCGATGCAAATAAACGATTTATGTCTAATAGCACTGGCACCACTGATTTCTAAGGAGGCTAGATCGTGGATAGAGGCCTGTATTGCTGGGGTCGAGCGGCACCACCGGCAGTCATCGCTTGACACAACTCAATTTTATTACGTTAGTAAATTGTTCTCTACCATGAAACTTCTATCATGTTTCCGCAAATAACAGTTAATATTGTGGGCAAGAATATTAAACGCGTTAGAATACCAATCTTGTTTAACTAAATGTTGTGTGGTTGAGGGTCCAGGGCTACTTTGTTGGGCGTTAACTGTTATGTGTTTAATGAGACAAGGGCTACCGAGAGTTATTGTGGAGTCATCCGTGATTTCGGAGTCATCAAAGCTCAGCAAACGATAAGTTAGAATGCCTTTACTAGGGATTTTCGCATCGTTTTGACCGCTTGTACATAGTGCTTCATGGTGAAAGCTTTTTCTTTGAACTCCTGTGAGGGCTTCCGTGACAAACTGAAACTCGGAGCGTGCCGTTCAGTCGCTCGACGTGCCATTTATTTAGCAACCGAAGCAAGCGACGTCGGTAAAGTCAATCGTGCTCCGGCCAATTTTTTTTTTAATCGATGTTCAAACGCTTGACGAATGTCTATTTGATCTCCAAGAACCCGACATAATCATCGCAGCACATCATAAAATGCTCGCCCTCGAGCACCGCGTACAAGCATCCAATTTTTGCATGTTTCTCCCTTAGACTTGCGTGTATTGCCTCATGATGTAAAATGCCAAAGCAACAAGGACGAAAATGAAGGGAGAACTAGACAGGACGCGGCATATTGCCTGTCGTCAAGCAATGGCCGCCGGTGAGGCCAGTGACGGGCTCCCAATTCGCGATACAGACTTGCACTGTGAGAGTTCTAATGCATTACACCCACCGGGTGCTGCACGGAGAACAGGCCCCGAATGAACTTGCCAAATGCACCCAGTGCAGACTGATGCTGTCGCCATAGATCTTGTAGAAAAGTACCGACCTCAAACCGAAACTAGCGCCTTTTTGTTCGACGTGATGGGTGGGAATGCGAGAGTGAAGTCGCTGCCATCGTTTAAACGTTGGTTGCTGCAACGTGGAACTTACATTTGTATTTGCGATGACTTCCACTTAAGCAACTCCGCAGTCAGAGATATCTACAGACGGCGTAAGTTTCCGAAACCAGTTGACTACAAAACAGCATACGCTTGAGGAAATTGATGGCACTGTACGCGCAAGAGCTTGCTTCGTTTTAAGCATAATATTATGAGTGAATAACTGAAAGGATGCGGCTTAAATCTAGTTCTTTGGAACAGCTAGCAATACGTTTCGTAAGACTTTTTATTTCCCTGGCATTGAGAACGAGAGCTTTCTCAAAACAAAATATGACGGGGCGAGATAGCTGCCATTCATATATGACTTTGCTTGAGTCTCGGGCAACGTCTCCATGTTTAGCCTTCCCGGACGCTGAGTAAATGCGTCGCAGGTTTCTGCTGTGGGAGCTTTGTCGAAAAATGTTGCACTTTTCACCCATACACAAATGATGCTAGATCTCGCGGCCCCTGTGGTTGTTCTGGGGCTTTCATTGCACACTGGTAGGTTTCAGCGTCTGTACGGCTACAAAACGACTAAAATTTCGCGAATAAAAGACGGGCCGTCGATTCCTCCCTTCGTAAAATATCAGACGCTTACAATTCAAGCTCGCGTTTGAGTTTGTGGCCCGCGGGACGCGATTTCGAGCAGAAAACCAACTTTTTCTTTCAGTTCCGCTGTGCGAATGCCTCATCGTAGCAGACGAACTCTCGTCGTCTGCTCTCGCTCCTCGTCTGGGCGAGGCATGACGGGATTGTCGGCGCTAGAGAGCCCAAAGACGACGTACAGCGAGCGGCGTGAACGCTCGCCTCCCCGCGCTGTCTCGTGCTCTCGTGCATCGCCTAGGCATCGCGGGGGATTTTTCGTCAAAAGTTGCGAAGTTGAGCGCGCGCAGGGAGGAGGAAACTTTGCGGCGTTCTTTTGGTCACTCCCCCCGCTACGTCAAAAAGCGAAGAATGTTTTGCTCCACGAGTTTAGCTACCCTGTTGTAAAACAGAAGGTTTACCAGTTTAATACGGCTGTTAACGCACAGTTTTGAACATGCATCATGCAGTATCATCATGACTGTTCGGAGGCCCATTCACAGAGAAGCCAGAGTACCGTTTGACTATGTTTGATTACGTTGTGAGGATTTCAAGCTATTAGCGGCGTGATGTTTTGGTGGCGCCCTCCTATGGTTTCCTCTTGTGGCTTCATTACCTTACGAACAACAAGTTCGACGGTGTTTGTAATTACCATGGTGGAAGCTTCAGATCATTGCGCTTTCAAAGAAACACTGCCAACACCGTCAAAATTGAAGTTTTTACATTACTCTTATTTCTGTCGACGAGAAACCCTTTGCTGACATCGTAGTCAGCATCTGGCCAATCGTGGAAGGCCGACCGTAGCGACGCTTTTGATCGCGCACGTCGCCAATACGATTGCAAGTCACCGGGATATCATTGCTTCGTATGAAGCGTGGCAACCGATTCAAGGTATAGCTTAGTACGTGGAATACGAAATACTCGTCTGTCGGTGAGATACTGCTAGCTTTCTCTTCAGCGCGGCACATGTACGTTTTATATTGAGGGTGCACGACTACGGCGAAAGCGGACGTGAAGCTTTGCGCACCGGGGGCCTTGGAGGCCATGTCGAGAGTTTGATCTGGCGGCGGCTTGGTTTTGCTGTTTTTCGTAGGACAGTGAGACATAAGAAGACCGATCAAGGATTACCTCTAGGATTACCAGGGAAGAAGGTGGATTACATCGGAGGGCTCTCGGCGATGACTGCCCACCGGAGTCCCCATGGAGGGCCACGAGTGAAGTGCTGTGCACGCGTGCGTGCAAGACAGACAGCGGACGCCTCCTCAAGTTCCTGTGACATCTAATGAATTTCACTTACTCTCGAAAAAGAATTGGTTTGCAAAAACAAGACTGCTCTATTTTCTTTTGTTCTTGTTTAGTGATCTCTATTGACTTGACGAGTACAGAATAAAAACTGATATTACAGAAACAAGAGCATATTTGTTTGTAGCCAAGCACAATAGTTTACAAATCTGGCGAGAATTGATCCGATGAGATGTTATGATATTTATCTTAGTGACTAAAATCCTAATCTCAGAAAATATGAGGTGCGGAAAGAAATATCAAGATTTTAAATAAATAGTACCAGGCCAAAATGGTTAAGACGATCTTCTCTCAACTCAGATCGACCCCTGCCGACACGAAACATGACTGCCACTATAGCCAAGGGTCGTACCTCATTGGTCGGTTGGGGGCTTTAAAATTCGTTTATAGGACCGGTGTTCATCTTCCATGTCACCAATCAGAATGAATCATTTTATGGTTGCAAATATTGTTGACATGTGCATTGTGTATGGGGACTTCTTTGTCATGTGATAAGGACAGGGTGCCCCGTTCGCCGCCGTAGCCATATCACAGGATGGTGCATTGTACCAGGAAGCAGTTATCGCAGGCTTGGTCCTTGATGTGCCTCTGGCGTATCTGCGTGTACAGCATGGATGACACACCGCCGACAATGAAGATGAGCGTGGCTACGCCGACAATGTAGAGCACAAGCTTGCTTGTCGCTCTGGCAGGGTCCGTCTTGAGGCAGGCACCTTCGTTCTCGTTGAAACCCCGTTCGCAGATGCACCGTTCGTCCACGCACTGAATGGCATCGCCGGCGCAAACGTGGTTCTCGGTACAGACGTCGCCTAGCTGAACCAGTTTCTTGCAGCGGTCTCCTGACACGTCCGTGAATCCTGGCTGGCAGACGCAGAACTGTTCCAGACAGCGGGATTCTGGGTCTCTGAGGCTGCACGTTTGGTCCGTGTTGCACGGTTCTGATTTCAAAAGGTCGTACGTGGTCTTGCGGCTCTTGGGAATGCTTTTTGCAGGCGCCTTTCCAGAGGCCCTCTGGAAGTTAGTCAACAAGATGACGCCGAGAAGCCCCCACAATAACATTATCTTTCTTTACCGTGTACCATCACCGAAAAAAATGACCATCCCAAGCATTATTACTATTTGGGAAGTCTGCTTCTTATCAGTGTTCGACGTTGATAATATCAGTAGACATTATTAGCAAGGGAGACACATTGAGATAACGTGTCCTTGCCCATAGTGCCCTTGCGTAGTTTGCTTTCGAAGGAATGGTCTTGACCCCAGTGGTCATCAGATATTGACGAAATGTCAGATCTTCTCTCCCATGTATACATTAGGGAAATCACACTGCCTAGACGCCACTCATGGCGTGATGCATACCGTGGGCATCATTATGTGCCCGTCATCATATTAAGCATATGGTCCCTTTCCGCTTGAAATACGGATCGTAGAACTTATCGGGAGACCGACGAAGTTCTGCCACAGACTATTTAAGAGCTTGTGTTTTGAGTCCGCTTACCTAGGCCACAGGCAGCCGTGAATTACGGTGACCATGGGTTGTTTGGTGTTGGTGCTTTGCATCTTTAGAGAAAGAAGAAAATACTGGGGCTGATAATGAGGATGATCCGGGTACAGTGAAGTGATGAAGTAACGTGAGGAAGAAGTATAAAGTCTCAGTTGATAGTCAGCGGTGTGTATGTCTCTGTTTCTTCTTGTCTGTGTTGTGCCTCGATCGTTCTAGCTGACCGTTCACCTTCTGGGTACAGTGAACTAGACTGAGAGTAGTGCAAAAATTGCCGGCCTCCGGTTGAGGCGCTTCGTGTAGTCCCTACCTAGGGTGCCTAGATGTCTGTCTGTCTCAGGGTGAAGACATCCATTGTTGTCCGGAATGTGCCAGCGCGTGACGCTCTCGCGCACTCGGTGCGTGACTTGGGCGGTAAGATGGCGTCTATGCATCAACCAAAGCTACGCGCTCAAGCTGAGTGACACCGGATTGCGCGCACTTCAAAATGCATAAAAAAAACGATTGGGCGGAAAAATGGCTGAGATGTCACCACTCAAGCAAAAGCGCGCGTGTGTATTAAGGCACTCTATCCATACCAGTTAGTGAATTAATGTTAATTGTTGGGCTAGTTGGTTGAACATCATAAATACTAAAGTGCAAAGGACGAGACACAAGAACGAGAACACAAGACAAGCGCTCTTACAACTGACGTTTACTAACCGGCGCACAAGGGAAGACAAAATGATGTAAAGGGGATAAAATGAGTAAAAAAAAGGGAAACAAATATAATCATGTGATATAAAGAATGCTGAAATAAAAAAATAAAATTAAGTGAAAGAAAAACAAAATAAAATTTGAAAGTGAAAGAAAAGAATGAAGTTTAATTAAAAGAAGCCATCATGGGAAAAAAAATTTAGGTATTCTACAATTGAGCGGACGGCCAATCAGCGCGTGACACTCCCGGCGTAGCGCATTCCACCCGCGACAGATTGCGAGCTGATTCGCCAATCACACAAATGTCATTCGTTGTAAATGGCATTCGAGTTGCCCGTGTGGCACGGGTATAAAGGTCTGTTCACACGATGCATCTCTTAGGCGCGCAACAGTTTCGCGACACTCAAGTTTCGCGAAATGTGCTCGTTCACACGTACCGCTTCACGTGCAACAACGATGACGTTTAGACTCGCGAAAATAGTTTCGGTGTTGACCATAAACTGGCGCTTCAGTTGAAAGCCAAAATCATCATCATCACCATTAGCCATTCAGCGTTGTGTTCTCCATCTCCCGCCACATTCTAAGAGTCAAAACGCAGGCGAGGTGGTGAACAATCATAATTAAGAAATAAAACCTTAAGACAAGGAAATAAAAAGGGACATACACACCACCGTCTTAAAACCAGCACAGCATACAGCTGTCATTTACTTCCATTTACTTAATTTACTCTTAAATTGTCATTGATTAGTTGTTGAATTGTCATTTACTGCCATTTACTTTATTTACTGTTGAATATGTATAATTTGGATAGAGGTTGACAAAGAAGAAGACTGTTGTGGAAGTAAATGAGAGCTGTACGCTGTGCTGGTTTTGAGATGGTACTGTGTACGTCCCTTTTTGTTTCCTTGTCTCAAGCTTTTATTTCTTAATTATGACTAAAAATAGACGCGAATTATCATCATCACCAATTACGTCTTCGTCCATCGCTGGATTTTTTTCCGATATGCTACTCACTTTTCCTTCGGTGGTGCTTGACGTGCTTGCGGAAGCGCCGGCAGTATCCATCGTCCGTGGTTTCGGTTTTTTTTTTCGGATTTGGCTCGGCTACAACACCGGCAGTGAAGTAGTCTTCTCAAACAGCTCGCTCCCCCCTCAAAGGCCACGTGAGAGCGTTTCTGAGCGGCCATTGGCGGCGCCCTTAGAGTGATTGACAGGACTCGGCAAAGTTTCAGCAAAAGCTTGCTCCAGAAGCGAGGTGTGCGCGTAACTTTTTTTAAATGCGCGCGTCCTTTTCGCACTCGTTCAGACGGCGCAACCATTCGCACTCGTTCAGACGGCACAACACCGGCAGACACTAGATGCACGAGAAAAATGCATCGTGTGAACGGGCCTTAATTCTTTGTCCGACAGGGGCACTGACGGCGCGCTAATGCATGACACGCTAGAGTGCCTTCACACACGCGCGCTTTTGCTTGAGAGGTGACATTTCAGCCATTTTTCCGCCCAATCGTTTTTTTTTTATGCATCTTAAAGTTCGCGCAATCCGGTGTCACTCGGCTCGAGCGCGTAGCTATCCCTAATGCATAGACGCCATTTTACCGCCCAAGTCACGCACCGAGTGCGCGAGTGCGTTACGCGCTGGTACATTCAGGGGCAACAATGGATATCTTCACCCTCAGACAGACAGACATGTAGGCACCCTATGATACGCCTTTATATTTTATAAATTTTGTCTTCCCTTGTGGGTTGGTTAGTAAACGTGAGTTGTAAGAGCGCGAGTCCTGTGTCCTTCTCGCTCTTGTGTTTCGTCTTTTGCGCTCCAGTATTTCTGACCTATACCAGGTAGCCCTGGCGCTCGATTCCGGAGCACTTCTGCCAGTGAAGTTCCCGCCAAGCGTGGCTATTTTCAATCTTAGTGGTTCATTCGTGTGTCCTATGGATGATTTATTGGTGTTGCAACGTCTATGAATTAATGTTTAAAGGTTAACCTGGGCAATGTAGTAAAAAACTGGGGTATCCAGTTTTGCATACTGGCGTGTAGCGGCGTGCATCCGCCTTCTTTCTCTTCGTTTTCTTTGCCTATAGCGACAGGCCTCGATCCTACGAATAATCACAATGCCATGACACTTGATATTCACGAAAACAGATCGCTAAAACGACTATAGACACCACCAAAATCATCCGAGAACGTACACGAAGCCATAAGTTTTGTCTCAGTAGCCATGTCTTCCGGATTTCTACAACAGCGCCACTCGCGGCCGTTTACACTTTTGGCGCCACACGGCCGGTAGCGCGCCGCCGAAGCTTTTTCCACTACCCCAATATTTTATACACGTTCGCAAGTTAGGATCCCCTACGTTGCCATTTTGAGCGACGCTGTTTCCGCCATGCTGGGGTGCGCCACGGGCACGTCATTGGGGTGCGCGGTGACAAGATGGCTGCGTCTGCTGCGTCGCCAACGGCCAGCGCTAGCGACACACTTAAGGCCCGTCCACACTGTGCCATTTTCTTACGTTATTTTACGTTACGTGCGAGTCACCGAAACATTCGTGTCTCGAATGTCGCGTGCCAGGTTTTCTTTTCGAACTGGTAGCCACACTTAATATAAAGCCCGGATGACCCGGTGACTTCAACCTAATAGAGAGTTTTAGTAGACCGTTTTCATCTTCCGCTCCGCTCTGAGGGTGCCAAACTGCGCATGCGCGGCCCGCTTCGCCGGAATGGAAAGCGGAGGTCAAAAAACGCGTTTTAGTAGAGCGTTTTTCTTTAGCGTAAGAGCGTTTTGAGCGGGTTCGAAAAATTTGCTTGCGTAGCCCCACAAGTGGATGTTCATAGTACTAGTAAGACAAAAAAAACCTAAGCGTTAACACCAAGAGAGTAAAAGGGAGCGTGATTGTAGAGGTAGTAAAAACGAAGGCGACAATAATAAACACAAAAGAGTAGGCACACACCCGAAAATATATTAAGCTATAAAATATAAATGCAATCGTTCCACCTTGTGTGCAAGTGAAGCCGAAGGTATAAGCATGAGCATGTTGCTCTAAACGGTACCTGCACTGCACGAGCGCGCGTGCTGGTCAAGGACGCTGAAAGGCCGGCAGTCGCTCTTGTAGCTTCTGCTCCACTCGAATTAAAAATGAAACAGAGTTACTTATTCGAAGTAGAAAAATGAAAGAAAAGGACGAAGTTTGCGCATTGCGAGTACATTCTTTTGCGAAGTACGAGTACAGTGTTGCTCAAGGCTAGCAAGGCATCAGCACGATGAATCCCCGCTGTTCTCAAGGAAGGAGACTTCTACTAACTAAATTAAGCTGGCGAGACATCGAATCTATGATTCGTATCCCTCGTGCCATCAAGCGCCGAAGCTTCCTTTCCGAACGCGGTTTGCTGGATATTTCCAACGTAGAAGAGAAACCCTTTAGGAAGCTATCCTGCTTAAAGAAGAACCTGGCTGTTCTGCATGCGGGCCTCCAAATACCAGCACCCGACAGCGAGACGCTTTCCATGGTTCTTCCTCGACTGGCCTATCCCAACCGTCTGTTCGTACTTGGATGAGCGTTTGGACGGAACTTGTCGGTGTTCTGCATATTTGTGAACCTCATCGTCGGTCACATCAACGAGAGGTTCGGCCACCTGCTCGCTGACATAAACAAACATAGGTGGTTGACCCTAACAAAACTGGAGCTGTGCTCACAGGTAAGACCCTGCATGGTTTGTGTAAATTTCGCATTTCCATTGTTTCTAGCACGGCTGCTCTGTCTGGTGAAAAGTTACTTTTTTCTATACACCAAAAGGTGTACATGAGCAGTGTCAGGACAAGTCACGACGTGCGCGTTCGTAATCTGTGAGTATTAGTAGGCCACCTTTATGAGCCCTCTTTGCTCTACTTTACGCTCTGCGAGAAGCATCGTCCCCACCGCGCATGCGTGGCCCGCTCTGAGTTGGAGCGTATAGTTAGCGGAGTGAGCGTGCGCTCCGCTTCACAAGTTGTAGAGCGGACTGCGCTCAGCGTCCTTAGCGTGATCGCTTAGATCTCAAGATGGCTGCACTTTCTCAATACGCGTCGATGTCTTTCACCGTGACCCCAGCTTGAAAGAGGTCGAATCAAGAAGTAAAGCGTACGCCCCGCGCGTGAAAAGTAAGCCATTCGATTTGAGTTCTATGTAACACAAAACAGCATAATCAAACAAAGTGAACGAGTATCACTTTGCAACCAGCACGGCGTCGGTAAAGTCGTCGCGTTTTTGTGGACGTTCTATGGCTATGCAGTCAGATGTACGGGTGCGCGTGCTTGAACGCCTATTATACCTGTGCACGCGCCCTCCTGTCGAAAATGCCACTGAAAGCTGACCATGAGTACAGCGCTCGCAAGCTGCACCAAAGAAACCATTCCCTCTCAGCTTTATTTATTCACACTCGCTCGCAACTTTTGAATTGTTTAACTTTCCTAAGGAAATGTTCGCCTTGGATTTCCTTGGTAGATTTAGAAAATAATAGAAACTTGAATGCAGCCTTTTTAAAAGTGCAACCCATGGTGCCGCTAGTCTTCGAGGCCGCCTTATTTTGGCCAAGTGTCTAGGGAGCAAGAGGGCTACGTCATTGTTTGTCGCGGATGCGAGTCTAAATATATTAGACACGAATGCTGCGTCAACACTGAATATGAGATCGGTTCAAGTCACAAGTCTCGCACTAAAAGCGATGCCCAAATATGGCGGCCGAATGCTACCCGGTGGTGTTTTGAAAAGAGTTACCAATAACGGTCGAAACAACAGTCCACGTCAATTTATTGTCTGGTGAAAACCAGACAGGCATAAACAATGCAAAATTTAGCAAACACAACCCTGGACTTCTAAGCAATAGTGGTAGATTAGAACAGTTTTCAGAAGTTTCGTTTTGAATTCCGGCGTAGCGGGCCTCGCATGCACAGTTTGACGGCTTCAAAGCTTAGCAGAATTTAGGAACAACGATATATATATATTAATTTACGATACCAAGTTTTTTACAACCCTACAATGAAAATACGCTTTATCTTAGAGGAGTAACAAGTCCCATATCATATGTTTTGGTAGTGTTTAAATACTGCCATGTTGTAAGAGTGTTTTTCTTTGTCTTTTTTATTAGGCCGTCAAGGACAAGGGAACACCCCTGAACAACTGTTGGGGTTTTGTTTACCGCACAGCATGCCCATATGCCGTCCATCAAAAAAATCAGAAGAAGACCACAAGAGGGTGCTCGTCGTGAAGCACCAGGCAGTGATGTGCGCAGACGGCATAATTTGACGGCTGGACGAAACCTACAAAGACCATGGGCATTTTTTTGTTTGTTTAATATTAGAATGCATAAAATTATCACAGTAAATCATATTCAAGCTTTTGTACTGAGCGAAATACCCGTCCAACTGGGCTGAAAGGCATCTAGAAGTATTTTAATAAAAAACGTTTACTAACGACTCCCATTTTACTTCTCAGATGTGCGTGTGAGTATTGCATCTAACCAAATTACAGTGTTACTGTTGAATTCAGCATTGTAAGAGTAGCCTATGTTGCGTGGCCTTCTATTGCAAGAAAAGACCGTAGCACAAGTGAGGCAGAAACTAGGCAGGAGCTCAAGCTGAAAAACGCACTTTCATAAACACACAAAAGAAATAAAAAGAAGTGTATAGCCAAGCAAAATGGTTTCGTGTCACCCCCCAAGGCAGATACATACACTGCGCTCCACTGTTAATACGAACACGAAAAAAATCGCTTTTATTTGCAGTTTATTTCTTTGACAGCTATTGAAAAAGCTGGAAATTTGTCGCTCAGATTAGTGCCCCAAACGAGCGCTTTATTCCACATCAATAGGCAAATGTCAGCCCCTCGAATTTAAGGTGAAAAATGAAAACAGGATATTGAATGCTCCCGCCAACAGTGTCGCGCAGTGTACATAAACACCAAGGCACCATATCACAGACCGAAGCATACGAAGAAGAAAAGACTCATTTCATTGGGGAAAAAAAAGTAGAGATATAAATGGAGCACTCTTTTTCGCTAATTTTCACTGTCTTGCTGCCTAAAGTAACCAAACAAAATATCTGTCCGTTTGCCGACTGCTTTAGTCTTTGGCCTTTAACCTTTAATTTTTGGCTCTGGAGAGCTGCGGCACCGCGGAAAGCAGCAGCCCGTACCACCGAGGCCCGCGGTGCCGCGTCTAGGGAACATGGTAATGTGATGAGTATATACGTGCAAGATGACGACGACATGGGTTGTTGGTATTGGGGAGGGTGGCAGTCCGATTCGCATAAGTCCTGACTTCGTGGAGGCGGGTTGGGCAGGTGAGCAGCGAGCTATGAGGATCTTGCACGCCGTTCGATCAATGCATGAAGGAGCACTAGGAACATAATGGCGCTATTGCTCACTGGGGTCCACTGGGGTCAAAGAATCATGCTCCAAGGAGGTAGTCCAGCCGAAGTAGAAGCTGCCGCCTCCGAGGAACCGAGGCCTAGGGCTCAGATTGAGACACCGCCGTCGCCCGGTGTGTCATCCTCTCAACGTCGTCGTCGTCATCTCGCGTAGAAAAATCGAGCCCGCCGGCTTAGACAAGGCAGCAGCTGTTCCCACCGTTCAGGGGCCGTGAAAGGATTGCGGCCAGCGATTTCTGGAAGCAGTCAGAGGTTCTTGACCACCGTGAAACGTTTTCTGGGGGACGGCTTTTCAAACAGTCTGCGCAGCTTCTTAGTGCAGCGAGGTTCATAACGGTCAAGCGCGCTCCCAAGCATGATTTCAAATAGCGAGCACCCACCTTTCCAGAAAAGCACCATCTACTGAACCTTTACTGAGAGTGGAACGTGATTCTCAAAATGGCGACGATAGCGGAGCTGACGCTACACGCTCAAATCCCAGAGCGGGTCGCGCATGCGCGATGGCGACTCCGCTTTCCATAGAGCGGAGCGGGAAACCGAAAACGGTCTACTAAAACTCTCTAATATTTCGCAACGTAACGTAACGTAGGAAAAATGTGCAGTGTGATGCAGCACTTAATGTTTCGGAACACAGGAGGAGGTATCCACACAGTATCGTTGCATCGAATATTGAAGGGCGGGGTATGTTTAAGAATTGGAGCTGACTTTATAACAATCGCAGCCTCTTTTCCAGCACGTCGTGGAATCCAAAGCTGCCGCTAGCGCAGTTATTGTTGATGCACTAGAGTAATGACAACAAAATTTTGTAAAAAAAAAGAAAGAAAACCTACAGGGTGATTCAAGGAGACGCCAGGCTCTTTAAATCGACCGAAAAATTCGGTTTCTTAACCTATCGCGCTACGACTTTGTGCAGCGTTGCCCACGAATGGTGCATTATTTTTTTGTAAAATTTGCAAAAAGCGAACTTACCTGAGGAAAAACAAAGAAAAAGGCTTAGCTCCTATGGAAACGCAGGAACGCCACCGGTCTTCGAACAACACGGCACCGTTTTGCACGGGAGACAAGAGATGGCGCAACGAACGCCGCCAACGTAGAGTGCCTTCATACACACGCGCGCTTTTGCTTGAGTGGTGACATCTCAGCCATTTTTCCGCCCAATCTTTTTTTTATGCATTTTGAAGCGCGGGCAATCTGGTGTCCCTCAGCTCGAGCGCGTAGCTTTGGCTAATGCATAGGCGCCATTTTACCGCCCAAGTCACGCACCGAGTGCGCGAGAGCGTCACGCGCTGGCACACTCAGGGCAACAATGGATGTCTTCACCCTGAGACAGACAGACATGTAGGCACCCTACGCCAACGAACGAGCATACGACGCCGAGAGCCGGCGTCTTCAGCAGACGATCTTTTCGACTCAAAAACGGCGCGCAAAAACAGGTGGCGACAGTCGCAGACACAAAAGCAGGCGCGGTAACTACAAGGAGCTGCAGTTCCTTGTCTGCTAAAGACGCCGGCTCTCAGCGTCGTATGCTCGTTCGTTGGCGGCAGTTGGCGTCGCGACCGCTTGCGCCATCTCTTGTCTCCCGTGCGAAACGGCGCCGTGTTGTTTGAAGACCGGTGGCTTCGCTGAGTTTCCATAGGAGCTAAGCCTTTTTCTTTCTTTACTTTTACCTCAGGTAAGTTCGCTCTTTGCAAATTTTACAAAAAAATAAAAGCATCATCTGTGGACAACGCTGCACAAAGTTGTAACGCGATAGCTTAAGAGACCGAATTTCGTGGTCGATTTAAAGAGTCTGGCGTCTCCTTGAATCACCCTGTACATTAATCCTTAGTATTCGATACGTATCGCAGACACAAAAAGTCCCTGGACTTGTCCCTACGCGGGAAAAAAAAGAGAAGAAAGATTTTGCCTATTAGCGATGTGCGCGCCCAAAAGCGTCGCTGTGGTCAGCTTTCCACGATTGGCCAAGCCATGGGCATATGAGCACTCTCAGATTGTCAACTTTGACGGTGTTAGTTTCGGATTGCGATGGCTCCTAGCTTCTACTGTGCTTTTTAAACACACCATCGAACTCGTCGTCGCACCCGATGGTAAGTAGCCAGAATAACAGCCGGTGACGTCACGGCGAGGCAAATCCCAGTCATGACGTCACGGAGGGAAACCATAAGAGGGCGCCACCAAAACATCTCGGCGCTAATTGTCATGAGCTTGTCGATGGCCTCACGGTTCTTCGAGGTAATATCGATGGAGTTGGAACATTCATTCGTTCCAACACCATCGCATTCCTTGTCGCTTACGCCGGTTTTGGTGATATCGTCACGGACCAGTTGCGTCGGCGACGTCTGGTGTATTTATGCCACGTGCCATCTTGGTTGTCATGTTCCATGGGGGCTGCAATGCCATCACCATCGGCGAGATTTTGTGTGCCTTGGCTTCAAGCTTCGGCGCCGGAAGTCAAATGTTGTGACTCGGTGTAATCGCTAGAGATTTGGTTCATGTAGTTGTAGAACGTGTTTTTGTCCCGCAAGAGCATTGCTATGTCTTTTTCGTGTTCTTCATAAGCGGTGTATTTCTTTTTGTTCAGCTCTATGCTCGCGTATTCTTCTTTTTTACCTTTGAATGCCCGGAGCTCTGCCCAGTCCACGTCGGAAATAACGCGTCCCACCTTCTTTGAGGCGGAAGCTTCCTCCTGCATTCTGGGGCACCATGTTGCTCTTTTTGGACTCCCACGGCGACTAACCAACAACGAAAGATCTTGCGAAGTCTCCTGGATTTCCTCCATGAGGCAAAGCTGAAATATTTTATTTAGTGTGCATATGTTTTAAATAGTATGCCGCATCCAGGCCACGACTATTAGCCACCGATGCATTCTTACACCCCTTTCCCTGTTTGTGGCACCAATAAACGCTCTTTGGACTGAACTGTATTCGGGAGAGGAAGTGACGTCAACAACGCAGCAAACGCAAGTTGGATGTCGATTGGGGAGGGTCGCTGATGACGAATTTCCGCAGAAGAAAACAAAGCTCACTTTTTTTTTTATTTTCTTCTGCGGAAATTCGTCATCAGTGACTCTCACAAATCAACCCCCAATCTGCGTTTGCTGCGTTGTTGACCAACACTTAATTCCTTCTCCATAGTCGCCGTGGGAGTCCAAGAAGCGCAACATAGGGCCCCTAGAATATCGGGTTGCGAACGCCATGTTTCTTTTTGCGGGTCGAATTTTTCCCACGGCTTGAGAGTCCTGTGTAGTGGCTGGGAGGGCCTGAAGATCCTCGATGCCGTTGACTTCCAGTGATAGATAGGCGGTCGGGTCCAGGTAGGGTGCCTGAATGTCCTCCTGTTAAGGGTGTGCCACCCACGACCAACTTAATCCTGACTTGGCCACAGAATGGCTCCCTATGGAAGACGCTGTCGTAGATGAAGTGCGTCGCTTTGCCATGGTGTCGGTAAAGGCTTTTCTGCGACCCAAACGCGGTTCACAGCCTGTCTAGCGCAAGGCGCGCATCTGGTGATACCCGTTTCTCGGGAACACCTACTGTAGTGTGGCGCCAGCAGGATGCAGTAGCAGTAGCACGTAGCAGAGTGCGTCGCTCTTATGTTTGCTTGGATCGAAAGAACGTGTTTCTCAGGCACGGAAGCGCAAGGGTGTTTTTTTAGCCCCGAATACCCTTGTGCTATCGTCGAAATATGGCACGTTCTCGGATCACACTTAAATAACCACTGTTCTGGCAGCCGGCACCTCTAGTGACGAATCTGTCTCGCGACCACCAACTGACGACTCAATCCCGCGAAGTCCGGGAAGAAAACAGGTCATGACCAGGTAAGGCCGCCGCACCTTGCGCGCCTTCGATTGATATGCGGATACCCTAGGAATCAACAAATCCTTTATGTGGCGCCGCGGGGTCATAGAGTGACAAAACGCTGTGGCCGCGGCCATGTACTACAAGGTGCGCGCTGGCACATTCTTCTGTGGGCAGGTCAGGATTACAGTAAAGGTGCATTAAAACTGAAAACGGATCGGCGTTCGCAAAGCGGTTGCGAACGCGGTTGTATAAAAATCCAGTACAATTTCACGCGCATTTGACATCATCAAATGCGCGCAGAATTGTACTGGATCTTTATACAACCGCGTTAGCAACCGCGTTGCGAACGCGGATCCGCTTCCAGTGTGGTGCCACCCTTTGTAGCTATTTGTAGCACCCGATGCCGACAGCACGCGCTCGCGGGTAAAATACTAAGAAGTCGACGAAAACGATATGTTGCCATAGCACAATCAGCGCTAGAAATGCGTGCAGGGACACGCTCTTTCACGCGCTTCTAAACCAAAAATAAAAATAAACGTATGGGACAAAATGGCCAGATGTCTCCACCCTAAGAAAAGCGCACATGAAGACACCCTAGGTTGAGGGTTTCTATCGAATCGTCGGGTCCCGGTATCCGGAGGTGAGCTTGTTAACTGTGAACCTAACGTTCCGCATTCTTCTTTCTCTTCCCCTTCAGTCCTCCTTAGTTCATTGTTGTTCGATATATATACGAAACGTATTTATTATATGTACAAAGGGGATTCGTCACATCCTCTTGAGTAGCATCATCTGGAGTGACGTGGAGGGGAAAGGAAAGGGGAAAGGGGGTAATACATGCCTCGCCACCCTTGAAAGACGGAGAAAGTCTAACATAGTGTGCCTCAATGTCCTTCTGTTTAGGGTGATGCCACCCTTTGTAGTACCCGTCTCACATGGAAAATACAAAGAAATCAACGAAAACAAAATGTCGCCATAATACAGTCAACGCCACAAACGCGTGCAGGGCCACGCTCTTTCACGCGCTTCTGAACAAAAAATAAAAATAAACGTGTGAGACAAAATGGCGAGATGCCACCACCCTAAGCAAAGCGCACATGAAGGCACCCTAGTCTAACAGGGAGTCAAGGATCTGCTTCCTGTGCTGGTTTGCGAGGTCCGGAAGGGTCCACTCTTCATATGTTGTGGGTCTTCTTTGTCACCATGACGAGACTTATAAGCTCCTATGTGCTACACATTTGAGGGTGTCATGTAAAACCTTGAAATGTTCGGCTTCGGCACGCCCACAGTGGAAAAAAAAAACGTTTAGGTGATGACTCCCTGTTTGACGCGGGGATCACATTATGTTCGGCGCACCGAGCGCTTAGTTAGTTAGTTAGTTAGCTGGCGGTACCTAACCCCTCTTGAGACAGGGGGTCAGCAAAAGTTCAGATCGTCGACGGAGGTAAAAGTTTTAGTTTTATTCCCAAGTATCGCTCAAGCATCGGGTCCCTCCCAAACCGACCGCTCCGGTTGTTTCTCCCAGCGGTGGTCCCGCATTCCCTCGCTCACCGCTTGTTGTCCCCACGGTGGAAAAAACACATGTAAATTATGACTTTCTGTCCGACGTGGCGGCCACATTATGTTCGGCACACCGAGCGCGCTTCCCTTGCACGGGGATAGATGGCGCCAAAGTATGGGATCCCTCCTCAACTGACCGCTCCGGTTGTTTCGCCCCCAGCGGTGGGGGCGAAACCGCATTACCTTGCTCACCGCTTCTTGTTGTACCTCCTAGTGCCACTAAATAAGCTACGCCTATTTAGTGGCTCTAGTATCTCCCAGCCGCCACGCCGCCACCAAGTCGCCAGAGTCCGTAAATCTCTGTTACCTTCCTTCTTCATCTTCTTGTTCTTCGAGTTAGGGCTCACCTTCGTGCACGATGGTGGCACCTGTGATCGACACAGTAGCAAAGCAAAACACGAGGCCAGCCACTGGCCGCACTCTACCACCACACCACAACACCGCGAAAAAGGCGAGCACGCGACGCCACCGACACCGTGGCCGCCTAGGAGGACCTCATGCCTCAGCTCCCCCAGCGGCGGCGCGGAACTTATTACTCCTGGCTCGAGGCTAGCTCCGAACACGGCCAGGGCCCGTTTTCTCGAACGCGAACCGTGGGTTAAAGTTAACTATTGTCCCTAGAAGGGGGAATTCTAGGTCACGTGACTGGGAGAGCAGGGGCGTCGAGGGAGGAGCAGTACCCACAAGCAAAATGGCCGCGACGTCGCTTAATGAAGTCTAATAGTTCTGCTTGGTTCTGTTGAACATTCATTTCAATACGGCTGTTATATTAATGACGCACCATCAACCTATTAGCACGTCAAGCAAAGTGGTAGTTCAGAGGGACTACTAAACTAACCGACGGCAGCATTCCGCGAACGCATCACTCTTTAGCAGTCCGGGATCCAAGACATATGACGGTACATAAGCCTTGCAAGTGTTTTTATGGTGAGTAAAAAAATGTTTGGCGAACGAGTGTTGATATATTTATACTAACACGTTTAATTTGTTACACTATGCACGCCAACTCGTGAACAGGGATTACTTTGCGGAGAAAGGGGGTTAAGGCCCGTTCACACTCTTGCGACCTCTTAAACCTGGGTTCCTTAAAACTTAAACCAGAGAACACACTGGCGCCGTCTATTGGGAAGCAGTGTAAACTCGGCGGTCCGGCATATTTTTTTTTTTTTATTTCTCGCGCATTATCCTTTCTTTCTTGGCTTGAAAAACTTTTGCCAATGTTATAAACGAGCCTTTCTATGGGTATTACGCACATTTGACCTCGGAAATCCCGCAAAACCTTCGCTCTTGTAAAATGCAGTTCCAGGGTCACCGCATAGATGGCGCCACAATGCCAGTGTGTTCCCTCATTCTAAAAACATTTAAGAAGTTTTAAGAGATCTCGTCTCTCTCAGTCGTACTCGGTCACGAGAGTGTGAACGGGCCTTTATCCTCCATAAAGTCTTCGTTTCGGGTGAACAGCTGGGACATTGTACTGTATTTTTGTTCGCAGTGCGCCGACAGTATGCCGACAGCGTCGAGGTTTCTACATATCCCTGGCGGCCAGAAATTCAACGGTGACGAGAAGCTTAGCTTCTCATCACCGGTGGATCGGTTGGGCAAACGGAAGAGAAGGAAAACAGTTGAGATCAGCAGGAATCGCAGAAACGCGCGTCGCAAGGAACAAAAACGAGACTACAGCACCGGCGTTGCCAGACTGGAAGGCACACGGGAAAGGTATGCGTTGTTTATGGCGAAACATATTGAAGGAAATGTTTCTTACGTTTTTTTAATATTCGTCGACAAACTCTAGCATAGCAGCTAAACTTTATTCGTACCATCTGAAGCAATTAAATTGGTCTTCAAGTACAACATTACTATATTTTGACTTAAAATACCATACAAGCTCGATAATAACCAGCGGAAAAAGAGGATAAACAAAATGAGTGGCTTGTTTCACCGATAGATGACGCATATTACTGCCCAATCAAAAATAATTATTGTTTTTCTATATCCAGCTGTTTACTACAGTACCTGGGCACTTTTTCCTTCCTAGGCACCGTGGTTTACCAAAATGGGCTTACCATCGCTTCGAGAAAATCGGCCCTGGTCGCTCGTTCCCCACATTAATCGTATATTCAGCTGGTCACTTTCGAGCACTCCAGTCATCCGAGTCGTAGCTACCAGATCCCGAAGCGCCTCCGCATCGGAGCGAGAGAATCGGCGCGCCCAGCCGAACGCTCTTCAACTTTTCAGAGCGGCAAGCCGAGCGGATAGAGGGTGGCGTGCGCCACTAGAGGACGGCGCGAGCCGCCCTCTAGCGGAACTTTTGCTCTTTGATTTCAAAGGGTTGAGCAGTATTCAGTGATCCATCCATTCGTAAATCCTTGAAAAATGGCAACCGTCAACGCGGGTGCTGATAAGGTCATCGCAAGCCAGCCGTGCCAAGCGGAAGTTCCTGCGAAACTACCAAAAAAAGACAACATTACAGCTTGAAAACTCTCGTACTTTTGTACTTACCGCTTTGCCCGAGTAGGTTCGCACTATAAAAACATAAGCCTTGACCTTGGGCACCATACAAGGCAACGTTGGTACAAGGCAACGTTAGGTACAAGGTGCGTCAAACAACTCGGCAAACTTCGCTTCGCAAACACGGTCCTCGTCGTCGTAGTCCGAGCTGCAGGTGTTGTCGCTGTCTGCTAGCTTCGCCAGCAGCACTGGCGGTGCCCCTACTAACATTAAACGTCTTCGTTTCAATGACATTTCACCTCAATTCGGGGAGCACAACACAACGGTGACGGCGTCGAGACTGACGGCTGTTTTTCGCAGCTCTCTTTTTGCGGAGTAGCTGCGTTCTCGCCGTCCGCTTCCGACACAAAAGCAAAATGGCGGAATGGCTGGAGTCACGTGACCGGTCGGCAGCCAGATCTCTCGCGCGCTCCCACTTCCAAGTCAGAGCGCCTCAAACCGCTCCGATTCGGAGGCCGGCGAGAGTCGGAGCTTCGAGAGCGCTCCAAAAGAACCCGGCGAATATACTTGGAGCGCCTGGCATCGACCTGACGAATGCACACCGGCTTTTCAGAGCGCTCCAAGAGGCCGAAAAACGACCAGTCGAATATACCATTAGAGTGGCCAGAGACATCACCTAAATGTGTTTCTTCCACCGGTTGCACGCCCCAGACATATCCTGAGTAGCGGCGAGATGTTTTGGTGGCGCCCTCCTATGGCTCCCCTTTGTGACGTCATTACCTTGCGAACAACAAGTTCGATGGTGTTTGTAAATAGCATGGTGAAAGCCTGAAATCATTGCGCTCTCAAAGCAACACTGCCAACACCGCTAAAATTAAAGTTCTTTCATTCCTCTTATTTCCGTCGATGGTATACCCTTTCCGACGTCATAGTCAGCTTTTGGGCCAATCGTGGAAGGCCGACCACAGCGACGCTTTCGGTCGCGCTCGTCGCCAATAGAACACGGTTATTTTCATTGAGAGTTTTACTCCACTAAGCGCCTCGTGCAGACTGGTACACACCATTGAAACTGAAACAAATAGAGAAATGACTACTCAGCTATGAAAACCGTAACTTCCGTACGTCTGCCGTTGACAAATATGTACCAGATTTTAACCAACATTAGCATACAAAAATTTAGGCTGAATTTTGAGTCACTAAATGGCACTGAGGGTTTATTGAACTCAGGATTATTTTCCAGAGATTATTTTCGTCATTCTTGTCCAGCTCGCTTGTACCTCTGCATTAATTGCATTATCATCATAACCTTAAAGGGCAGGCCGTTTACCCTTGTTGGTGTTAGGGTGGTGGCAGCTCATAAAACCCGTTTGCTCTACTGACGTCTACTCTTGGTTAGCTCAGTTGGTAGAGCGCTTCACTGGAAATGAAGAGGTCCCTGTTTCGAAACCAGGACCAGGCGAATTTTTCGGTCGCACACCAGTCACTTAGCTCTGTTTGGATATTTGTTTGTCCCCCATTGTTCTCCTTCTCTAGCAATTTTTTTCGTGCCAGTTTTCGCTCCACATGCTCAAGCTGGCATGCGTTATCACACTCGACCAATGATACTCCACCCTTAATTGAACAGACGTGCATAGAAAACCATACTGGATTACAGCTGGTATAGTGCGACCCGCTTTATTTGTTTAACTGTCTTCTTCGCGCGTCTTTTGACAACACCAATGAAGACTAAAATCCACATGATTATCCTCCAAATCCCACACTTCACAGACTTATCACTTCTAAACAAGAACTGAAGAAACACCGGGAGCCTATTGCGAGCGAATGGAGCGGAATATACGCTTACTCTCGCACACATTCCAAAGTCGGGATGCCACTTCTCACCTATACCGCTTGAAGGAGACAACCGGAGTCAACCGACCGGCACGCAGTCTGTCCGCGCCACAACGGGCCATTGATCGGTCCCACTTGGCGCACGCCCTTGTGGACGCCACACCCTCGGGAACCTTCTGTGACGTCAGGCAGGTGCCGCCCAATGGCGCCCCCCAACTCTCCGCCTCAAAGAGGATCCCTCGTCGGAATCGAAGCTCGTTTCGTTCCCCTTCAGTACGAGTATCCCCAGAATGCGCGTGGCAGGCGCGTGCGATGCTTCGGCGTCGTGGGCCATCCGGGCTGTCCGAGATCTTTCCGTTGACTTTAGTGGACATAGCGGAGCAGGTCTCGGAGCCTAGAAGTGACCACTTTCCGAGCCTCAAGTACTCCTGGAGCAGAGCCTGGTCTTCGGAGGGCTCTAGAAGGACATGAGTTCGAGGTCTTCACGCGCGTCAAGGGGACCCCAAGTGGAAGAGTCATGTCTCTTGTCTGGCCGCTTGGTTCCTCCCAGAAGTCAACCTGATCAATGCCATGGTGAGCTGGCCACCTTCTTTTGGTTCGTGTAGTTTTTCTTGGCTTCTTGGGAGCATGGTCACCAGACGCTTCTTTATATCAAGGCGTATACACGGCTTTCACCTGACGTCATCGCACCTTGCTGGTGGTCGTTTGTACTTATTCTTGACGAGAAAAACGACTTCGATGGGGCGTAATGTATCCTGCCAAGGCCACTCGCGCAACAGCAAGGCCACCACAATGGAATCGGATGGGACGTCAGTGCAAGGCATGTATACGCTGAACGCGTATGACGTCCTATTGGACAACCATGGTGCCACAGGTCTCGATATTAATAAATAGGTTTTCACCATTACCTACGTACTGTGCAGATGTTACAGTCGACTTGTCACCGTTTACACGCAGCACTTCAAGGTCTCCTTTTATATATGACGTAATTAGTTGTACCTCCAAAGCGGTTGACATGCATCGGGCTATTCAGGTCATGCAAATTAACGGCCCAAAGACAGAACAATGAGACCACTGTTTTAGGGAAATGGTTTTCTGGAGAGATAAAGTAATCACAACAAGATATCGGTCGTTCACTCTTTACCTTCCGCATATAAAATATGAACTATGCAAATAAAACCGACGCAAGGTGGCTTCTGCTACACACAAATATATCTTCCAAGCGAGTTTTAAGACATTCCTTTATTTTTAGGTATTCGCTTTTTAACGTAAGCCAATACGTTCTTTCTTTTGTATCGACGCCTATGACTTTATACTGAGTAAACTTTTATGCGCAAACAGAGAGGACGAATCCGAAGGACTGGACGACGACAAGTTCATTTGAATTTATATTTTATTATATAAAACCTTTTATATTTTATTAATGTGTGTATCTTTGGAAAATGCAAGTCCACCACTTCGTGGCGGGGGTGGTGCGGAAGGTTCTCTCAACGTTGGGTTCTCACGCATTGGTGCGGCGATGGCGGGAAACGAATTCGGAATTTAGGTGTATATATACGGCGGGACGCAAATAAATGAATAAAATTCAATCAGAAATCTTCGAAGCGGATAAGAATTAAGTCATTTTTAAAACTTGTTATGCCTAGAATGCGTTCCATTAGGCTTGGTATCGTGGTGATTGATCAATACTGTTTAATGACACTTCTAAATGCCTTAATGCAAGGAGCGCTGTGAATAAAGCTGAACAAATTGAAGCTGTTATTTTTTCCTACGGCCCACACGTCATAATGATAACTGAAAGCTGGTTACATGGTGATATTCAAGACTCGGAAGTGGTACCCCCAAACTACAAATTAATACGAAGGGACAGGAGTTCTCGCGGGGGGGGGGGGAGTCGCTGTTGCCGTTAAAGAAAATATAGTGTACCGTTCTATGAAATCAATCGAAGATTTCGAAAGTGTTTGGTGTCAAATAAATATTTTTTTGGAACATGGCTAACATTTGGAACTGTATACAGAAAACCCGGCTTGCCGCCGGATGACTTAAAACATATCCTAGAATATTTGCTAGCTAATACTAACAAGTGTAGTAGAATAGTTATCGGAGGAGATTTTAATGCACCCGACGTAAGCTGGTCGGATGAGGGCGTGGCTTGTCCAGGAACTAAACTATGTGAAGTGCTCGTAGACATTGCATTTGGTCGTTGTCTTCGTCAAACAGTTGAAGAACCTACGCGAATTACTGAAACATCAAGCAGCTTGCTCGATCTCTTGTTTGTTAGCAAACATTTCGATCATTGTAGCGTTACTGTGCATGAAGGAATATCTGATCACAAACTGATGTTTTTTAAGTGCGATATGAATGTTTGCCAAAAAGATTCAGCTCAAGTAAAACAGTATTATGACTACGAAACGGCTAATGACGAGTCTGTTATTGATTATCTAGAGGAGCATCTAGACGGGTTTGAAGATCACAGTGGTGTAAATGAAATGTGGTTGAATTTTAAAAGTATTACTGAGCACTGCATCCTAAACTTTATACCGAAGAAAACTAAAACGACAAAACGCCACAATCCATGGATTACAAGAGATATTTTGCAGGCAAAACGTAAAGTAAAGAGGCTTAGAAAGCATTATTCTCCTGCTATCTGTGAGCAGAGTGACAAGTTAAAAACATTGATAAAGCTAGCCAAGGAAACCTATTTTACAAAGTCATTGCCAGAATTCATTTCATCCTCCCCTGAAAAGTTTTGGCGGTATCTTACTCCGTCACGGACTAAGATAAGTCAGTTACGTGTTGATAACAACGTTGTGCACGACAGGGCCACAATGTCGTCTCAATTCAATCACTTTTTTCAGTCTGTGTTTACAATAGATTCAACTGAATTCAGCAGCATTCCCAACGATGAAGGCTCTAATGTGAGTGGTTTTGTATCGGAACAAGGTATCGTATCCTTATTGTTATCAATTAATACTAAGAAATCGCCAGGACCAGATACTGTACCAAATGAATTTCCAAGAAGATACGCTGAATGGGTTGCGAAATACTTAACAATTATATTTTTCATTTCACTCCGAGACTCTGTTTTACCGGACGATTGGTTATTGGCAAGAGTTGTGCCCGTGAAAAAGAGTGGGAAGGGTGATTCAGTTGATAATTATCGCCCCATTTCTTTGACCTGTACGTCATGTAAGCTACTAGAGCACATTGTGAATAAACAGCTAGTTTCTTTTATGGAGGATAAGGGCATCCTAAGTTCCAATCAGCATGGTTTTCGGAAAGGGTATTCAACAACAACCCAACTACTTGAATGCTATCATGAGATTTCTGGTTATGTTAATAATCGCCTGCAAGTGGATGCCATTTTTATAGATCTGTCTAAAGCGTTCGATCGAGTACCACATTTTAAACGAATTAATGTTTTAATTGACTACGGTGTTCCTTCATTGATTATAAGATGGATTAGCGCATATCTCAGAAATCGTTGGCAGTTCGTCGATGTAAATGGCACCTTTTCGGAATTGTTGGACGTGTACTCAGGGGTCCCACAGGGCTCCGTGTTGGGTCCCTTGCTTTTCTTAATATATGTTAACAGTGTGTTTTCTATCTGTAGTAACGGGCGCGTGAAAGTAAGAATGTTTGCCGATGATTGTATTATATATGCTCCCATTTCGTCAGTTAACGATCAGATAGGAGTAAATGATATTTTATATCGCATCTCGTCATGGTGTAGTGAAAAGAATATGATAATAAACACCCAGAAAACGCAATACATGCACTTCACGAATAAAAAAAAAAAAATTTTACTTTGACTACGAGCTTGATTATGTCAGGCTTACTGTTTCAATGTCGTTGGTTGCGGACACGTTTAACCTTTAAAAACTGTTTATTGAATGCTTAATGACGAGTTACATTGTGGTGCGTACTTCGCGCCCCGCGTCTGATATGCCTCTGCCTTCGGCCCGGAGGTGGATGGCGCCAAAATACACAGGAGGGTGGCGCCATCTAGCGACATGTCTTGTAACACTTACTAAAGTTGACAGCTATAAATACTTGGGTGTGGTTATTACTAGCGATCTGAAATGGAACAAACATGTGGATTATGTAACAAAAAAGGCAACTAAAAAACTTTGGTATTTACGAAGGAAGTTGTATAGGACACCTCCCTCGGTTAAGCTTGTTGCCTACATAGCTCGTGTAAGACCAACACTGGAGTATGCTTCCGAGGTGTGGGATCCCTGGCAGGCCACGCTTTCTAATGAGCTTGAAAAGGTTCAGTCACTTGCGGTGCGTACGATATTTTCTGATTTCAGGACTACGACGTCTGTGACGGAGCTAAAAAAGCAGGCAGACATGCAGCCCTTGAAAAAAAGGAGAATATGTCAACGCCTGAAATCATTTTTTCAAAGTTATAATCACCTTCTCAAAATCGACAGCTCTAAATATGTAACACCCAAAAGCCACCGTTCAGAGCGCTTACATCACCCGAAAGTGCTCGAACCCATTCACGCCCGTATAAATATATTTAAACAATCATTTTTTGTGCAGGCTATAGATTCTTGGAATAAACTTCCAGCTGCTGTTGTTGCTCTCGAGTCGATTTCTGATTTCGAGAAAGCTCTACGTGTGTTGTTTGAATAAAAAAAAAAAAAAATGTGTGTTTTTGGCACGCCTCTGTAAGCGGATTTGTAACACCGGCTTTTTTTTTTTGTGTGTGTACGTGTGCGATGTACAGAACGCAGTGTACATTCTTTGTTTTTGTATTATCCACTCCTGCTTTGGCCCTTAACAGGGCTGGCAGTATTGTGAAATAAAATAAATAAAAGGACCGACCCCGACAAGCTTGGTCGAATTCAAATGAAACCACCCACATATATATATATATATATATATATATATATATATATATATATATATATATATATATATATATATATAAAATTGCCTGTGCGCAATTAGTACACCGGAGATTTCGGAGACCAATTCCATATATTTGAATGTGATCAGATTTATATGGCGGGCCGGCCCTTTTGTCGTGCATGTGTCTCGCTCTTTATGATTTTCCAGGAAAACGTGATGACGTGATAGACGTGGGTTTCCAAAATTGTGGCTTGAGGACTTAAATACCTCAAAAATTAGAACATGTTAACTTTCTTTTAAGGTGCTTTATTTGGGTAACTGGGTGTTTATTTTGACCGAAACATATGATATTGGAAAATACAAAAAATGACACTCAGGTGTAGATATTGAGTTTGGTAAACCTAAAGTGGGACCGCTGCGGGAAGCTTACGCCTAATAAAGTAATGTCAGGGTTAACAATTCACTCACACCATTAAATATTAAGAATTAATTTTAATATGAGTTCAATGGTAAATGCAGTGACTGGCCAGACAAAGATTCCGGGTGTTTGGATAGTAGTGGCGGATCTGCGCGCAAGCAGTGGTCTGCAAAACTTTTAAGAAATGGAAACGGTGGAATGTGACGATGTATAAATATAGTGTAAGCACTCATATGGTACGCTGATTAAGACTAAAATAGCGTATTTTTTTACACTAGCGTTGAGCGTATCGAAAGCTAAGGGTGCATCGAAAGCACAAGTTTCTACAGATATACTGCTCAGGCCGTAATGTTTGAATGTTAATAGCACTTTATTACCTTTAGATTTGGTCCTGATTTTTTATAGCATAAAAAAGAAAATATTGTAACTCGGGGTTGATAAAAAAAACTCCACCTGCTGAGAGATACCAATCCTTTCGGCGCCGAATAGGAGAATTCACTGCATGCCAAGGGTCGCATGCTGACAAGTTTTTTCCACGCATGATTTCATGCACTCACAATCGTTCTTGACAAACAACACTGTTTACCCACGCAAGCGACCACATGTGAAGTTTAAAATATTCTGTCTTGATTGTGGCACACGTGGCAAGTAGCATACGTTTTTTTTTTTTGGCAATCTGCGAAATAGATTGCTCCTGGGTTACCTTGGTCTCCAAAGCATGTTGCACACAAAAGAGCACGAACTGAATCGCCGTGGGATACGAAAACAATAATGAAAAACAAGTGTGTAGCACGTGAAAACAGAGGTGTTGCATACATGCTGAAGCTAAGTTTTGTTTCACCAAATACTTTACCAGTAAAGTATACGGCCAGCAAGTTTTCCAAAATGCGTCTTTTGCGCATCAGAAGACAAGGAGGAGCATGCCAATCCGCGGGCAACGAAGAGCACGTGTAGAAAATGCGCGGGGACGAGCCAGCCAAGCGCGCACCGTCATTGGTTGAGGTCGGTGGGAAACAAAAGCACGTGGAGCGTTTAGAGGGTAAACAAACGCACGAAGCACACAAAAAGCAGACGAACTTACAGGCCGTATTTGGTTTCACCGTGGGAGCGAAGCGGAATCTACAAGCGCGAGCATTCTGTCCTGTATTACTCTTCCAGTGTGTGACAAGTTAGTGGCGCCCCCCTCCAGTCCGCCCGTCTGCGGCCGCCTGGCTCGGCGGGCAACATTGTTTATCGCGACAATAAACGCCGTTGAGCGTACGCCGCTCCCGCCAGACATCGTCCACCCTCACAACCAGGCTGCGTGTCGTCTCTCCTCGGCGGGTGCTTCGGCCCCCTTCGTCCACGTTCGAGAAAGATCGTGACACTGGCGACGAGGAACCGTGGCACTGGAGGCTACCAACGTGCACGGTTCGGCCCACGCCGCCGAGAGAGTCGCAACACCGCCGCCCGCTCCTGTCGCCATGCCGCTGTACGGGAGGCTCGAGCCGTTCGAGGGAGATGGGTCCGCCTGGCCGGTCTACGAAGAACAAGTCCACGTGTTCTTCCGGGCGAACGACACGCCGGAGGCGAAACAACGGGACACCTTCCTGGCCAGCTGCGGGACCCGAGTCTTCAGCCTCCTGCTCGACCTCCTCAAGCCGGCCACGCCGCACGTTAAAACGCTGGGTGAGCTGCTCGCCACGCTGCGCTCGCACTTCAGCCCGGCGCCGTCCACGCTGATGAAGCGGTTCCGCTTCAACAACCGGAGCCGCCAGGACGGGGAGACCCTCGGGCAGTTCGTCGCTGCGCTACGAGGGTTAGCGAGCACCTGCGCCTTCGGCGACCAGTTGGACTCGCTACTCCGGGACCGGTTCGTCTGCGGCATCAACAACCCTGCCATGCAGACGCGACTCCTGGAGCTCCCCGACCCCTCGCTGGACGACGCGGTGAAGGCAGCGCTGGCGATGGAAGCAGCAGCGAAGGACGCCAGCGAGATAGCACGTGCGGCCGGCTCACCGTCGACGGAAGCGGCGGTGCACAAGATGGCGACAAGGAGCGGTGCCTGCAGCCGCTGCGGTGCTGCCCACTCCCCCTCACAGTGCCAGTTCGTCCACGCACAATGTTTCACGTGCGGGAGAACTGGGCACCTCGCACGTGTCTGCCGAGGGGGGAGGACGAGCGGCGGCCAGCAGCAGCAGCAGCAGCCTGGTTCAAGCCCGGGTTCCAGCCAAGCCCGCGGCCAGGGTGGTCGTCGCAAGAGAACGCGGCGGGGACGAGCGGCACCAGGCCCGGGTTCGTCTTCAGCCAGGGTCCACGTCGTGGCCGAGGACCCGCAGATTTTCGACGTGTGGCAGACGAGTAAGCCTCCATCGTCTGTGCCACCATACTTGGTGTCCGTCGAAATCTGCGGCCACCCCATCACCATGGAGCTGGACACAGGGGCCAGCGTGTCAGTCATGCCCGGGAAGCTGTTCAAGCGGACCTTCCCCGGCGTGTCCATCGAGGCGTCTGACGTCATGCTGCGCAGCTACTCCGGGCAGCTTTCCCAGGTCCAGGGTCGGGCCCAAGTCAGCGTTCGCCTTGGCGACAGGGAGGCAATCCTTCCCCTTTACTTAACCAAGGGGTCGTCGCCGACGCTTTCCCAGGTCCAGTTCCGGCCCAGCAGCGTCGGCGACGACCCCTTGGTTAAGTAAAGGGGAAGGATTGCCTCCCTGTCGCCAAGGCGAACGTTGACTTGGGCCCGACCCTGGACCTGGGAAAGCTGCCCGGAGTAGCTGCGCAGCATGACGTCAGACGCCTCGATGGACACGCCGGGGAAGGTCCACTTGAACAGCTTCCCGGGCATGACTGACACGCTGGCCCCTGTGTCCAGCTCCATGGTGATGGGGTGGCCGCAGATTTCGACGGACACCAAGTATGGTGGCACGGACGATGGAGGCTTACTCGTCTGCCACACGTCGAAAATCTGCGGGTCCTCGGCCACGACGTGGACCCTGGCTGAAGACGAACCCGGGCCTGGTGCCGCTCGCCCCCCCCCGCGTTTGCCCGAGGGGAGGAGCTGCGTCACCAGGCGTACAGCCACAAGACCGCCGAGCTGAGCTTGGAGCAAGGCTGCCTCCTGTGGGGTTCCAGGGTGGTGATTCCACAGTCTCCGGGCCAAGGTGCTGCAGTTGCTGCACGCGGGGCACCCTGGCATCGAAAAGACCAAGATGGTGGCACGGTCGCACGTTTGGTGGCCTGGCCTGGACCAGGACATCGTGCACCAGGTGCAAGGCTGCCAGGTCTGCCAGGAGAACTAGCGAGCCTCGCGCCACGTGGAGATCACCCCCTGGCCGTTCCCACAGAGGCCGTGGTCCCGCTTGCACGTGGACTATGCGGGACCCTTCAAGGGCCACTACTTCCTGGTGGTAGTCGACGCATTCTCCAAGTGGGTGGAGGCACTGCCAGTCACCAGTCCCTCGGCAAGCGCGACCATTGCGGCGCTGCGGCAAGTCTTTGCGGCGCAGGGATTGCCGGACATTATTGTGTCCGACAATGGTCCCGCTTTCGCTAGCGCCGAGTACCTCGACTGGCTGCAGAGGAATGGAATCCGCCGGATGCTGGTTCCGCCGTACCACCCCGCTTCCAATGGTGCAGCAGAGCGGGTGGTACAGACCATCAAGGACAAGCTCAAGAAGAGCCAGCCCGGGGATTTCCGTGCTCAGGTGGCCCGGGTACTGTTTCAGTACCGGACCACACCGCATGAGGTCACTGGCCGTGCCCCTTGCGAGCTTCTGCTGGGCCGGATGGTCAAGACCCCCCTGGACGTCTTGCATCCAGACCTCCGGTCCACGCCGCTCCTGAAGCAGCTGAAGCAGAAGCTGGCTGCTGACCGAGGTCGCCGTCCCGGGCCTTTGCCGGAGCCGGGAGCGTCGGTGTACGCCAGGAACTTCCGTCCAGGCCCACCCTGGTCTGCCGGGCGTGTGGTTTCACCATCGAGTGCCTCGTCGCTGCTCGTCCGCATGCCCGACGGGACCACCTGGCACCGACACGCCGACCATGTCAGGCCTCGCCTCGGGACCTGGCTTCCACCCTCGGCCGTCGCTTCTGAGGACCAGCCTGCAGGGGGCCCAACAGCACCAGTCGTGGCCAGCGGAGCGCCACCCACCACGGAGGCAACAAGAGTCTCTAGTCCTGCGGCACCAGTTGGACCGGTGCCACTCCCAAATCCGGTCCCTGCAGCTCCACCGGGTGGAGCGCGACCGGGACAGGCAGCGCCCGGCGTTGCCACACCTGGCCCGTCGACACCAGTGCCCAGGCGGAGTGCACGGCAGCGGAGGCAACCTGACCGCTACTCGCCGGGGTGACCTTCATCGTCGACAGGCCGGGACTTCGCACGACCAGACACCGAGATGGTGTCGGCCGTGCGCATTGTGTTTAGTTTTGTTTAATAACAAACAAACTGGGGGGGAGGAGTGTGACAAGTTAGTGGCGCCCCCCTCCAGTCCGCCCGTCTGCGGCCGCCTGGCTCGGCGGGCAACATTGTTCATCGCGACAATAAACGCCGTTAAGCGTACGCCGCTCCGGCCAGACATCGTCCACCCTCACAACCAGGCTGCGTGTCGTCTCTCCTCGGCGGGTGCTTCGGCCCCCTTCGTCCACGTTCGAGAAAGATCGTGACACAGTGAACAAGAGCACGTGTTCGGTAAAGCCGTTCAAAGCATGGAGCTCACTTTTATAACTTTTGGTACGCTCAGATCTAAATTGATTTAGGCGAGAAGTGCTACCACATTTAAAGGACAATTGTAATCAATTATATTATTTTCTTTTCTTATTAAGTTTGCCTTTTTTTTTCATTATCGTGTCATTTTCTTAGTTATATAATATTTTCCCACAAGTCCGACAATTATACTTTGTTTCATCATAAGAACCGAATTATCAAAGGTGTAGACAAAAAAAAAAAAAAAAGAAACACTAACACGCGAACACAGTTTAAAAATGCAATGTCACGGCACTTTCAAAATTGGTCGTTAGTTTTTCAGACAGCAGGAGTTTCGTACGGCGGCATTGTTACCCGTTGTATATTATAAATTTAGCCAGTGCAGTACAACTACTAGCTCGGGGTCTTTAACGTGCTTCACGCAATAGTGATACACGTTCGCAAGCCGGTACAATGCAGATGGTCGATTGAACCCAGAGTTTCTGCAGGTTCTGCAGCGTGAGCTCGGCGCTTTAAATAAAGCTCACGCTCGCGCTTTTCTCCACGTCTGACCTGCGGTGCGCCAACACCCTCGGCCAACGATTCCCCACCACACTTGGTTTGGTTTAGAGCCACTAAATGAGCTACGCTTGGAGTATCGGCCAACGTTACTGGAGCAAGCTCAGTTTCGCAGCTCCCTATTCTCGCCTGCAGAGGCGACTGGCCCAGGTGACGATCACGAGAACTAGCGGCGCTGCAGTCGGATCTTGCTTCCCTGTCTCGCGCGTTGTCTACTACCACCGCGTTGCGAGCTTCCTTTTTTTTTTTTTTTCTTCCTTTTTTTTATTACTTCCACGTGTATAATAACAAAAAGAAAAAAAAAAGGTGAAGAAGATGGAGTGTCATACACCACAGAGGTCAGAGTCAGCGCATTGTGAGTGTTCTTTCTTTGAGTGTTTGAAATTTATTTTTGTGTGCGTCTGCTTCCTTGCGCTGTGAAGTGTTAGTATGAAAAAAAAAAAGACAAAAAAAAAACCGTGGCACGAGCGCGACTCATATTTCCAGCACGCATGGCCTTCTTTGAACTGAAGCAACAGGTCAAGGAACCTGATGGTTGCGGGCGCTGACATCTTTGTGCTTAGTACAAAGCAGACGCAAGTGCCGTTCGTCATGTTTCAAAAGTGCGACTTCCTCAGCAGTATAGTTTGGGTGTTGGGAAGCTCATGTAATATATTTTTTCAAAAGTGCGACTTCCTCAGCAGTATAGTTTGGGTGTTGGGAAGCTCATGTAATATATTTCTTTGCTTTGTCGCGAACTCTTTAAACATTTGTGGGGGACGGAAAAGCGGTTTTAGTGATTTTTGATACAGCTTCAAATAACTGGCAACCATGACTTTAAGCACCAAGATGTGTATGAAGCGTAGCTTATTGAATGGCTCTAGTTAGGCCGACAACACAGGAACAAAAAGAGAACGAACTGCATGACCTCGCGCTCTTGGCGCTGCTTCAGTGGCTTCATCAGCCCATAGCGTTATGCGCGCTCTGAACTAAGTTAAAGGGAAGCAAATATCGAGATGTTAGGTTTTTACAAACCAAGCCAAGAAAAAAAAAAAGATCGCGGGTTTGTTTTGATTATTAACTGGAGATCTTTTGACATGCAACTGAAATCTCTGATTGGCCTCCGTCATACTGCGGGTACCTCGGTCGGTATTCAAGCCCGACAAATAGGGATTCATAAACCAGCGCGTTGGCTCAAAGCCACTGGGACGTTTTAATGTTTTGTGTTCTGTTTTAATATCATTTCCACTCGAAAGCCACCGGTCTGGTTGTGAAACAAAGTATAGTCGAACCATTCCGACAAGCATAGTTCGATTGCGAGAATGATTTCTGAAATTGATAAAAAAACATTCAATAGACCAATCTCACCAAGCGTTCGGCGCACACGTGACGCCGCCATAACTTTAGTTCACCGGAGGCAGACGGCGATGAACTTGGGGGCTCGGCACGTATCGTGCTCTAGACGCGCAGAGCTCCAGCGAGGTTGCCGACCGCACTGAGAGACTTAAGTTCCCTCAATGCATTGCGACAGCAATGACGTAGTCAAACTGGCTTGTGAGATTGCTTTATTGTTGTTGCATCGGCGGCGGAATCTCGACTGGCGGAATAGCTTTCATGGCGCCCATTTCGTTTGGATCGCGTCAGGCATGTGTACGGACGGAAAGTAGAACGCGCGCAAAAGCAGCTATGGTGCACCCGCAGCCTCGCGCTTGTTGTTCTGAGATCTCTGGCTCGCTCGCTTTGGGCGTCCAGGCATTCGACACCCTAACACCTGGCGCTTTTTCTGTCTTTCACGTGGCGTTCCAAGCGGCACACGACGGCAAAAGCTATTCTTGAACACGTGTCGCCATCTGTATTTTATATTAAATAGACTGAAACTTGCCGTAACTGAATGGAAAAAGTTTGAGGTCTGATAACATTCTTCACCTGTAATATATAGATATGGAAGCTCTCGAAAATCTAATATCGAAGGATGCTCCGTAATTTAATGTATCAAAATTTTGATTAGTCGCACAAACTTTGGTACATCGGAAGTCCCCCCAAAAAAACGTCCCCCAGCATTCCATCCGTATACATAGCTTGCAAGCGTCGCTATTGCTGGGTACTGACGGTTATTCTGACTTATTGGTTCCTTCAAACTACAACTTCTGCGGTGTGAAACTAACACGGCGAACCAAGCGCTCGCGGCTTATGAAATACTGGAATGGCCGCAAATGATGTCACATGCAAGCTACGTATTGGTAGGCAACGCCATACATTTAAGGAGTCACATATTCGATAATGCATGCACTATCTTCGGTCGTGACGGGATTTCGTGAATTGAGGTTAGCCAATCGAAACCGAAACGGTGGCCAAAAGCTACCCAAGATGCTTTGCGTGGCACTACGCCGCTGGGATCGCTTCGATTTTACAAGTGGAAGAGGTCTTTAGACCAATAGAGATCCAAAACGACAAGGAGGTGTGGCAACCAGGATCATGTTCATTATTTCCATGCAATATTATTGGGTAAGAATGTTTCATATATTACACTAACTTAACGGCACTATAGTGGGACCCAAGTATATTCGCACGCAACTCCAACGCGTAATAATAAAGAAACAACAAGGGTCGTTTTTTCGTTTTTTTTTCTTGTTAGTTTCTTTTTCGCAAAACTTAATTGCGAAGTTGTGGGGATGGCACTGTTGGCGTTGTCAACAATGCGATCCTCAGGATTTTGTCAATTTCGTCATCAAGCTCTGCGATCTATACGGTGACGATATTTAATGCGGCTCAGTGGCCCACCGGCACTGCGTGAGCACTTTATATGGGCTCGAGACAATTAATGCTTTGACATGCATTCGGGTAACGGCTCGAGCCCAACCGCTGCCCTGTGCTTTGAAAACCTCAGCGCGTGGCGATGATCAGCAATAGCGACATATAATCGGCGCCAGATCATGTGACCTCTTGTTCTGTCTTCGAGTGAAGGTGGTGAAGATTGGTTCTTTTCCGTACTTTTTTCATGACTTTCTTTGCGTGGAAAAAGTAACTAAATATTACTAACACGTGTTTCATAAGTAGGGCTTCGTGTTTTCGGAGTTTATTTTTCGTTAAATTCGGAGGGTGTTTTTCGGAGTTTATTTTTTGTAAATCCCGAATTCCCCAAGATTCGGAGATTATTTTCGCAGTGTTTCTTATTAAAATGATAAATAATAAGCGGATGCAAACGTATGCCAGATAAAAAATAAAACGCGCTCGTATTAACTAAGATTTCTTCAGTTGAATTTGGCGTTGGTGTCATTGCAATACTAATTTGTCCCACGACAAAAGTCGCACAGTGTGGCTTCGATAAACGTCGATATTTTAAAATTAGGGCTCCATGTTTTTGGAGTTTATTTTTCGTGAAATTCGGAGGGTGTTTTTCCGAGTTTATTTTTTAGCAAAAATTCGGTGTTTATCGGAGTTTATTTTTTGTAAATCCCAAATTCTTCAAAATTGGGAGATTAATTTTGCAGTGTTTTTTCTTAAAATAATAAATAATAAGCGGATGCAAACGTATGCCAGATAAAAAATAAAACGCGCTCGTATTAATTAAGATTTCTTCAGTTGAATTTGGCGTTGGTGTCACTGCAATACTAATTTGTCCCACGACAAAAGTCGGACACAGGTGTGGCTTCGATAAACGTCAATATCCTTAAAATCAATAAACGGCCGGAAGTAGCTGCAAGGAAGCTCGTAGTCATCCCATCAATCTATCCCGCGGCCGCGCGAGGTGGAGTGGTTAAGGATGTAATAGAGAAGTTTCAACTGCCTTTCTTCCCTATTTTATACAATCCCTATGGTCCATAGCTTTCACTGTTACCCCCAGAAACATACCCTCTCCTTTCCCTAAATCCCAAACCCTATGCCCAAACTGGAAACCAAAAGAGTGGCTGTTGTCGTGACACGAATGGTACGATGACCTGTTTCCCTGAACCCCTTGACGAAACAAGCCGTAAGACCCCCTTTTGACAAAGGTCCGAGGCTTGAAAGATAATTATGGTGTCTTTTTCCCAGGACCATTGAGTCTGCGCTGCCCAAATTGCAAAAAAAAAAAAAAAAAAACAATTTGTTGTGGAAAAGGAGGGGGGGGGGGGGGTGGAATGGGCACATAACAATTCGGAGTTTATCGGATAAATCCGAATTGACAAAAATTTTACCGGCGTGTGTTTTTCGGAGTTTTTTCGGATTTATCCGAAAACACGGAGCCCTATTCATAAGTTATCAATGTCAAGACTGAAAGGACAAAAACTTTTGCGTCGCCCCTTTAAAGGAGCCTCTTGTTCAAATGCGTTTATTTATTGGGAGGGTCACTTTGTAACCTGCCGATGAAAATGATCCAATTGCGAGTCCGAAATTTATATCTTGTTATGAAGATGTTGATGACCGACATATTTAATGATGTTTCAGACAAAAATCTGAGCGAGTATCACGCGCTCACTACTATCAAAAGGAAAAGCGTTTTCAGGCGGTTCTGCCTCCAGATGCCGATGTAACTCTCCGAACGCCGTCCGCACGACGTCGGAAAGCGCTCTTTGTTTACCCTGAGTATACACCGAACCGGAGTACAGTGTATACTAGAATACGGGGTGGTGTTTGGACCGGCGCAGTTCGACAATGGGAACTTGTGCTGCGCGCGTAGACAACAATCCTGGCGCTGCAGTCGACAAGGCAGCACGTAGTCGCTGCAGTCCGCACGCGCCGCCCCACGTGTGCGTGGACGCGGTGCACGCGCACAACCACCAATATACTGAACCTAGAGCCACTCGATATGGCAGCGTAGCTGCCAGAGTAGCGCCACGCTTTTCCCTGTGCCGCCTCTCACTGTGATTGGTCACACGCAGTACCATAGCAACGAGCTGAGCTGGCTCGGTTTCCTTAGCAATCGAGTGACTACGCGTCACGTGACCTCGCAAGAGCCGTGATGTCACCGGTAAGATGGCAGCGCCCAGAGCTGGTGGATACGAGTTTGTTCGGTGCGCGGTAGTCGTAATGTGCCGCTGCTTGCCGACGATTTCGGACTTCTTCGTGCTCTCTGACGCAGGTATAACATAAAGATCTGAAAGAATGTGACTTTATACCTTTTCTGTGCAAGATCGCTCTGGATATTAGCACCTGTGCGACAGCATCGGTCACATCGCCGTAGCGGTGCTCGTATTCCTGAATCTGTTCGAGGATCGATAAGACATTTTGCATGCAATTTTCGTATACTCCTAGCCTTGTTTGAACGTTGGAATGTATGAGAATCAATGCGAATTGTATGCGCCGCATGTTGGACCTTGTGGAAGTTGTTTCAGCCCCAGGTAACCGTGCAATCACAACTTTTAGCGAGGAAGCTCCTGCGATCTTTACGTCTTGTACTAAACAACGATCTTACGATATAGCTTTTAGGATAACATTTTCACATTTTCTAGCTTCCTTTGAATGTTGGAATTTCTGAGAACCGAAACGAAAGGTAAACGTCGTCTGTAGGGCCTAGGGGAAGTTGTTTCAGCCCTGGGTCACCGAATAATCACAGCAACTTTAAGCGAAGAAGCGCCTGCGACCTTTAACCTTTTGTACAAATCGACGATTTTACGAATTGACAGTTCTGAAGATTTTGATATAACGTGCTTTCTTAGCAATAGCTTGCATTTGATCGCAGTGTTTTTTTTTTGTTTTTGTTTTTTCAAGTGACAAGTTGGCGTTTGCTCAAATGATATATATGAAAGGACCTGCTCTATAAGAATGCATCAACACACAATATTAAATTTATATGCTCAGAGATGTGTTCATCTGTGTAATTAGCAAGTTACAGACAATTATTTTTACGAGTGTAATATTTATTTTCTGTAGCTGGGCCCGGTTTGTACTCATTAATGTCCGTGTGCTATGATGCTATCATCATCTGTGTATGGTTCTAAATATCCTCTTTGCAATGCCTACAAAAGCCAAAATGACGTCAGCCGACCCCAGCTCACGCATTTGACACGAAAACTGCGTCACTCGGACGTATGCGCTCGTCAACAATCAATTCGTCGATGAATATTTGAATTCGCGTTCGTGGCCAATGAGTGCACATGAGTGCACTTGCGAATGACAAGTTCTATGGTGTGCTTAAAAAGCACGGTGGAAGCTTTGGGGTCATCGCACCGGTGCCCTAGCATGTCACGAAGCGTGATTCCACTGCTCTGTTTTGAGTTGAGGATTAAAGCTAAGGAAGAAGTTAAAGAATCATTTCATGGCCCATTAACACGGGTATGCGTGCTACACCAGATAAAAATATTGACATTTTGCATGCCGGTAAACTTCCGGACGACCACTTGGCCTGTCGGCAAGAACACCTCATATCCGGCGTCCGTCTCTTTTGATGGCGTTAACAATCCTCTGCAGACCACCGTGCTGTCCTTCTTGGTTTAACCCCGTCGACTCTTCATCGCCCAAAACGAGGGTGATACCGTCGTCCCCGCCAGTCGGTGAGATAATCTCATCTTGAATGAATGATTGGGTCTTGAAGAAGTATGGTGCTAAGCATACATTCTCTTACTATGGGGCAGTCGAACAGCAGTCATGTCCCAAGGCAATCGTCCTGTCGCGGCCGGTGGCCGGCGTAATCAGATTTTGTTCCATAGGAGCGAAGTCCGAAAGTACAAGGACGGTACATTCGTACCACGAAGCCGCCGCCATTCCGGCGGCGCGAAAAACCACTCGCCTTGTCCGTGCACGCTGCAAATCGTCTCGTTTCACAGAAGCTCCTCCAGAGGCCCGTGCCGTACCGCCATGCAAAGCGTCTTTTAGGTCTTTTACCAGTTTCCAATTAACGAATGGAGATATCAACTAGATAACGGTTGCCGCCCGGCGTCGCTAGCAGTACGGTTACCATAGAAACCTCCCAGGCCCAAAATGGAGATCACTATAGGCGCTTCTGACGTCGTGTATCTAGATAATTTTGCGTCGTGTCGCTACTCTAGCAGCTACGCTGCCATATAGAGTGGCTCTAACTGACCCTACTGCGGATTAAAGCCCCTTCATGTTTCAAAAGTAGCGCAAGTTCCGTCGATGCGCGAGGCACGTGCAACGTGCAGCCCTTGGGAAGATGATGGCGGCACAGCGCAAAACTGAGCTAGATTTCAGACGCCATGTTCTTCCCAGAAGTGGCGTGCGGCAGGTGCCTCGAGCAATTCCACAACAATGAATGGCGCCAGTTTTTCCATGATAAAGAGGCTTTACTGCCGATGTGCCGCTGTCGACACCTATCGAGATCCACACCCCACGCCTCACGCGACCCGCTCGAGCCTCAGCTCTAACCCTTATTCTATACTCCGTTTCAGCTTATGTTGTACCGCAGCGAAGGCTAGAAGCGCGAGCTCATAGCATTTGCAGCTGCCCTTAATGCGCGAGAGCTTGTGCCGACGAGATGTCCCCGTGAGCAAGGAGCTCGCGCTTGTAGCCTTTGCTGCTGTACATCATAATAAGAAACCGGATCTTTATTTCAAACTGCCTTTTGTTTTCTTCTTCTTCTTACAGGGCCCTTTTAAAGTAAGATGCGTAGTCGGTCGGTTACGGTGCAAAAAAGGAATAAATAAAAAACGGTGTAAGCTCATCAGAAACTTCGTGCTCTGAGAAATACTTCAAGGCAACTGGAGCCACTTAATAGGCTAATACAACGTGCAGTTGGTACAGTGAGTGTCGGCAGGCTGGTTTCAGGTTAGTCTCAGGAGCTGACATTCATACCACACGTTCCACGAAGAACGCTGTAGAATGAAGAAGAAGCGGGGTGATCATGTCCAGGAACACAGCATCCGAGAACAGTGAGACTGGCACTCAACAAAGGCCGGGATTCTCAACAAGCAGCAGCAGCGACAGAAGCCTCACGAAGTCGAAAACCGCCACGAGCGAGGGCGGCATGTTTTACACTGCCGGAGCAAGCAAAGAAGAGGCGCAGCTTGGCTTCTCTGACCAGAACAATGAGAGCACGCAGTTCCTTTCCGCAAAAACGGTTATTCTGCCGCCCTCTTCGTCCTCGTCGCAATCGCTTGCGGTGATCAAACAGAAAGATCCTCGTCCTGGCACATACTCCACATCCCCTGGAACAGAGTCCTCAGGCTACAACGCGGATATCAGTTCTCCTGAGCAGAATCCTCAAGTTACACCAGGGACGGACGATTCAATGGTTCAACTGCTGAACAAGAGGAAGTCAGAAGAGTCCGTGGGCGAGAACATTATGCTTCTCAAGCATGACAGAGGGACTTCCGGACATCCTTCGAAGACGTTGTTTTCCCAAGACGACTTCAAGCGGTGGGTCGAGAGCGACGTGTTCGAGCATTTGAGGGCCCGGGGTCAGGCGGCACACGAGGAGGTAAAGTTCAGCGCCGACAATGCTTCTGCGGACAGGTGGCTCGTCGTGATCCTGGTAGCGTCCCTTTACATTATGTTCTACGTGGCCGGGGGCTTGGCGTACTATGTCCTGGAGCACAACGGGTACGTTGTGGACTATCCAAGTTATTTGAACACGACATTTGTCCCAGGTGACTTTAGGGAAAGAAACTCACGAGAGTGATCGGTATGATCAAGTGGCCGTCGGTTTATAGCGTATGGTCAAAACAAGTTCCATTTTAAGGCCAACACAGCAATCGACTGCGTTTGCTTGCGTATCGTCAAAATGTGATTCCAAGTTACTGGTGCATCTGTGCTTTATATGCCGCGTGCCAAGATACTTATTGAATTTGTTGACACGTTCCAGACGACGCACGGACTTCTCTCGCGGTTGTATCTCGATGTAATGCAGTCAGATGCTACTATGAAAATGGGTGTTTGTCGTCTGCCAGGGAGGACAATATTGCTTTCCTATAATACGCGTTCTGGAAGCGTTAGGGAAGCTGAATGTTGGCACGCGCTCACCAGCAGAAGCCACAGCTGTGATTATCACTGTGCACACTTTCAGTGACGATCATAGTTGTTTGCTGCTGCTGAGCGCGTGCTGACAAAGTTTTCACCACAGCTCAGTAACGGGAGGCACTCACTTGATCGAATGACGTTTTAGCGAACGCCCACGTTTCATCGAATGACACTTTAGCGAATAGTCGGACGCCGCGAAGCGGCGTGTTCGGGTTGGCCAAGTGAGTTCATATTTTTGTAATGAGTTGCCGCAGACTGTCGCCGCGAAGCGGCGTAAAGCGCAGCGCGACGGATGGGTTAACGCGCGCCCCCGTTATTCGCTAAAACGACCATTCGCTCAAATGTGGCCGTTCGCTAAAATGTCATTCGCTCTTGTGATATGGACCCCTCAGTAACACGCATTTCATACCATCTTGACTGTCATTCTTACAGATTAATAAGTAAAGGCTTGGTTCGCTAACTCTAGTTTCAAATAGGCAACAAAAGCTTAGCTATGGTGACAGTCTACACAAAATATAGCGTGATTTCTACGCAATAGCTTTGACCCTATTTATAAATTAGAAAATTCAAGGTATAAACCGGGAATTTCGAACGCGCATATATCAACTGGATAGGATATACAGATTGTTTCCCCGTGTTTGTCTTTCGATATCGACAAATACTGAATTCGCATCAAGGCTCGGACACAGGTAAAATAAAAACGATCCGAAATTGAGAGGGCAATTAAAACATGTAAAACTCGTTCAACGCTAAATAAATAATAAAAATAATAAAACAAGCGTTAACAGGGGATTTACAGCGTAAAACCGCACGGAAATCCCGATGACTTCTCATTTCCGCCCAGTTTTCGTTTTTTCTTCGTTCAGGCAGGTGTTTTAGTCGTATCTCTTTACACCGGCATGCAAATTATGTTTACGTATACATCAACATAAAGATTCATGTTCATAAAAGGTATCCCGAGTACTTCTTTGCAGTGTATATAGCTGTCGCTAACACTTCACAGTGCACCTCTGCGTGAAACATGTTAGGAAGCTTGTACGTTGTCGTATTTGTCGTGTTTTTAATGCGAAAGCATTAACTCTCCCATGGAGCGAACCGACGTCATGAGCTTTTGAAGCCGCGCCAAACGGCACCTTCCCCAGTCCCAATGAAACGAAGCCTCTCGTCAGAAATCTGATGGATAGGCTCCCATTGGCTGGCGCGCGTCATAGTTTCAAGAAACGAGGCTCCCATTGACTCTCGCGCGGCGTAGTTCCAAGGAATGCCACCAGAGAAGCCCTCTTCATGGCGGCGCAGCGCGCGCAGCAGCCCGGCCGCCGGTTAGGGGTGCGGGCCTGGCCGCACAGCCCGCACGGGTGAACTCCGGAGAGGCTGCACGGCCGAGCGCGGCGCGGCCATTTCACGATAACGCGCGCTCGGCAGTCGGCCGCTACCTCGGCAGTAGCGAAACGTGGCCGTCCATGCCAGTACGGCGCAGACGATCTTATAGAGCGGAAGAACGGCATTCATGCTTTCACATTCACAACTCATAAGAAGTGCCTAGGTGTCCTCGGAATTTTGGCTCTTCCCTAAGAAAACACTAAAAATCAAGACGTCAATGAACATGTGCGGTATATCTAGATACACATTCAATATTCTATATGTGCAAACATCTCATGATGACAATAGCATCAAAAGGAAGAACCACAACAAACAAAAAGACTGTTAAAGGTTGGAAGCTGATCACCAGGAGAAGCGGAAGCGATAAACATGGCATGATTAGCTAGCAATCGGGAAGCACAGTTTCCAAGATCGAGCGCAGCAGCTACAGACCCAGAACAATTGGTGCATCGTGAATTCGTAAAGAAGCCAAGATTTATAGTTTAGAAGCAAGGGAAACGATAAAAAAATAAACAATAAATGAATGAACAAACGCTCAGGGCAGGCTCGTATTCCTCCGTCAAGTACGTCCGACCACACTCAACTGAACTCAGCACCAACGCACGTTGAAAGCATTGAACACTACATAAGAGGACTTGCCGAGACACTTCCCAGGGTTCTGCCAGTCGTGAGCAGAGGTCGGCATTTTAGGTCGCCCTCACTCACCCTCACCCTCACAGCTACACTCACCTTCAGCCCCTCACTCATCCTCCCCCTCACAGTCACACTCACCTTCAGCCCTTCACTCACTCTCACTGAACCTCACGGCCCTCACGCACTCACCGCCCTCACGCCCCTCACGGCCCTCACCGCCCTCACGGCCCTCACGCCCCTCACTCACTCATGGCCCTCACACCACTCACCGCCCTCACGCCACTCACCGCCCTCACGGCCCTCACCGCCCTCACGGCCCTCACGGCCCTCACCGCACCCACGGCCCTCAAGCACTCATAGCCCTCACCACCCTCACCGCCCTCACGGCCCTCACCGCCCTCACGCCACTCACGGCCCTCACCGCCCTCACGGCCCTCACGCCACTCACCGCCCTCACGCCCCTCACGCCACTCACCGCCCTCACGCCCCTCACGCACTCATGGCCCTCACGCCACTCAGGCCAGCTTTAGATGGGGTAATTTCGCCCATAAACTTTACGTCGCAACGCCAGCAACACGGGCCACCCGCGATCACACGCAGCAACCAATTGCTGCAATTTGCCATTGTCATCATAAAATTTTATTTTTCTTGCACTATTTAGACACAATTACGCGTTATAAACGTGTTCTTATGCATTTAAGTCTCGTTAAGAATACTAATGCACCTTTCTGAAACAGTTTATTTAAAAAAAAAATCGATCGATTTCAAACCAGAACCAAGTCTTTCGGTGTCATCATCACCGGCACGAGGTATCACGTGAAAATTTCGCGTCCCTGATTGGATGCAGCCGCTTCAAACGTATTCGAATTGCTCCGAGTTGCTTGCTTATTTCGAGCCGGACCCGATCTCAGCAATTCGTGTCGATCTAGGGAAAGCTAGAGAACAACCCGCCATTAACACCAAAATTGCTGAGAAAGATGCTCGATCTGAAGGGGGCCTCACGCACTCACCGCCCTCACGCACTCATGGCCCTCACACACCTCATGCACTCGCCGCCCTCACGGCCCTCACGCCTCTCATGACACTCACTGCCCTCACGCACCCATGGCCCTCACACCTCTCACGCACTCACCGCCCTCACACCACTCACGCCCACTCATGGCCCTCACTCCACCCACCGTCCTCACGCACTCATGGCCCTGATACCCCTTACCGCACTCACTGCCCTCATGACCCTCATGGCCCTCACGGCCCTCACCGCCCTCACGGCCCTCACTCACCCTCACTCACCCTCACACTCATGAATTTTCCTGGTCCAGAAACTCACTCACCCTCACCTCACCTGTGAAGATGAGGGTGAGTGAGGGTGAGTGAGGGCCCTCGTGAGTGAGGTTTGCCGAGGTATGGTCGTGAGACCAGCTGGGCAGAAGATCGGCCCAGCGAGCAGCTCACAAAACAACGCTGGGCCCTCATCACCGTAACATATTTCCGCCACCCTCGCCCACATGCTCCATTTAAACACAGTCAGCACTGCGCTATCACCATTGCATTATCACTAAACGCGGTGCCGCAGGTCTTCATGGTATTTGCGACTTGCCTTTTTGCGGCACCGCTGCTCTGCTGAGCTAAAATAATTATTAATATTATTCTTTACTCCATGGCAAATATAATATTAGTGTTGAAGAACACGTTACCTTTTCATCGGCCGAATTGTTGAGGATCCATCGTACCAGATCAATCAAGCAAAACAAATGTATACGCAATGCTTTCAAATACCCCTTCTCCTCTCGGGCAATGCAAAACTAAAATTCAACTGAAAATTTTATAGTGACGCTTTTTCTCAATTGCCAACTTATGACTGCACTTAAACTATTTATTGCACCGCACCTTGTGCGTTCGTTTTTTTTTTCTTCTGTGCTTTAAGATTATGTCACTCCATATATGAAATTCTGTGGAGGGCTGCAGTATTACTATATAGATAAATATATACATAAATAGAAAGTCAGAGGGGGTACGCCCCGTCGCACCAATTCCGCTTTCATATACCGCGAAGACGTACGGCAAAGCTTACGCAACGGCTGGACAGACATCACAGCCGTCGTACTGGCAAAGGCCGAATCTACAAATCCGTGAATTAACAACGAAGACATGGGCGGCGTCCGCCGACAACCAAGCCGAAAAATCTTCTCGGCAGATGAAATCCCCCGCCGTACATCACCGGTACCTTTCAACAGGACAGACCATTCCGCCTTCTTTTCCGGCGTGTCCTCATTTCGAGGCACGCGGGCAACGTTCTGCAGTACCTATACTCCGTTTCGCCGTACGATGTACCATATGATGCTACGAGCCTTCGAAACCAATCAAATGCCATCTGACTGTCACGGAACCTTCGGGACATGTGAGGTGACCCGGTCACGTGATTCGTTCACAGCATTGGGTTGGCTAGGATGGCTCACAGCGTTCTATCATAAGGTGCTGCGCTCCGGAAATGGCTGAACACTACTGGCACATGCGCGAGAGGAAGAGGAACTACAAGAAAAGCTGCACAGTCATACACACGTACATGCCAAAACTTTTCGGATTTGTAGGGCAGAAAAACCCTGCTCGATCTATAATGCATCCTCGACACTGGGGTGGGCGGTGTGGCCGACGAATGGTCACGTGGTCACATTTAAAAGTCACGTGGTCCCCCTGAGGGGAAGAGGAACTGAGGGAAGCGCCAGACAGTCGCACAGATATTCGCTGGACTGTTCGGATTTGTCAGGCAGGAAGACAGTGCTTAATCTATAATGTATCCCCGACATTGGGGTTGCAGCCGTGGGCGGCGTGGCGTCACCGACAAAAAGTCACGCAGTTTCTTTATTTCTCCTTATTTATTTATTTCTTTTTGCGCGCGCTCTCTCTCTCTTTCTTTCTCGTTCTCTCTGTACCTGGAAAGATTACTGGACGGCCACTCCACCCAGCTGCTCGGACGATCGATTGTGCCGTCGACCGGCCTTGGCTGGCTTGAACGTTGCTTGCGGGCCAACGTCGCGAAGGGGGTCAGTGTAGCAAAACGAAGAGGCATAAAAGTGCGCAGGGGATGGCGGTGTCTTGGGGGACGCTTTCCTCCTTAACTGCGACCTCGTGGGTCAATTGTCTCGGGTTTCAATGGGGAATACCACCACGTGGCGTCACGTGTCCCTCTGGGCAACCAGGTCTTGCCGCTCTATCACGCAGATGAGGCCGTTCTGCTGAAACACTTCAGGCTTTTTTTTTTTTCTTTTTGTTTCATAACCTTAACTTATTTTTCTTTTATTCGTAGAATCTGATCGCGTGAATAACGAATGATGGCAGAAGGATCGTGCCCTTTTTGAAGTGAAGTACACAAAGCGTCAACGTCGAGTTCATGGCTACTATATCGCAAAGTGTACGTGCACGTTTCCCACCGATGCATGTCTTCCCTTCCTACCACGCGTCTTTTACCTTTCCGTTTTAATTTTTCCATTATAAAAAGAACAAATTGATTTGACATTCGTGCATTTGACATTTGGCATCCCAATGTATGTCATTAAAAATTAAATTTTTCCACGCGTGTTTTCAAACAACACTTGAATGCTTGTTTAAAGTCGACGTGACTGAGTCGTCACTTGAAAGGTAAAATGTTTGCACTTCATGTATTTCTTTGACACTTGTGAGATCTAATGTACCCAGTGGCTAGCAATAAACGTATCCAATTGTGTCTTTAGAAAGAATGAAACGTAGTAGAAAGTTTTGTTGAACCGATAAGATGTCTGATAGGTTGGACGTCTAGACGCTTGAGGAACCATTTTATGTCTGTAGAACACCACAAAGCGCTACCAAAAAAAAAAAAAAATGCAACAGCGCTTTTTAATATATTATATTCTTTCACGCATTCTTGACATATCGGTATTGCATGCTGCATCCCCGAGTACCGAATACCGCAGGAGGAGCGTTGTATCCCGCTCCTGTTCAAACAGGTTCAGCGAAGTTCTGACACGAGTTTTTAAAGCAGAACTCCTAGTAACAATTTATATTACAAAATATTATATAGCATTGATGCGGATCAGTGGTACAGCATTCTTCAGCTTGATTGTGATGCATTGGCAAGATTATATTCCGACTGTGGGGGGGGATCGCTGGCCGAGTGGGCTAAAGCGCACACCCAGCTCGACGCGCGTGGAGCGAAAACTCGCGCTGCAGAACCCAGGGATCCTGGGCTCGAGCCCAACTTCTGCCCGTTTCGATCTGGATGAGCATCGTACCGGCGTGCGGTCGTGAATCACTAGGAAGTTTTAGAATAACGTACGCAATTTTAGCGCACGCTAGCGCTAAATTTAGCGCTTGTATTAGCGCACGCGACGCAGGAGAGTTTTAGAATATAGCGTCTCTCCGCCGCGACGCAAAAGCCCAAGCATCTCGCGCTTGCGACGCCACCAAGATACAGTAAAATTTTTTATTTCACACACGAAATGGTTTAAATTTAGAAAAAAGCGAGTTTTTTGGTCCAGAGTAGCATTTTAATTTGTTTAAACATGAGAACGCGACGCGAGCGGTTGACCGGTCGTGTCCGCTTGCGTCGCCTCGGCAAGAGAGGTCTCGTGTACTGACCTTCGCACATCGTTCGTTCGCCGTGAAATGTTCGCGCGTCGCAAGCACCAAGTTGCCGGTGATCGCTGCCAAACCGAGTACAATGTCGTCTCGTATTGAAAATTGCAGTCACGAGGATGCCGCCGACGTCGAACTCACGACGCCGCCAAAACAGCCGCCGACATAATCCTGGAAGCCGCCATTTTTTTTAACTGTGCTCGTCTTGGCTTTAGCCAACTTCTCATCACGAATCCTCCTTGGAGAAGCGCAAAGACTCTTTGCGTACGCACGCTATTTCCGAGAAATAGCGCGCGCTAAAATTGCGCACGCAAAGCGCAAAACCTGGTTTGCGTTCGGAGCATGCGCAGTGGCGACGACGTTATTCTTTGCGTGCGCAAAGCTTTAGCGTGCGCTATTCTAAAACTCCCAACTACTAAGTGGTGCACGTTAAAGACCTGCAGGCTAGCGGTTGTACTGCACTGGCTAAATTGCTCATCTGCAGCGAGTGACTCGTCGCAACTTTAAATGGCTGACCAACTACACGCTGTATAAATATCCCCATAACCCAATTTGCTTTGGCTGTGGGTTAGCACAGATATGCGTACTTGCTGTGTTCACGCTTGGAACATAACACCGTTTCACGTGATTGCAGATCATACAATTGTACGAAGCTCGAGCCGAATCAGAAAGAGACAAAAGCAAGACCGATTTTCCTTGAAGGGTACGGGTACAGGGAAAAGGGGGAAATAAAATATTCATATAATATCGAAAGCTACGTGCATATGAAGTTAAAACATGTTTGCAGCATTTTGATTTCTTAACAAACGACACCCGTGAAGATAGTTCGAGTGTAAAGCAAGAAAAGCGGACTTTGTCGTGTCGGTGAGCGATGTTGATGATTTTTGCATCGCTGTGACTATTAGACACGTATTGTCAGAATAAGGTCAAGTAGGACGACGCCATTGTTGAAAAAAGGTTTCGCATGCAAGTAGAATTGGATCAATGGTCTTCTCGAAGGTTGATCATTTGTCGTTCCGAAAGTGTTGTTCCGTAAGAAAGGACCTTTTTCGTACACCAACGGATTAGCACTTTCTGGCCCTATACACAGAGGTAATGGTGCCCTCAGAGTTAACTGCATCGCCCCGACAAATTTCTTGCTGCGACCAGTGCGGGGTGAAACGTGATCACGACACTAACAGGGTTACAATTGAGATCCTTACTTTGCATGAACTCCGGTGCTCTTCTTTGATTTCCAGTGAACGCTTATACATACTAGGGGGGACCCCAAGAAAACCTGAATTTATTTTTACAAAATCACGTATTCATTTTTACACGTTAAAATTTTCAGTCACCGCCAAATTACTTTCCGCCTAATGCGATGCACTTGTCGAGGCGTTTCTTTCTATGCTCACAATGGCCTTAACACTCGTTGATTTTGATGCCTAGCAGTGCTCCTGCCACTTTTTTGCTCCAGCTGTTCCACATCGGCAAAGCGTTCGCCACACGGGGACGAACTGGTCATGCCAGCGAGGGTCGGGCATGGTAGTCATGCCGTTTTTGCTCAAAGCCTGCTGAGCCTTCAGCACAGTGTGGGCAGGCGCGTTGCTATGGTGGACGAACCAGTCTCGCCACAACTCGGGTGGGCATTCTGCCCGTGTTCAGCAGGTTTTTTTTTTGTTTTTTTTTAATAAAAAGCGGCATCATTTTTGTGCCCCATTCTTCCAGGGGTGCACAACATGCGGCACGCGGGCCGCATGCGGCCCGGGGGCACCTGCTGTGGAGCCCGCAGACATGACACTGCTAGATGTGCTCAAGACGGCAACCAGTGCGATGATGCCAGATATTAAAAACTTGTCTGCCAGATATTGAAAACCCGCGCAATTCCCAATAAACTTTTTTTTTTTTTTTTTTTGGCCCGCGTTATTTTTGAGTTGTGCAGCCCTGCCTAGAGTAACTATATAAGTCAGCCGACTTCGCGCCGTGTGACTTTCTTTTTGTTTCGCCGGATGAAAAAAGTTATCAAAGGGTTCGCCGATGTGGAAGAAGTAAAACAGAAAGGGGCAGAAGGACCGTAAGGCATAAAAATCGTCGCTTAAGGGCTATTTTGATCATAGGAAGAAACGTCTCGACAAATGCATTGCATTAGGCGGAGAATACTTTGAAGGTGAATGAAATTCGAAAGGGTAAAAATATATGCACGATTTTTTAGTATTAAATTCCGGTTTCTTCTGCTCCCTCCCCCTCCTCTTCGTATAAATAGTCATCCAGAGGCCAGATTCCCGAAACTTTCTTACGACAAAAAAATTCGTAAATTTATCTTAGGACAACGTTACGAAATTTTGAGTATTCCGGAAGCAAAATGTTCGTTAAGTTTTGCGCAAGCTTCGACGAAATTCATAACTTACGATAAACTTACAAACATTTTGCTTCCGGATCACTCAAAAGTTCGTACCTTTGTCGTAAGATAAATTTACAAACTTGTTTGTTGTAAGAAAGTTTCGGGAATCTGGCCTCAGGGTTCTTAGGTTGTGCTACTGAATGATCTGAGCCTTATTTCTCGGACGTGCCGTTTTGTGTTTTGTGCCAAGCGATCTGCGCTCTCTTCCTTCCTCCTTTTATCTTTCACGTTTCTATTCTACCTTTTTTCCCCTAATGTTATTCCCCAAGATCTAATTAAACAGCATTTCGACGTTTAATGGCATCGAAACGTTTTTTTTTTCTTGTTTTGTAAAAAGCTCATTGCTAATAAATAAAAGTGAAAGCCGTTTACAACTTCCTGTAACGCCGAATTGGAGCGCAGCTCTTGAGGAGGAGGAGTGGAGGGTATATTCCTCCTCCTCCCTCGTGATCATGCCTGCTAGTCCTCCTCCCCTCCTGCTCCCCCCTCCCTCTCCTTTACCACCTCCTCGTCCTTCAAGCTCCTCCCCTCCCCTCGCCTCCGCCTCCTCGTCTCTCCTCCCCCCCCTCCTCCACCTTCGTACTGCTTTCCTCCTTGCCGCTCAAGCCGGACAATGAGGGGAGGAGGAGGAGAAGGAGGGGGGGAGGAGGAAGAGGGGGGGGAGGAGGAGGGGAGGAGGAGAAGGGGGAGGAGGAGGAGGGGAGGAGGAGGGGGAGAAGGAGAGGGAGGAGGAGGAGAGGGAGGGGCGCGGTTACGCCGACGCCGACGCCGACGCCGACGCCGACGCCGACGGCGACGCCGACGCCAACGGCGACGCCGCTCAGGCTGGAAACGGGCCCCTAAGAGCTGCGCTCTAAAACAAATCGTTAAACTATGATCACTAACAGCTTAAGAAAGGCAGGGCGAGACCCAATACGTTAACGCTACTTGCTTCATGATGTATACTCCAGCGCTCCTCTTGACTAATTTCACAATCTCATTGACTGCGAAGCGAAAATAAAATGCTCCGATAGTTGCTGAGAGCCGCATTTCTTCGGCATTCAATAGCTATACGATACATTATTTTGGGGACTGTGGGGTTATTTGCGAAAAAGCAGGCCACGCGGAAAACGATACTGTTCATGCATTTTAAGACCAACGGTAGTTTCCAGCGAACGGGCAGCAACGGCCTCAATGTTGAATCAATCCGCAAACCCACAATCCTCCTCCGTTAGGAGAGTCCCTTGTACGGGCATCGTCATAAATCACAGGGTAGCCCATTAAACGAAGAGCTAGCTGAAAGCGGGCTATACAGCGCATTCATCATCATTACAAGACCGCCAGGTCATGTTATTGGGGAGGGGGGGGGGGGGGGGGGAGGGGGGGGGGGGGGGGGGGGGAGAAGAAGAACACATCGGGCCGCCATCTGCATAAAAATGGGCGTGGCCCCATCTCGGCTGGTCGTTCGCCCCACTTTTTTTTGTGTGGTATTTTCACGCATTGTTGTTCGAGATCATGCGTGGTGGCGTGAGTCCCTACCAAAGTCGCACGCTGTTTGTCCAGGACCGACCGCCGCGTAGCTATTGCTTGGATTTCCCAACAATGCCACTCACTCCTACGAAGAAACAGGAGAAGTTACCAAGAAACCCAATTCCGATGGGCCCGGGCAGGTATTTTGTTTTTCAGCTACATGTTACGACAGAAAAGCCCGAACTGAGGCATCACTATAGAGACAAAAACTAGAATATTTCGACGAAGCGTCGTGGGCTTTCCACAACATGTAGTTCGGTGAACTGCCATGTTCTTCCAGCAACGGTGCCTACGCATATTGTATTAACTTTCTGTCGGAAATATATACCGAATGCTCTAATGGCCATTCAGTGAGTGTTGTTCCGAACATACCTCTTCGCAGCGAAGATAATTCGTCAATTAGATTTAATTAGTTACAGTCAACCTTACTCTTATCTTGTCATCATTATTCTTATTATCATAATCATCACCGTCACTCTCACAGTGATTATCATTTTATACGCTGAGCGACGGTTCATACGTCTCTTTCGCGAACAAATCTGTCGCAAAACGTGCAGCGCTGTAAGCGGTGCTGAAAGGAATGCCGGGAAGTCTAGGTACAGAACCGGTTGTAGCAGACGACGGAGGTGACGAGGAAAACGCGGGCGAGGGCACACGAGCAACCGACGCTGCCCTCTTTCTCTCTCACTCTCCTCGGTGTCACGTTGTAGATACTGCGAGGGCAAGGAGTAGCTTACAAGTCTTAGCGCGCGGCGTTTCGGGATTTTTTTTTTGTCAAAGGTTTCCTTAAGAAAAAAAACAAAACAACCAAAAACATGTTATATGAAATTTGTTCTATGCACATTCTTCTATTATTGCAAAAATATTAAGAAATTATCATCTTTTTTTGGCAAGGTATATAACTGCCTGTTGGAAAAAAGGGAGATCGGTGGCCGAATCGGCTAGTGCACACTAGAGTTCCTGCATACGCTTCCTACGAGAGCGGTGAATAGCGGCGCGGCGGCACGTGGAAAACAGACGAGCAGCTCTGGCTCCCGTAAGGAGCCTATAGACGCTTTACACACGCGCCAAATTACAGCCGCCATTGCTGACCTTCTCTTGTCTTACCGAGATGCTGATCAACTGAAACGGTAGTTGACGATCCTCTACAAAGGCCGATGCTTTAGAAAAGGACACAGTTGAATCTAATATGGCAATAACCTGGCCTGCTATGGTAATGATGAAGTGAAATAAACGAAATAAGAGGAAACAAAAACTGAAGGTCAGTTATGGTGGCGTCCATGCACAGCTGCTGCAAAGCGTCTATACAGGACCTCTAGCGCACACCAGCTCGGAGCACGTGGAGCAAAAGCGCGCTGCAGATCCCAGGGATCCTGTCTTCAATCACCATTCTCCGTTTCGATCTGGACGAGCATCGTACCGGCATGGCATCCTGTATCACTATGGCGTTTTTCACGTTAAAGATTCCACGCCAGCGGTTGTACAACACAGGCTAAATTGCTCGTCTACCGCTCAAACACCAGACACCCATTAAGACTGACTAACTTCCGGCTGTATAAACATACACAGAACATTATTTGGTGGAAGAACTGCTCACCATGTCAAGTAACGTGTGTTACCTAACATGAAACTTCATGTGAGGAAAGACGTAGTTTTGGATGTTTCGGAAAATCCGTAGCCTTGGTATGCACACAATTCCAGAGACACGTTTCCAAGATATTAGCTTGCACTCGTAGCCTCCGCTACTTCGGAGGCTAGAAGCTGAAGCGGAACAAGAAGAATATTTTTCTTGCAATTAAATTACTTCTTGCTTTAATAACACAGCTAACTTAAAGGCCCATTTACACACTTGCAACCGAGTACGACCGAGAGAGACAAGACCTGGGGCCCTAAGCTGGACGCTTGGCGAAAAAGACAACGAGAAATCTGGCGGCCGCGATTGGCCAACGCCACACTTGACCTTGGCGCCGGCCAATCATAGCCGCCGAATTTCTCGCCGAATTTTCCGCCAATTGTCCATTAGGGCCCCAGTTGAAACCCCTTAAAATTTATTAGGACCAGAGAACACACCGGCACGCTCGCGCCATCTATGCGGGATTTCCGAGGTCAAGTGTGCCTAACACCTATAAGAAAGGCTCGTTAATAACGTAGACAAAAGTTGATATTACGCGAGAGAAATAGAAAATATGCCGGACCGCCAAGTTTATACTGCTACCCAGTAGATGGCGCCAGTGTTTCTTCTCGTTGTAAAAGAAATTAAGAGGTTGCAAGGCACTCTGTTCTAAGAGGTCGCAAGTGTGTGAACGAGTCTTTAACAATGAGAGGTCATTTGTGTCATTCACTAAAAGTAATATAACCTAAGTGTATAAAAGTCAACATATTTTTTTAGTTCTTTTTTTTTTATGACGACCACTCAGGCTCGTTAACAGACGGTCTGAGTCAAAATCTGGGTACTCGTTCGGTCGTGCCAAGTTCGGTAATTTCTGCATTCCGACCACTCGCGTATGCAGCGCTGAGCGCCACGCCCGAGTCGGGCGGTTATCCCGAGAGAGTATACGGCGAGTGCACTCAGCCATATGAACAGAGCGCCGTAGTACGAATACGGGGGGCGGTGAATGGGACCGTCTTCATCTATACACCATTCCACGAATGGCAGAGCTGTGTATAACAAGAAAACCTTCATCCCTTGTTGTTGGAAGTCCTAGCTACGTACACAGCGCGACACTGTAAGCGCGAACACGACGTTGGTACCTTTTCGCATCTCACTTCGAAGGGATATTGGCGATCACCAATCTTAACGCACTTAGAATAGTGTCCTAAACATTCCCTTTCCACTACGCTAGTATTTTTTTTTTATAGGAGCATTTCAAATGTAGGAGAAAAAAGAATGGCAATCTATTGTTCGCGGTATCAGTGTCGCACTGTGTATCTACGTCGGCGGGTGCGCTCGCACCACGCCGACGTAGTAGATACGCGGGTGGACTTGGTGGACAATGTTTTAAAGCATAAAATACGCCTTTTTAGTGGAACACCCTCATCTCAGAATTTTGTTCGTCCGTCCGTCTATTTACTGACCACTTAGGGAAAAAGCTGTCAAACTGCAGAATTTAGATAGCGACCATTTCACAGCCCATGTTGCTTAGGGTGTGCGTTCTGTTACGTCTAATGTGCATATTTGTCTTCAACCCAGTAAACAACAATAAAATGTGAACCCACCACTCATGATCGTCCATGGAGCGAATATACGGCGAACAACCGATGAACTTGGCCCGGTGGCACGTTCGCTTCGAACGCGGCGCAACAGCCGCTGTTCTAACGTCTCTGGTGACACGCGCATAGAAAACGCAGCGGGACGAAATTCGTTGTTTTTTTTTTTCGCTCTATCCAGTCGTCCTTAGTTTTACATCGTACTAAGCAGACAAGCCATCTAAAGAGACAGGGATGTCGCAGGACTGAATTTTCTGGTCACAACTGAGTCTCTGTGTAGCAAACGCTCCAGGTTCTCTCGTGTTCACCGTGACGTTCTCTCTGCAGGAGTGCGTACCATCCCTGAACGTGGAAGACAGCGCCGACTGGCTGGAACAGGACGTGATCGCCGGATTCCGAGTATGGCAGCTCATGTTCCTCTCCCTCGGCGGACTCATCGTCATCAGTGAGTAGCCGGCTAGCGGTTCCTTGCTAACAATGCCTGGAGCACGTCCGCTACTGTTGTGCGTAAAATTGCATGCGTTGGACCCAGTGTATTGTCCACGATTACTTCACAAGAGAACCAATAAATCGCCGGAATTCAGGTGGTGGTCTGTTGAAGCGACGGCACAGCCAGCGAGCGGACGCAGACTTCGACGAGGTCGCAGGGTCCAAACCCGTAGCTGTTCGAGTTTCGCACGCCTATTTGGCAGGCTCGTACGGATGGCAAGGCGCCCTAGAGCCAAACAGACGTCTGCAATGTCCAATTCTATCGTAGTCGGTTCAAATAAAGAAGAGCCCCACTGTTACGATGACCCGTGAAGATGGACATGGGTGAGTTAGTAGGTGGAATTTCAGGTGATAAAAAAGCGACGTAATAAGCGCAGCAGTAGAAAGTGGCGAAAACCATTTGTACTGCGGGCTTGTGTATTGCATCGTCTGAGGTCAAATTTTACAACCTAGTTTTATCGATCGCAATTTTAATTTTAAAGATCGAAGTCTAAACAAATCCACGTAAAATAAAAAAGAAAAAAAAAACGTGGAGGAATTAGCGTGTTTTTGACGTATTCACAGCGACGCCGAAAAGAAGCTATAAGTCTAAAAAACGGCGCCGCCTGTAACGATAGCTTTGTTCGTGGGGGATGCATGGTGGCCGTCGTTCGATCGGTTCCAGACAACGCCACTTAAAATAATCAAATATTGTGCACTGGCATTTCGACGTCAACACCGTGAGATCGACCACAGACACAGATTGGACACTAGAGTTGCGTCAGCCTTCGGACGGACCTCGCGTCCAATCAATGCGTCGAGGGACGCTCCACGTCGGGCTCGGGCTCGATTGCTGAGTTGGCGCGCTTCGAGTGGGATGACGTTACGTGCAGGTAGACGAGGCTGTTCGCAGTACTCTGGGTGGGGTTGGTTCGGACGGTTGCCGTTCTTACATAGAGCGTTTTATTTCGTGGCGGACGCCATGTTGAATTTTGACGTAGGTGAGTTGAGGAAAAATGGCGAATCACTTTATTTGCCGATTGGAAGGCGCTAGATATCAAGAGTTTCGTGCCAATTGTTCTAGCTTTTTCTTCGCTATGCTTAAACTATTTACTTTCGTTTTTGTCGCCCAACCCAACTGCGTCATGTTTAAACGTAGCAACCGTCAAACAAAAACGGTCTGTAGAAAGCGCCGGATTTTCATTCTGTTCGACATACTGAACTATGCATGCCACTTTGATACCAATGTGAATAAAGTAAATATTAGAGAAATATTAGCGCGGTTTATCTGATAGCGTGCTTTTTCTGAACTATATTTCGCTGGAAACGTTTCAGTCAAAGAAACAATGTGTCCCCAAGGTTGGGTCCACGGACACAGTTGGCTTCTTCTATTACACCGCAGCGAGGCGGCGAAGCCAGCTTTCCGGTTTGCTACACCTTCATTTGGCGTCAACGTAGTACCTGGCAAGCAAGGCATTATGCATTTTTAGCGGATCATTTTCACTTTCCACTCCGCTCCAAACCCACTGCGCATGCGCAGCCGGCTACGCTCAAACTCAAAGCGAGCGCGCATGCGCAGTGGCGATTGTGCCGCTCCATAAAGCGGAGCGGGTGCACGAAAGCAATCTACTAAAACTCGCTATTACATACTGACTGTTAAAGGAGCGGTTCAACGATTTTTGTACTTAGCGTAAATTGAACTTAAAATGATCCCTGACGTTTACACTGAAAAACACGCGTAATTTTCCTTAATTGTGCAATATATTCGAAAAAAAAAACAAGGAAAAACGAGCAGCCAAAATAAGCGGCCACGTGATCTGGAGCCAACACACACACACACACACACACACACATATATATATATATATATATATATATATATATATATATATATATATATATATATATATATATATATATATATATATATATATATATATATATATATATAATATATATATATATATATATATATATATATATATATATGCCGTCATTGTTTATCACCGCCAGGTGCTGGGGTTGACAAAGCACAGCACACGGGTTGAGTTTCAGACATTGTTAGGGTTCGGTCATTGTCGTCACTGAAGGGACTGGGCGCGAGCCATTACCCCCAATACTTGTCGAGCTATTGATTATCGCGAGCCCAAATCGAGCGCTCACGCAATGCTCGGGGCCAGTCTATGAACCGCAGTAAAATATCGCTACCGGGGGACACTGCGACCTCCAAACTACGTCATCAAGTTTTGCGAAGGAGAGATTCAAAGAACAAATTCGCTTTTATTCTTGAAATTACACCGCAACAAAGAGGTTTCTTGGTCAATGGCGTTGTGTGCGAGTATACTCGGGTCCCACTATTGCCAATAAAGTCGTGTAAAATGAAAACAAATTCTAACTAAATATTGTTGCACCGCCCCATTAGATAGAATGCAATAACACTCCTTTTAAAAAAGTTGGGCAAACTTGAAAGAACTATTGCCCCTCCAGAAAAATAATATTTGTGCAATGCGCAGCGCAAGTTCGTCTGCTTCTTTTGCAGGGGTTGTGGTGACGTCAGAAGGCCGAGCTCTTATTGGCTCTGATGGAAGGATAGTGGGTAGACCTCAAAGCACGCTGCCCTTGAGCTCTACCCACTATTCTTCGACCAGAGCCAATCAGAGCTCGGCGTCTTTCTGACGTCACCAGAACCCCTGCGAAAGAAGCAGACGAACTTGCACTCCGCATACAAAAGGCGTTCATTCAGTTGTTCTGACTCAGTACAAAGAGAACGAGCGGCACACGTAGGCTCACCAATACAGACGTGAATACGGGCCGCCCGCGCGGCTGATGCCACTACGGAAGTCACCTGATGTGTATCACGCCACGCCAGGTCACGTGACGTCACGAGATCACGTCGTGATGCCAAGTGCCATCGGGGGTCAGCCGACTTGCGGTGCAAGCTCTTGGTGTCGCAAGACGTCACGGTGTGAACAGTTTTATTCAGTAATGTTGGGTGCCAAGTGACGGTGAATACGTGGTGTTACTTTACGTGATTACGTCCCGTGACGTGACTTCACATGACATCAACCTGTCATTCGGGTCCGGCTTGCATATACGTGCAGGGTGGAAAGAAAGAATTACAGTTCTTTTTTTTTTTTATCGCAAAAATAAACTACGCTTTGCCGAACGCTCATTCTCCGCCCGAATGTAACGCTAGCTGTACAAACTAGGTGCCGAAATTTCAAATTAGACGTGATCTTATTAGAAACGATTCAATTTTCTTAAGTTTTTATTGGGAAAATGTCGGCCGACGGAGCTCTCGAATACATATGGCGCTGAATGATGCCAATTATCAAAAACGGGCCCCACTTTTTTACTGACATTTTTTGAAAATCACGCAACTTTCGTATGAGATAACGGTTAGTTCTGAAACTTTGATATCTGGTTTGGACCGCTAGCGCTACATTTTGGCACAGAGTGAACGTTCGGCGGCGCGTAATGTTTTTTCTTTCGCCACAATTTTTTTTTTTAGGGGCGACGGAACACGTTGTGTATTAGCAATGCATTATGAATGGACATTTGCGAAACATAAATCAAACAAACGCCTCATTTTTTTTTATATACTGAGACAACGTCATATATTCTTTGGCTTTAATTTGGGGTTATAGCAGAGCAAATTGCGATTCCTGTAAATCTCGAGGTTTCATCGCTGTCGTGTCCAACCCGACGCCGCGCCTTCTTCCAGTGGTGGTGATGTGCTGCTTCATGAAGTGCCGCATCCCGAGGACGAAACAGGAGATCGAGGCAGATTTCCACCGAAAGAAGCTCACACAAGTTTTTAGGAAGCACCTGAACAAAGTACCGGTCGAAGACGTCGGTTTCAAACTAGGTACGTGCAAAACATTGCGTACTTCCTGCGTCCGATTCGGGCTTGACTGCGGAGTCAATGGAACGAGGCACCGATTGCCTGTGATCGCTAATCTTCTCGATTCGTTGGGTGACTCCAATCACCGCAAGGTGGACTCCATAAGCAATGAAAACTCAGTGCCCATACAATAAAAATGAACTTCTTTGGTGAACATTACGCATGCCAGCTGGTGAATGGCGAAGCTCTCTGGGGACTTTGAAGCGATTGGTAAAAGGGCAGTGCGCGTTTGTGGTGCAGACATTGTTAGCC